>NW_017276368.1:1040067-1125679 GCF_001594065.2 Cyphomyrmex costatus | reverse complement strand
ATACAAATTAGTTCGGTCCGTTTTCCAAAAGATGATCGCCTCCAAAGACGAGTTATTTTTTCGAAATGGAATTCGAAAATTGCCTGAGAGATGGGAAAAAGTAGTAGCCAGCGATGGACAATACTTTAATTAATCTGTTCATTAATTTTGTTTTGAAATAAATGCATGTTTGAACACAAAAAACGGACCGAACTAATTTGTACATCTAATATTATAAATATATATATATATTATATTTATGCGAATTAACTCTTGCAGGGGTGTCGCGTCGAGATTTTTCTCGTCTTGTTTTGCGTTCGTTCCCTCGTGAAAGGGAGGGACCACCAGTCAATATATATTGAATTGATTATTCTTGTAGATTTCTCGCGCGACACACATCATTGCAAGTAAAAACCCATCATCGCGAAAGAAAGAAAGAAAGAAATAGAGAGTCAGAGAAAGAGAGAAAGATTAATTTACGAGGCTTAAAAAGCAGACTGTACTATCGAATAGATTTTAATATAATATATATATTAAATTAAAAAAATATATATATACATACACATCTATATATATTAAAGAAAGAATCATAGTTTATTATCGCAATTAAATTACCCACGGATGTACACGTATACAAAGAACGAGAATGAAAGTGTGTGAGAAAGAGACAGAGAGAGAGAGAGAGAGAGAGAGAGAGAGAGAGAGTGAAAGTGAGAGTTAAACAAATAGTACATATATATTATATATATACATACATATATTATTGCGATTATTATTATTATTATTATCATTATTATATATATTATATATATATAAACAGAAGTTATATCGAATATATTTTAGCGCTAGTTGATAATACCTATTATATATAACGTCGTTGCAGTTTCGAGACGATGCGTCAGAAAACGAGGGTAAACATAAAAATAAAAAACGAAACAAATGTAAGAGAGGGGAGCAGATCGACGATCGCGAGGATCGACAATTACGAAAGCAAAAGGGATCGTTCGACCTCCGAGATTTTTGTAATTAAATGCGAAAACGCGCAACGCAAATACATTGATTTAACATGTGCTCTTCATGCGGGATCCGATGTTTTAAACGCGCGAGTAGTCCCCGGTTCGGTGCCTTTCTTAAGCGACATAAAATAACGACAATGTTGAACAAAAAAAAAAAATAAAGAAATGGAAAAGCGAGATGTGAAGATTGTAGTGTGAGAGGCGAAAAAAATAAATAAATTGTTATCGCGCGCGTATCCCTCTCCCTTTGTCGAAGGGATGGATCGACGATCGCATTCTCAGTGCCAAATATAAGAGAGAGTTTCGCTTTCCGAAAGGGCGAGAATTTAATAAGAGAAAAAAAAATATGGAGAAAGAGGGGAGGGCGAAAATTTTATAGGAAATTTTTCTAGAGCTGACGAGTCTTTTCTGACGCTAGGTAGACTTAGTATATTTTATATGCACTGATTGTTCGACTATGACTATCAATAATAAAAAGAACGGTGTTCAATAGATTGTAAATCGGAGAATTCTTAAATATCTCGCTGAAATAATCCGTTATCCACCGAATAACCCGTTATACACGGTGTCTCGAAAGAATTACGTTGATTTGTAATAAATCGTACTAGAGGCTTAATTTCTGGATGCCCGCGAGCACAGTCCGTGGACAATTCAAAGTATCATATCAATTTTTCAATCTAAAATACTTAAATTCATCGCGTGCACGAATTGCAAAAATCCGTTGATTTAATCGATCGAATCGATTCGGTTAAATTTTCGTAGAAATCTTTCGGGACATTCTGTTTACCTGACGACTTTTCGAGATCCGTGAGTGATGAAACTTACCGTTGAGAAAACGGTAAAATTTCTGTAAAAGGGAAAGCATTGCGTATCTCGTTAAAAGTCAGTCGTACCTAATTATCAAATAACGACATATATCACGGTAAATGATAATAAAAGAAGAGTGAGAGAGAGAATGTAAGTGAGAGAGAAAGGGAGTGTGAGAACATCTTTGTCAAGCGAATTTGCAATCGTTGTTACGAACGCAAAGATCGATGGGAATTAAGTGTGACAAAATATATGTGTTCAAAAAGAGAGAAGAGGAAGCAGAAATATTTGCGGCCAACGTTTTCCGCGTTTCGTCTACAAGACGGCGACGGTTTCGCATTTTTTCTTTCTAATCCCGTTGACTCGAGAGGAAAGGTAACTACCAATGCCACTAACAAATGTAGTGATCGTATGTAGTAGTAATTGTTGTTTTTTTTTCGTCTTTTTTCCTTTCCTTTCTCAGCTCCATTTTTGCGTTATTATTGTGTTATACGATAACGTGCACGTGAAACCGCCGGTCTTGCTCTAACAAAAAGAATATGTTCTCTAGACCACGACTCGCTAGAATATCAAAAGAAAAATTTCGTATTCTTAGTTAAATATTTAGATGCGTATGGAGAGAATTATTAATTATGAATACTTAGTTATTGAATTAATATATTAATTTTGTTAAATTGAGAAAAGATAGTCAGTGCTTCTCTTTGCTGCAGTGAGAATTTTAATTTACGATTTGAGTAAAATTTTAGTAAGTGTACTAATAATGTATTAAAATGAGAAATGATTAATCTTGCGTAATATTCGCCGTGGTCCAGATAACGTTAATACCATTTCTTAATATAATAAAGTGCCATAATCGTAGCGCAACTGTCTCATAACTTCTTCGACGGTTCAGGACGCGAGTTTCACGTGCATCAAACGTTCTCGCTGGTATCACACCGGAATTCGATACCGTGTGCATCTCGATTTGTATGTACCTATACATATTTTATTTGTACGTCGACACAGGATGTCAAAAGACCTCCCCGCACTCGTCACGAAGCACCGTTACTCTTAGCCAAAAATTACTTTTATTTAGTTTCGTTCCAGCGCATTCGTCTCTTTGGCCGCCGTTCATCTCTCGGCGGTCAGATTATGAATGACAATATTATAATTCTCCTAGAAATTCTTTTTTATTTGTAGAATATTTGCAACCATTTTTCAATGTATATTGTAAAGTATCGATTTTTACTTCCTACGAAGCGACAAACATTTCCGCAGTGCAGAGTTGTCAGTAAAGATTGACACTTGCAATAATTACAGGAAAAATAGACTTTGATTTTACAAGTGAATTATTTCTACAAGATAGTCATTGTTTTATCTAAAAGTTTCGATTATTTTTGGGGGAAGAAAATCAAAATCGCGGCTGCCGAGGAGACGATTCGTAGATATTAAGTTCCCTTCGTCGCGGCTTGCTTAAAAAAACGATTCAATCCTGATGTTCTCCAGAGCGATTCTTAGGACTCTTCCACGTGTTGAAGAACTCAGGATGATCGAAAAGCCAACCGCGACGAGAGGCCAGCGATTATTATTTTTTACAACCTTTGTTTTGCATGTTGCGCATTGTTGTTTTATTTTCTTTTTCTCTTCAAGGAAGAGCAAAGAAATTGTGGAAAATAAGAAAAATATATATGTATATGTGTATATGATTTTACGTTACGTTTATATTATTATATGATGTTTCATTTATTCCTTTTTTTTTCTCCTCGAATTTTTTTCTTCCCTTTTTAATTTTTACAATTTAATGGTAGAAAATTTTCTCATAATTGATTTTGTTAGATTATATTGCATCATTATCAGATACACTTACACTGTCTAAATATATACGCACGTAAAAAAAGGTACAATTTTCACTCGATTAATTTCTTCGACACCAATATCTCGTTGGCATTTTATTCAATATATTTTATCTCATTCTCTATATCCCTCATTTATAATGATATATTTTTATTAAGTTACATTTATTTATAGCACTATGTACAATTTTCTATTTTAATCTTAAATTGATATCATTCAAATGTAGTCATTTTAGTAGCTGATACATATAATCAGTAGCGATACATATTTAGATCTTTGTGTGCATGTGGTAATACTTTTTAATTATGTATTATTAAATTAAAAAGTTATTTATTTATATTTTAGTCTTATTTTACAGCTTTCGCATGTACCGCACCGAAATCTTACAAAAGTATCATCTTTGACAAGACGATATTTTGAAAGAAATCTCGTGCATTATTTAGAAAAATATTGCTGTCTATAATATTTAGAGAAAGTGTCAATAATTAAAAGTTGGATAATATAAAGTAATTTGGATATTTAGAGTAATAAAATAATTATTAAAAAATTCTATTAATATAGGAAAGAACTTGAAACAACTTGATAATGATTTTTAAGAGAAGTTTACGACTACCTAGTAATAATATCGATACATTTGGAAATTATTAAGTAATATACTGATACATTTGAAAACAATATAATAAAACAAATTAAACACTATAAAAATTTGCGTTAAATATTATATTATTATTGATACTTTCAAAAAAAAGTATAGCATTATTTGTATTGATATTTCATGATAAATTAAAAGTCACATCATTAAATAATTCAGTATGCGATTAACTTAACTGGGATACATTTACTAATTGTCATCTTTTCACAGAGTTCTCGTCGATCAAAACGGATAATGGCAACGAGACCTGGAAGGAGAAAACCCGCGGATTGAACACGGGTGCATCGCCGGCCGCGACATCAATAGACGTATCATCTCCAAACTCGTCGTCATCCTCGTCACCGTCGAACGCACGGGCAAACACGTCGTCGTCGACGTCGACAACAAACGCGGCGCCAGCAACTACGAATGCGAGTGGCGCACCGACGACGACGAGTGCGGGTGGCACATTGACACGTAGCTCGGCATCGCCGGCCTCTAGGAACAGCAGCGGTGGCAGCACGAACACCAACATTGGCACGATGTCGGCGCCAAGTGGCCGTCAGGCCCCAAAGCGACGTATGCGACGTCGCGCCACATCGCAATCCCAGGATCCAGCTGAGCAGTTGACAGAAATGTCTGTGCGAGGCTTAAATCTGTTCCGTTATGCTTCCATCAGCGAAGGCGTCTATCAATGCACCGAGTGCGCCAAGCTCGACATTCAGAAGACATTTAAAAACAAGTACAGCTTCCAGCGGCACGCATTCCTCTACCACGAGGGTCATCAGCGCAAGGTATTCCCCTGTCCAGTATGCGCCAAGGAATTCTCGCGACCAGACAAGATGAAGAATCATATGAAGACCGTGCATGACTGCTTCATGCCCAAGGACTGCGTCATGCCGTTTAGTTTCTTCATGCCTGGTGGACCTTAGCGGGCAGGGCGAGGGCGAGGTGGGCTGCCGATCGGTCCGGCGGCGGTTCAGAGGCATGCGAGGAGACTCGGTGCCACCGCGATATCCAGAACCACGGCCGCGGCAGCCAGGGCGACGACCTTCAGGCGCGGCAGTCGCTCCTGAACGGCGTTGAGTAACGACGGGTGAATAAAATCACGGTTTTCAATTTGCAAAATCTAGAAACAGAAGCAATGATTAAGTTATCTGCAAAAATATTCTTATTTTCCTTCTGTCGTGATATAAAGAAAAATAATGCTATAATTGTATACGAAATATATTTGATAAACAATATATTCTAATATATTTTTATAAACAATATATTTTAATATATGTATAATTATATAAAAAATATATATATAATATGTATAATTATTAAACTATATTTATTAAAATATAAGAGAATATATTTCACAAATATATTAGAATATATTTTCTATATTACATCTTTTTGAAAATGAAAAATTTTGTGCAGTTTTAATTAACTTATTAATGCTGTAAATTGTCCATCTTCATTATTAGAATCAAACAAATCGGTGATTAATAAATAAATAAACAGGTTATTTCTCACGAAACTAAATGAAAATCTCGCGAGATATACTATCGAAAAAAGTCGATATGTTCCGCATATTTTAAAAAAATTATCCGTTGTTGCTGCAATGATCATCGCGTTTGCCAGCATACGTAAGATGTCATCCCACGCCGAAAGATAGTTTGGTCATGGACCAATCGCGTAGCCCATCTCACCCCCGCGATGATGGTAATGATCGATAATGATCCACTTCGCCGTGTCTTCCGCGAAGCGAGAGGAGGCTTTCTTAAAAAGGAAGAGGCAAGTTCCCTAAAGAGAAGAAACGAACAAACGAGAGAGCGAACTCAAAGGAAATCTAGAGGAGAGATGATATGATATGTGATGATAAAGAAGACAAAAATGAGGAGAAGGAAAAGAAGAAGAGAGTCTTTCCTCGCTTCCTGTGTACGTTAGTATTATATGATCCTCGAACTCTGTGCAATAACGGGCTCAATCCTCGTTTGTTCATCAAGTCAGCGTGTATGACATGTGGAAAAGGAAATCGTGGTGCATGTGCATTATGACGGGAGGAATATTTTACGAATCGTTCTATTTATTAAATTCTATTAAGATGCATGAACAACGTGATTATTTGATATGATTATATAAGTGAGACAAAATATGTAACTGTTTAAAGTGTAAGAGAAGATTTCTCGTCATTGCGAGGATATATCGGTAAATTTTTTCTACGTGCACCACGAGGCAAGATCGTAAACTCTTGTAGCTTGAAAAAGTGGTTCTCGGATCAAGTATTTCAAAAACTCGGAAATCAATATTAAATTATCAAATTGAGAGCGAGAACTATTTTTTTTTACGCGAAAACATATTTAGAACATTTGTTAGAACACTTGTGGTATATGTGTTGTTTCGAGAAAATCCATTTCCGACATTTTGATTATTCGGGGTCCCTAGCGATTAGAGAACGAATTTTTTTCATGAAAAAATGACGAAATGAATTTTTACACTAATTTCTAATATTTCGCGAACGGTTGTTAAAAAGCGCACAATTTCTATTTCGACGTGTCAAATATTTTTTTTGTCCGTATAATGTATCTTTTTAATTTTACATTAAATTCTAGCTGTTAAGACTCCATTTAAGCGTGTTTTTTTTTTAATTATAACTACTCTCACTCAGAATTAAATGTAAAATCATATCTGCCGATTTAAATCTTGAAATTTAATTTGAAAATTTATTTAATATTCAATCTTGAATAAGCTCCAATTTTTAGTTTGACCAAACAATGCATTCCTGCTTCGCTATAGAATTTTCCACCTGTAAGAAAATAAAAAAAAAGGGAAGAAGTGTGTATAAAGCTAAAAATGAAAAGGAAGAAGCAAACTGTTATTTCGTGAAACCGAGCAGAGAATTAACATTTTAATTAGAAATACACGCGAAGAAAAAAAATAAAAAAAGAAATAAGAAAGTGTATATTTATTACAGAATATATTAGTGTGGCCTTATAATAAAAATTATGAAGAGAGAAAGAGAGAGAGAGAGAGAGAGAGAGAGAGAGAGAAAAAGAGAGAGAAGAAAATTCTTTTAAGAAATACGAATATGTGAAGTATCCTGTATAGCAACCACGGTGTTACAGATTTTTTCCCTTCTTCCCTGAATATCTTCTTGTTTTTTGTCTCTTCCAGGAAAATGTATTATAGAAGCATTGATTATCGATTATTAACTAGTTACTTGCTGCTATCGATTATTCTCGCACTTGCTATTACAATCGCAATTATTTTTATTGTCACTGTTACTATATTACAGCTATTATTATTATTATTATTATTTTTATTATTACTTGTTCGGTAAGGATTATTAACTTTTAGCTCTGGACCAGCATGGATATAAAAATGAATTATTAAACTAACTATATTATTATTATTACTATTATTAAGTATATAAGCAAACGCACGTGCACACATAGAAAGACGTTATATATTGTATATGTACACGGAATACCATATAAATGTATGAATGTGTCTAACGAGCCCGACTGGAGCCTCTTGTGTTTCTCCTTTTCTCCTGCATTCTTTTGTCCATGAAGACCTAAATGAAGAGATCTATCTCTCCAGTTCGGGACACTGTTGATAGAGAAAGAGTGAGACAATACAGGATAAGACCGACTGTCAATTAATTCTTTAAGAAGACGATGGCGAGCATAGTTTCTATGCACAAATGTATGTCCTTGTCAATTAATTGACCCTGTTGAGCAAGAGCTTTCGAAGGAGTATCGAGAACCGAAAGCAGTATTTTGGTCTTCCGCATTGACGTTATCCGTGTACGCGTGTAAATGATAGAATAAATTGTAAATGCATGTGAGAGCGTGTGTGAGAGAGAGAGAGAGAGAGAGAGAAAGAGAGAGAGAGAGAGAGAGAGAGAAAGCAAGCGAGAAAATAGTGTTTAACAGAATATATGTATAGAGAGAAAAAGAGATATATATAGATATGAGAGGGAATGTGCACGTATTTGTGACTTCTTCCTCGGCAAAAGACCTTCGCCTCAAGTTATCAAAGTCGTGATGATAATTCTTATCTACATAGACCGCGTAATAATTAGAGTGATTTGACATACATCGTGGTACCATAAATGATCTCTTCGGATACAGAATTATTACTTATAGTGCTCTTTTTGTGTGGTATGATAATATACATAACTTTTATAGCCACAAAAAAAAATTGAGATCATTGATATTAATTTAAGAAATATTACAACGAATTCTGAGATTTAAAAAAAAATTGACAAATTTATATCAGTGACAAAAATCTTTTAATCTTACGAATCATTTTGTTGCAAGGTCTTCGGTAACACATTTATGAGAATGTGTCACCTTTCCTCTCCACTTTCCAAGGCGCGTCGCAAGCAACGACGAATTTACTTCTTATGATTTAGTTACGTACAATTACTATATCACTACGTTACTATAGTGCTGTCTGCTATTCTTCTTTTTTTTAGACACATGGCCGGATTAATGCGTTCATTATTTTATTTTCTAATTTTATTATCTGTAACAGCGGGTATTAGTTAGAAGAGCGCGCGAGATACGTTTAGGCTTTAAAGGAGACGCGGCGCGTTCAATGGAGCAAAACGTGAGATATAGCGAAATGCGATTATATTATTATTAATATTATTATTATATTATTCTATTCACGATGCAGATATTTTATTTAAGCGTTAAATGGTATATATATATTATATATGAAGAAAAAGAGAGGAAGAGAGAGAGAGAGAGAGGAGTTTAAGCGCCAATTATATCGCGCTTCTTCCGTTTTTGTCCAAAATTGTCCAAAAGAAGAGGAAAAGAATGTTTACCGTTTGAGCTGTGTACAAATTTTACTTTTCAGTAGAATTTGCAATCGATCATAGTTAATCGATCGCAACTAATTCGGAAAAGGCGAAGAGAGAAAAGCGTATCTTTTAATAACGATAATAAAACAAATTAATAAAAATAATATGTACTTTTACATTGCAATACGCATTATTTATATTATCGCGCCTTTTTCAATATTTTTTCAAGATCGAGATCTATATTAATTTTCTGTCAGCATTCACAGAATTTTCTCTGGTAAGATTTATACAGAATCGTGTGCAGTCATGAAAAGATTTTTAAACAGATTGCAATGATGCGATCGTTTGATCGAAGCTCTAAATTCCAATAAACATTAAAAAATTAATTAAAAAATAAATTGCATACGATTTGATTAAATTATTTCGTTAATTTTCAATCAATTTTAAATGTCTTTAGATATACATGTTCCGATTATAAAGTGTCTGGATAATCTATCGGAAAAGTTTCATAGATTATTATTGTTATGTACAATATAATTATATGTCAGCAATAGAAGTGACGGAGGAAATCGCGCGGATTTCGAGGGTAGTTTGCACAAAAATACAGATACATATGTTGCGAATAAAGAAAAAAAAAATATATTATATTATATATATATATATATATATGAAAATATATTACGTTATATTATATCGCACGTCCGAAAGCACCCTCCAAGACGCGTTTCAATAATATATATATATATATGTTTATACATTTAATGCATACATACACGTATATATGTACATGCTTTATGCGTATACATATGTACGCATTGAATAACAATAATAAATATGCAAGTTGCACGTTCGCACATTATCGTCATATATCGCGGACGCATGCCTGTCCTAAGATTATGTACGTCTCTTGAATGTACCTTTACGTATATTTCTGGTGCCTGGTGACGAGAAGAACGATAACGCAATCTAATAACGCGATTATTATTATTTTTATTTGTTTTTGTCTAATTGTAGTTTCTCTCTTTGTAACTTTTTGTGATATACATTGCAATAGTCTAGCGGAGTTTGTCTCTTCTATCATCCTCCACTGCAAACACAATTCCTCGCGCTGATTTTACATCCTCGTGTACGGGACACCCCAAATATCATGTTATTTATTTTTCTTGGATCTCTGTATTCAAGAAAAATATAAGTTTTTTAAGGTATAGATTGTGTAAGTAATTAAAAAAATTTTAGTATATTTAAAGTTTGACCCAACTTTATCACACATTTTTATTTCATACACACACACACACACATATACAAACAGCTTTTATTATTATTATACTTAAAAAAATTTTTCAACTTAATATTTATATATAAAAATGTATTTATATAAATATAAAGATTAGTTAAAATTAAAAGTAGAAGGGAGAGAAAGAAAGATCATTATTTAATAAACTAATTCTTAAAGAAAAATTCTATATAATATACTTGGTATTGGCTAATTTTGCTGATACCTTCAAGCTATGCAGCCTCTAAGTACTTGAATATTTAATCCTAAATATTCAAAAATGTAATGCTGATAAGTGAATGCAATTAGATTATAAGATATTAACTCACCAGGATGAAATGTTTTCTTCGAGCAGGTCTCTCGCAGATAAATAAAAGAAATTACGTTCTCCAATCTGTTTACGCGATCAGCTCTTCGTGGTATCGTTTATTGAGATCGTAATGATTTTCATCTTAAGCCATCTACCTTTTTCTCGTTGCATGTGCGATCGGCAGATCAACTGCCATCGCAGCTACTGAATGACATCACCTTCGAAGTCTGCAGCTCGTCGTCGTCGCCGCCATCGCCCGCCGCGCCGGCTTCGTCGGCCTCGTCCTCAGCGGCGCACGGCGGCGACGATAAAGAAGATACCGGTAGTACGGATACGTTCATCAAGACTGAGAAGGTCAGTGGTGTCCATTTCCTGACAAATCGTACAGAAGAGGATCAAGATCAAACCGATCTTCTGTTACCAAAATCGGAAGTAAGCGAGAACGAACCGGAGGTCAGGAAACAGGTTGGTCTCCAATGTGATTTCGACTTTGACACGAACTTTAATCGTTCTCTTGAATTTTTAGCACAACGAATAATGCAATTAATTTTGACACTGTATATCCACGACACTACCATTATATGTGATAAATTCCGACAAATTGAGCGTAGTACCTATATGTATATGTATAGTAAGAAAGGGTGGAAAGGAAGCGAGAGAAAATAAAAAATATTATTAAATGTTACTTTCCAAGCTGCTGGAATACCTCATTCAAAACGACGGTTCCGTAGTCTGCAAGTGGTGTGGTGAGGTCCTTCCGTCGCGAACCCGTTGGTATAGGCACAAGTACAAACTACACGTGTCAACCCAGGTAGCTCAACCGGCACCGCTCTTCAGGTGCCATAGCTGTAACACGTACTTCAAGTCTCGCAAAGGCTATATCGGTCATTTAAGTTCTCGTCATTCCGACAACGAGAACGACGAGAATCGCGAGGAACCCACCAATAAGAAGTCACGCAAGATCTCCACCGATGTGAGTATTCTCACAATGTCTACAATATTATTTTCTTTAAAATAACATCTAACTCTATATAATATTAATATTCAACATATCTTTTTATTCGATTTTGGTAACGTACTGTTGTAACGTAGGCTTGCAGAGGTCCAGATTGGGAGTTGCAGCGGGAGAAAGAGGAGAAGTTGGTAGCGGACATAATCGACCGAGTGAAACGTGAGTGTGAGGCGCAAGGCGAAACGGTGACGAGGCGTGGCTACTCCAGGAGGTCCACGATCATGAACAGCTAAGGCCGAGCTGGCCGCGTTGGCAATTTTCGCGAAGGGCAACCATATCATGATCGGGCGAGGCCCTCCTTGTGATCCCGAAGAGAGAGGACTGTTCGGCTCCTTCGGCCCCGTCGATATCCCCTTTCTTCTTTTCTTTCTACAAATATATAGATATTGATCGTTATTTTCGAGAGAATGTAGAGAATGGCATAGTGGTTTCTTTAAATATGAGGGAAAATTACAGGAAGGGCCAAAAAGGGGATCGAACGTCTTCGAGTTCCACGAAGAAGATACGTTCCTGATAATCGAACGAGTTATCGTTCGGGTGATGTAAAAATAAGGGACACGGCTGCGTATATTTTTTTCCCAACCAGCTGTGGGTAATAAAACGTCGATTATGACGTTCCTTCGATCACTTTGATCGTTGCGAATCCTTGTAAATAAAGAAACACTTTCTTTCGTCGCGCATTAGCGAATCGCAAAGAACTCTCGATTCTCCAAATCCTTTTGCTGACGAAATTCAAGGATTATCATGGAATTGATCGCACAACTCTTATTATTTATCTTTTAAAACAATACACGTTGTCAATTACAATTGCTTGTCAATTAATTTTATTTTAATAAAAAAAGTGGGATGAAACAGTATCAAAGAATGCAATCAAAACAAAAGGATGAGACAAATCTTTGCGTGATCAAAGTTAGAAGTAATCAAAATCCCACGATTAAATACGATTGAAAAGAGTTAGATTTCAACGAATAATTTTAATGCAGAGTCTAGAGTAAGAATGACAAGCGATATCAAAGTAACATTCCTAGAAATACAATACATATTCGATCATAGGCGTTTAATTTTTCTAGTGTAATCCTTTGAATTAATTAATTTTTTCTTTTTGATATTTTTGTAATTATTACCTTTTTGCGATTGATTCAAAATCGAGAGTTCGATGCATGTCGCGTCATTACGAAGAGAGTTGAAGAGAGCTCGAAGAAGTGTGAAAGAGAGGAAGAGAGAAAATCCAGTGCCAAATGTATATCTTCCTAGGCGCACGGAGATCGTTTGCTCAACAAGTGCGACCGTACAGTACCGAATCTATTGTTTTTGCTAATTTTTTGATGACGTGCTCAGTCCCGCCCGATACTGCGTGTCTACGCAAAGCCAAAGGCAGCAACGCCACACAAGGCAATATTTTCACCTAGAACGGAATATTATTCGTTATTTTTAATATTGCACTAATTAAACGGATTAATCAATTAGCGTAAATAAAACGGTATCGACAGAAATTAATTTAAGATACTGAAGTTCAAAAGAGATTGATTTTAAAGTATTTTATAATTTCTTCTTATATATTTTTCCATTTGAGATATATTAAATGTGTACATGTTGATCTTTTTTTATGAAATACATCCGGTATATCTTGATAATATGCACTATGCATTGTAGCATACAGAAAAAATTAAAAAGAATCTTATCTATCGACGTTACGGGTACCGACGTTTAATTATATTTATTCAATTACGCGCTCTCCCAGTTACGTCACAAATATACTAGGTGCATGAAGTATACTTGTGAAAACACGCAGAACGTGCGGACATGCATATTGTTGCACTCGATTAATTAGATCGACACGATTATTAGTGTCGCTAGCGGAACAATAGATAGATAGATAGATAGATAGATAGATAGATAGATAGAGGAATATATCTGTGCGTGTATTTAATTATAAAAGCACACCTCTCCAAGGAAAACCTAAATTAAAAAAGAAAAATATGATCAAAAGATAGAACTTGATTATTTTTTTAAGCAGATTTTCTAATCAAAGTATTTTTTTATATTTTCTGAAAAAAATCCTTAAAAAAACAAAAATTTCTTTAAAAATTTACTATTTAAATATTGATTCCGTTTTACTAGTACATTAAATTATTATCATAGAAATATTTAAAATAAAAATTTGTATTTAAATAAAAATTTTTTATTTTTAAATTTCTTCAAAACTTAGTTTAAATTCTGCTTTACTAATACTTAAAATTATTATTGTTGCAAATTACTTTAAGGATTACTTTATGAATTCTTATTTTAATCGATTTTTATTTATTTTTAGCACTTGAGTTTTTCTCATGGATGTGAACTTTTATAATCAAGTATACGTGACGTATGAATAAGTATGATGATATAATGCGCACTGGTCGGCCGGATGTGTACGGCGGGCGCGTTATAATCGTGTATTAATCTTGCTGAAAATATTCCAAGAAAGTCTGTCCATTTTTTCGAATATCTCGAAAGTATTTTAATCTTCATTATCCTGTCTTTTGCGTGTCAAAGAAATCGCGCAGTATTGATATATGTAAGAGGGTCCTGATAAATAAAAATTCAGGGCAGCTTCTAAAATCTCATACATCTACACACAACTAATATTAAGTTTGGTGCTAATGGAAAAGGCAGAAAAAATACACAAATACGTTTGTCGTTTCTAAAACACACATACATATTTTCCATACATACAGATGCGCGTTTCTTTGACAACGCGTGAATACGCATCGATCATTCTGGAATTGTAATCGCGGCGTCAGGGTTTCTTCTGACCTTGTCCGCCGGATGATTACACGCAATCATGTACAGGTGGATGCAAGTGTATGTGAGAAAGTGCGCGCGCTAGTGCACGCGCTGCATACCAATCCTATGGCCCGTGTCCGTGCCGCGACTTTTTAGCGTTGTACGCGCCCATGCGATTCTCTTCCGCAAGATCATACAGCCGTATTCGAACGCACGGTTAAATAGTGACCGCGACGTTATAAATTCGCGTAGAGCGTGCACTAGCGGAAGATAATATAAGTTCTGGTTTGAAACGGAACTCTTGTGCTTATCTCCCTCTTAATTAATCTGAAAAATTAGTATTGAGTAAAAATTTAACAAATATGCATATAACGAAGAATTTGAATTGAAAATGAATATAATTGAAAAGAAACTTACTGACGAAATTTTCGCAAGAATTACATTGTAATAACATCACGTGTGTGTCTTTCCTCTGGAAGGATCTCTCTCTTTGTCCTTACATCTCTATACAAATTATTACATATTTAAATTTATAAGCGTTACTAAATTTCGGCTGCAAATTATCAAGTAAAAGTACATGAATGTTAGATCTCGTAAAAGAAGAACTCTGCATATATACATTGACCTGAACCATTCCTGAAAGAATTTGGGAAAAGATATCATTAATCAGAAATATACTTCTAGTCATTACAAAATTTCATGCATTCCGATGATAAGTGCATCGTTAGGAAATATATCAAATCAGTATATATCTAATCATAAATAAAATATTTTATACTATTTTAGGATCTACACATGTATGCGAAGAACGTAGAAAAATTACGTTCAATCGTTTTCGGAATTCGATATTGTGCCAATAATAAAGTTTACAATCGACTAGAGTTTACTATCACGCGATGTTATTAATAGCAATACTAAGAGAGAAAAAAAACTTAGACAAACCTCTTAGCTTAAAAACAGTGCTTCCCTATAAATCGCATAGCGACTCGCGCTCTTATCGATGACCCGCAGGCATCGATAACATTTTGGACCTTCCATAAGTGATATCAGTCGTCTTCCATGATATCGCGTTACTGTAAATATAGCGATTTCCAATCCTATACTAAGAAATTGAATTCCGTGACGTCCCCTTTTGTCGCGTTTCATTCTGAAAACCACGATAAATGTTTTAAGTAAAATAAAGGTAAAACCAAAATTTTTCAATAATTCCAATTTTCAAGATTAGAATTAATTTTACATTAGTCTTTCTTAAATTGATCGTTCTTCTTTTGTGAGATTTAATTAACTGAAACGAGCGAGATTAATTAAGCAGGGAGGCGCGCGAGAGATGCGAGTGGTGCACTTCAATCTTCCATAATGACTCTTAAATGTTAAATAATACTAATCATAAGGCGTAAGAAGGCTGAGCTCACACAAGTTGAGTGCTACTTGGGTGCGCGAGCCGAGAGTACATTCGTGCGAGAAGATAAATTATTTATTTGTTTACGATAACGAAATAATTCAAGATTCGGGCGGCTCGCGCGTGATTTTTCCTCAATAACTAATATCGACTATCAAACGAGACGCTCATTTTCAATACCCGCTGTTATCTTGTTGCGAAAAGAGAATTTTTATCTCTCTCATGAGATAAAGAACTTTACTCTTTTCTTTATTTTGGATAAAATCTATAGAAAATATAGAATGGTATTTTTTATGTGATAAAATTTGTTTGAAGAGTTGTGCTTAGCATCTTCGATATCGAACGAATCTCATAGGATTCTCGAGATGTTATGCAGTTGTCGTCAATAAAATATCATATTTCTGAATGATCATGAACACGTTATTTAATTTATATTATTCAATTTATATTATTTAATTTATATTATTAATATTTCATCAGTAAGATTTTCCGCCAGAATACAATCGAAGCTTCAACGGCAGAAAAGCTTCTACAAAGAGCTCAATATAACTTCAGAATGATGTATTACTCCAAGAATTTAACATTTCTCAAAACCTATAAGCTCATTTCTTTCAGTGTATGAAAAATTATCTTAATCTTAGTTTAATTTCTTTCTAATTCTTACTTAGAATTAGAAAAAAGATAAAGAGTATGTTAAACTGAGATTGAAGTTAATCTACATTGACAGAAATGGACAATAAGGCTATTTTAATCAAACTCCGATTAATTTAATAGATGATCAACTGGCAGCGATCAATTCAATCGCATAACACATTTCTAGCTACACAATTTATTATCATTGATCTAATTATATCTTTTTTCTCTTACAAAAATCAATCGTTCTATTCTATTAACGAAATAACACTAGCATAAAAAAAATAATTATCGATGAAATTAATTGAAATTATTCGGAATAGATTCCGATCGAAATTAATCAGTTATTTCGTAGATTTCTATTGTTTTCTAGGAAAAACAGCAAACTTGAGATCTCGTGCTCGGATCTTGAAGAAAATCCGGCGGGTTTTGAAAATACGCGGTTCGCATAAACGCGATTGGCGTTGTAAATAGTGCAGCAAGCGAGTTCGCCCGCGAATGCAACCCGTCTAAAAGTGCATACGATGCACGTGTCGTACTGTATAAGTGCGAAAGAAAAAAAAAATAAAAAAAAAGAGAAAAGAGAACTGTAGCGATTACGATCGTGCATACTGTTCGTTGACGAAGACTAACGAAACGTGTTGCGCATTACGTATCAGAAAAAGGAAATAAAATCAAAATCGAGATCGTTGAGTCCCCATCTATTTATCACTATCCATTCACCTTTTGTCCATTCCAATACTCGGGCTGTAATTCTGTCGACATCAGTCCGATTTTGTCCATGGAAAACAAAACTTGATGTCAGAAGAACTTATGAAGAAAAATTAAGTTTCACAATTCATAGTTAGTTCTTAACCAAGAAATTATAGAATTGGAAAGAAATGAAGAATAAATTGAACCTCGATTAAGAATTAAGCATAATAAATCGTGAAAGGAGATAGCTAAATATAATTCGCCTTTTTTTTCATATATTAATCTTCTAGATGCTAAATCTGTGTATATAACACAGTACTGAAGCTGGATCTTAGTTAAAATTTTCCATTTAATTTTTGTTAATTAAAAGACACTAATTATTCGCATGCAGCATAGAACCTAGAAATAACATTACTACAACATTTATAATGTTACTGCAGAATAGCTGGATTGTTGTAATTTAACAATTTTTTGATTAGAATCCAAATAATATTTCATAATATCCCGTATGTGAGTACTCAAAATGATCGATCTATCTCCTATATGTTGAGTTCAAATTTTTACCTGTCTAGATAGCAAATAATATTCTAAAGATATTCTAAAAATGTCACAAGAGATATATATATATATATACTCACATTCCTATGTTCACTCATTTCTTGCTTGAGAATAATAATGAAAATATTTTAAAAATATTCTCAGATATTATGTGCGCGTTATCTAGACAAGTGTCACTCCATCCTTGTTGCTTACTAAACGTTAAACAAGCATCACATGACATTTGGGGAGCAACCATCTGGGAATCCGATCACTCATAAATTTCAAGGAACTAAAATATGATATAACTTGTATTTAAAAAAAGACTGAATACTAAGTATAGTTTAATGAGAGTAAATCCAAATGTACATATATATAACATAAAGAAAATTGTTTAAAAATAATGAAACAGAAAAAGGACTATACGAGCCAAAAAATTCGTTAAAATATACAATTGTTTGTAAATAAAAATTGTCATTTGGTTAAAATTACGTAGTAATCAGAAAAACAAGAAATAGATAACAGACTTTATTTTGACCTCTATTATTAGGTCATTATCAATGTTACAATTAAAGATCGCAAATTGTTAACAAATGTTCGAAATTATAGAATTACAAAATTACAAGAACATAAAAAAAAATAAAAAAAATATATATATAAATGGGTGTTTAAAAATATTGTTTAACATTTTTAACATTCATAATTAAATATATATGTACAACAAACTAACCTTCGGAGTTTAAGCAGAGGTTAAGCATTAAGTGATCAATAATTCTATATTAACATAAAAGGAATCAGAGAGTTCGGTCATCCTCAGTCACGACGTCATTATGCATCATTTCTTTTTCTCCTTTTTCTTCTGCTCCTAATCACCGGCATCGGCTTCGCTTCGTTTCCTTCGCGTTTAAATCTCCCCTCGTCGAACTCCAACTTTCCACCATAAAATTGACACAGACAGGGAATACGGATACGCCTTTTCGATTTCCCTTATGGAGCAGTATATAAACTTGGAATGATGAATCTGAAAAAATCCCTAGAAAGCCAGCTTTTCTATTGGCCTTTGAACATACAGCTCAATGAGATTTCTCCATAATCTCTCCCTTCTCCTGCTCCAGTCGTCGAGACGTTCGTACATACACTGCCATAACTGTTTACACGAGCGCGTCTGTCACTTCGGTCGTCATCACTCATCATCACTCATCACCACCTTCACCCTGCATCCTCGTTATCGTCACCTTCACATATCACCTTCACTTTCATCGTTGTGGTTGTCGAGCCTAAATATCAGCATGTCTCGTCATTGGTCGTGAGTGTAATTTCGGTGGTGTGTGCCTGTTCCCAAAGAGGAGGCTAGAGATGTTGCCGACGATGATGATCAGCGCGTTTCTGTCAGGCGTGGTGACTGTCACCTCTGCTTTACACTCCTCCACCGCCTTGAACGGTGGGGTTAGCGATCCGCTCGCTCATCACGGCCGCTGTGAACCTATCACCATTAATCTCTGCATGAACATCCCGTACAACGAGACAATCATGCCGAACCTAATGAATCATCAGAAGCAAGAGGACGCCGGCCAAGAGGTGCACCAGTACATGCCGCTCGTCAAGATGAAGTGCAGCCCGGATTTGCGCTTCTTTTTGTGCACCGTCTACGCTCCCGTCTGTACCATAATCGAGAAGGCGATACCGCCGTGCCGGTCACTCTGTGAGAGCGCGCGCTCCGGCTGCGAAGAACTGATGAACAGTTTCGGTTTCATGTGGCCGGAGGCTCTAGACTGCTCCAAGATGCCGGAAAATGACGGCACGGAGCTCTGTGTGGGCACCAACGAGACTACCACACGTCAGGAACCTGTACCTGTCTCTCCTCCCGCCCGTATGCCGATGGCAGAGTTCCAACCAACCTGGAATGAAGGATTAAGACCTCACATTGGCAAGGGCATTGGTAATGGCAACAATTTTATCATAGCCAGGGATTTTGGCTTCGTCTGTCCAATGCAGTTCAAGGTACCTCATGGATTAGGATATTCATTTAAAGTGGGAGACAAGGTTGAACCCGATTGTGGAGCACCCTGCGATGGGATGTTCTTCACCGAGAGGCAAAGAAGATTCTCCAGGGTATGGGTTGGCACTTGGGCATCCATTTGTGCCGCTTCGTGCTTCTTCACGTTCCTGACATTCCTCATTGATACGGATAGATTTAGGTAACACTCACTTTCTTGAAGATCAAGTTATGCTTTTATGAAATGTATCAAACATTCGACGAGTTTGTACATTCTTTATGAAAGTATTATTAAATCGAAGAAGTTACTGTTAATTATTTTAATACTTGTATATAAATAGAGAATAAGAATTTATCTTGATCTTAACTGAAATATATATATATAACTAAGTTTGAAATTGTAAAGAGAGAAGCGGTTCAAACATATTAAATTTAATATAAAAAGAAAAGAGTTACAAGTCAATAACAGTATTTAATACATAAACAAAACAAACGTTTCAACTTTAAACCAGGTCATCAAAAGTATGACACCAATAAAGATTTTATTATGACATTTCAATAACAGCAAAGTTGAGTACCATATGTACTTTTTATATTTGGTATACATGCAGATTTAATTATGCATTAATTATTATAATTTAGTCCCATGATTTGCGTTTTAATTGATTATATTATATTCAAAATTTAATAGCTAACATTAAAAATGATCTTGTACAAAATTAAAACGTTTATATATTAAATGTTGTTTATGTATTAATTTTGTTTATACATATATCAAAATAACTAAATTCAAAATAAAATAACTCATTCGTAACAATAATTAAAAAATCACATTCTCTGAATTATAAATTAAAGGAGTGATACTATCATAGTGAATCTTATAATGGACAGAAAAATAATAAGAGTTTTAAAAATATTTAAATAAAGCCATAATTTTAAGACCTTCAAATTTTAAACATTTATTTTTTGTACAGGTATCCTGAGAGGCCTATTATTTTCTTGTCCGTATGTTACCTGATGGTAGCACTAGTTTATGTGATCGGTTGGGCAGCAGGAAATTCTGTATCGTGTAGGGAGCCATTCCCACCGCCTGTAGGTATGCAGCTACAGACGGTTTCTACAATCACTCAGGGTACTAAACATGAATTGTGCACTGTGCTCTTCATGATTCTCTATTTCTTCGGCATGGCGTCGAGCATCTGGTGGGTTATTCTCACCCTCACATGGTTCCTAGCGGCTGGATTAAAGTGGGGACATGAAGCGATCGAAACCAATTCGCAATACTTTCATTTAGCTGCCTGGGCCGCACCAGCCGTGAAGACTGTTACCATTCTGGCAATGGGAAAAGTGGAAGGTATGTGGACAATTATAATACAAATTCCAATATTTTGCATTAAAAAAGATACAGGTGTGCAATACAATCATTTTATCGTATTTTCTTAATTATAAACAAACACACACACACACACATATATATTACAAATAGAAACTACTTTACAATTTCTTTTCAAAAATAATTGATAGCAAAGTTACTTTTATTATTATTTTTATGTTGGAAATTATATTATATATATATATATATATAGTATATATATGTATATAAAATTTGCATTAGATATCTATATAAATTATATTTCTATAATTTAATTTATATAGGTGATATATTGTCCGGAGTTTGCTATGTTGGTCTTTGGAACGTGGAGGCTCTTCGGGGTTTCGTGCTAGCACCACTATGCGTTTATCTCTTATTGGGCACTGTGTTCCTGCTGGCTGGTTTTGTCTCGCTTTTTCGCATTCGAACAGTGATGAAGCACGACGGTACGAAGACTGATAAACTCGAGAAACTCATGATTCGTATCGGCATCTTTTCTGTGCTTTACATCGTACCTGCTCTAGTCGTAATCGCCTGCCTCTTCTATGAGCAAGCGTATTTCGATCAATGGATGCTTACATGGAACTTGGAAATGTGCTCGCGACCGGGTCTGCAGTTACTCTACTCAATGCCGTGCCCTTCTAACGAACGCATCCGCGATATTGGTCGTAAACCCGATTTTGAGATTTTCATGATCAAATACCTCATGGCGATGATTGTGGGCATTACTAGCAGCTTCTGGGTATGGTCTAAGAAGACGCTTACCAGTTGGCAGCAGTTCTTCCATCATATACGAGGTCATCGCACTGAAGCCTATGTTTAAGTCTGCGACTACATTTGTTCACGAAAATCTACGTACTTTTTTATATTTTCTTTTTGAGCAATCAGGTAAATTATAACATTAATGGAATCTTTTTGAAAGATGTTGAAATGAGAGAACAAACTAATGTTTTTTTTTTAATAATATTATATCATTATTTGCTTTTTGAACTTCATAGATCTTTGTAACTTAATGTGCAGTTAAGAAAATAAGATTTTTCTCATAATGTGTATGTGGAAGGAAACATCTATGATATATCGTGACTATATAATGATGTTAAAATGTATAAGTTCGTCAATTAAGACAGACGCATGATCGCTGATAGGAATTTTTTAATTTTGAATGTCACGTCTGAATTTTTCTTTACGATACAAAGTACAACTAAAATATTAGTTTTTTGTTAGCATTGGAAATTAGCTTTTAACAAAAATGTTAATTTGTCATGTGATATCAACACATAGAAAGTTTTTTAAAATTGTTTTTCGAATTTATTTATACAAATCATTTTATTTATATATAAATTACTTATTTAAAATTACTTATTTAAAATTACTTATTTAAAATTGTTTTTAATTTTAAAAAATCTTTAGACCAATTTTTATTTTGTTTTTATTTTCAACTTTGATTCAAATTAATCAAATCGATTTGTATGAAAGTTGAAAACAACGTTTCGGATTGTGTTTATGGTTATTTCATGAATAATTAGACATACGTTAATATTCGTCGCTGTGCCAAATAAGTTTTTTATATCGCGTTTCTATAAACGATCTACGACTCGTAAAGTATTTGGACTGAATGTTGATGAGTTTGAAAGTATTATTAGACAATTTATATTATTTCTTCTTTTACTAGCGTATCTCATCTCTTTTTACGAATGATTCAAATCCTTACGTTTAAGTTGAAAATGCTCAAATGCTATAGCACAGACAAATTAAGTGTTCAAAGTTTTCAAAGCAGCTAATTGGATCCTACAATCCAACATAATTTGAGAATTAAGACTTTTAGTGATAAATTTAGTCGGATATACTAGCGCATACTAATGCACATTAAAAATTGTCATAACATATTTATAAAGGTGTATAATAAATGGACGCATTAGATGCTCAAGTACAAATTATCGTGTTGCTTGATAGAATGCAGTTTAGACATTTCATTAATCAAAGCGCTTGCATCATGCTTTTATATTTGAATTAGATAGATTATTATATAACTGACATTAGTATGCGTTGATATATCCAACCGAATTAATTGTAAGGATTAAAGATCTAAACGTCTTAATAATCACTTCACACTGCCGAATCTTTCCATCCTAATATCATTGATAGAGAACCGCAATCTATTACGCTTAATTTTTACGAAATACTAAAGGGACATAAAAGAATACTCAAAAGGAGACTTTGATAGCTCTTGTCAGTCGTTTTTCTTTTGTATCTATGTTTGCTGTAAGGATTCTTTTCCCGCGCGACGAATGTATTATCATTTAAACTGTAATGTCAAATGTCGAGGATGTATTTCGACGGAATCTCAACGAGATTAACTTGTAAGATTTTACTTGTAAGAAGTATACTACTTTAAGTTTACACATTCACTGTACATAATATATACATTTTTTAATTTTATTCTCTCTATGTATATTTTAAAAAAAATTGTGTACATATATACATTGACGTCTTACGTATGATTAAATTTAGGTTCATGACTAAGAATGAAACGTATAACGCTTACATCTTAGATGTAAACGTAGAATAAGATGGAGGAAAAGTATAACTTAAATTGTAGAAAAGACTATTATGTATGTGATTTTTCATTTACATTTGTAAAATAGTCTTTTATGATCAGGGATTGGTAAAAAACATGTTTAAACAGTTTAAAACATATTTAATCGATATTTTTAATGTTTTAAACATGTTTTTTTTTTATAATATACTGTTTAAAGCATATTTGAAGCATTACAACTATGTTAAGAAACATAATGTTTTATTCTTTAAAAAAAAAAAAAAAAAAAAACAGTTTGCCAACCATGTTCACGACTTAAGTTGTGTTTTTCTTTGCTTTATTCTATGTTCATATTATCTAATAAGGTCTACTTTTTCATTATCTTGTTAACTTATGATTAAGCCTTAACCTGTTGTTTTACCTAATAGACCATCAAATTATCATAGATGAAATTGAATACATTAGGTTAAGCCTAACCACAAGTTAACTAGATAATAAGAAAAACTAGAACTGAGACGTAAACACTACACGTTTCATTTTCTGCCATCAGCCTTAACTCGCGAACAAACTGCGAATTCGTCCAATTGAAATTACCGAGCTTTTGTGTACGAAGATTTTGTGCTGCGAATGCAATACGTGTGATTATTATATATTATGACATACGCGAAACGTAAGACTCCGTCGTATGCGAGATACAAAACTATATAAATTTTATGATCACTATATTCTTTATATAATAAACGAGAGGTGCATATATGCGAAGCCGATTTGTTTTGTTTGAATAATATGCATTTATTTACAAATAATTTTTTTATAAAACTGATAACTTAAATATAAATGCCTATACCTTTCACACAATATAGATTAGAATTGCATTAAAACTTTAAACTTTTAATTAAATTATACAGAAGAAGATGATAGTCTTTCCTATACAACATGTGTCAATTTATCCAGTAGCAACATTTTTATATTATCAAAACTATCAATTCATTTTAATTTATATACAAGATACACAAATATCAATCTTATAAATAGCAGATATCATTTTTAACAAAAGAAACATTATTAATACAAATTATCTTACGAAGATGGTGATGATTTAATTGGTGAAGTTGTTGGTGTAGATGCTGATTTTTTTTTCGCTATTTTAAGCAAGCCTATTTTCCTCAGATATTTCACGAGCATTGGAGTCACGCTCAAGGATATTCCCATTCGAACAGGTGCGAGCAGTTTATGAACTGTATATGCTATTATAAAGTCCGTCGAAACTTTCAGCAAGCTCTCTACCTGTTCGTTTCCTCCTGTCCACGTTTGTACAAACGGTGTTACATCGATCCCACTGAAAATAAAAATTCGAATTAATAGAAAAAAATTACACATTTGAGAAATTGTATCATTCATTTATTAAAAATAAATGATAATGATCAAATATTTCCTCGATATGAAATCTTCGGTTTGGATTAAAATTATTTATCATACATAAATTATATATATACACATTTCAATTATATATACATTATATATATATTAAATTTTCGATATTAGATGTTTCAATTAGAAAAAGAGGATATGATTTTTAGACATATTGCAGGGATTGCACGACTGACCTAATGACCACCGTATAACAACCACCGAGGCTTATCAGCGATATAGTGATATGAAAAATGAGGAGAGTGCTTCCATAATCCCTCAATAATAGGCGAAATCTTTCCCGCTTCGACTTCGTTGCGAATACCGCAGCTTGATCCTTCTGGGATGTTTTAGAGATGTCGGTCGAGTAGCTTATTCTGGTGGTATAAATTGGCCAATATGTCGCTCGTAAAAGCGGGTTCATTATGAAGGCATTAGTTGCACCTGAGCGACATATTAATTGCCTAATGTAAATTTCAGAAGCTAGATAGTCACAAAAGCTTGTTCTTATTTACCTTGAAGATCCAACTTAAAAATCTGCAAATCCTCAAGTATATAAAAATCTTCAACAGAGCTTTTGTGACTATCCAATGTGTTGCTAATATCGGTATAATATTGATGTAACATTAATACAAGGAGATAAAAAGTCCTCTTATAAACTTTTTTATAACTTAGATTGTTTTTTAAATATTATGAATTTTTAGGATACTAATCTTTGAATCCTAGCGAATTGTATAAATTATCAGATTCTTAGATCTATCACCAGCAAAGATTATCTACTTAATTTAATTTGGAATCAATCATTCTACGTATATTGATATTTAGATAATTTGGTACTTTCATAATTAATTAAATGTTCTCTGGTTTTCTTCTAACATTTGAAATCTCGCGATCGTATTAACTCTTCTAGGATTCAGAGAACAGTGAGGACATTATAAAGATACAAATCGTAAGGAAGCGAAGACGAGGAAAGCACCTCTACCCTTCAGAATCCAGTCAAAGGTCGTTCTTACACGACAACTTGCGGTAATGTGAGCGTTGCATGTCCTCAGCGATGTATTTGCCGTCGCGGGACCACTGCCCACCAGGCATATTAAGATGCATGGATTTGCCGCACGAGGAAAATGGCTTTGGTACATTGCTCTGCATCGTGCCATTCAGACTGACTGCACCGAAACAATCGTACGAGTCCACATGGCTGTCATCGCGGATCTTGGGAAATCCAGAACAGTTTGCTGTGGAAACAGAGGTACCACCGTTCTCCGTATACAGTGCGATGTCACGCGCGCGTTCTGGCGTGAAGCGACCAGTCTCATTAGCAAAAATGTCACAAACATTATTCGGTAAAGTGAGAGTCGGTGGATCTGGATAATAACGTGCGCTAGTCAAGTGCAACGGCTGCTGTTTCCAATGAACTGCCGCCGGGGTCGCACACTGCATCTCCAGGAATGCTACAATTAAAAATATATAAAGATTAATTATGCTTTAAGAAGGACAAACATAAAAAGAAAGACAGTCATAAACATATATAAAAACATAAAGAGTAAAACATTTAAAACAAGAAGAAAGACAGGAAAGAAAAAAGTTTAAAAATAAATAGAAAGTACAACACAAGACAACTATTCACAAAGATAGTACAGTTTACGCTGACATTTTAAAGATCAGAAGATTAGAAGTTAATAAGTGAATAGTTATACTTATGTGTTTGATTTAGATATAATTCAGATGTTCAAGATTATAAATATTTTAAGAAAAAATAATCGAAACAAAATAGAGAAAAATAACATTTTATTATAATTATATTTTATATATTAAGTCTTGAAACGCGATATTAAATATATATGTATTATAAATATGATGTAGTGTAATCTATATCATCTGTAATCATAAGGTATAAATTAAGAAATAAATTAAGAAGGAAAATTAATAAGGTATAAAATAAAATTAAAATAGGTAAGTGTTATACGACAAAGTTCTTATGTTAAAATTATATCTATGTTAATATATAAAAAGATTATTATGTAAAATGACTGCCATGACCATGATAAAAAGTACAAGGATAAAGTAATATATTAAAATAAACATAATATGGACATCATTTTTTGCTATTTAAATTTTTTTGCATGTAAACATTAAAAAATTATAAATCTCATAAAATGTATACATCTCTCAGTGATAAAAGTCTAAGCCATGATATGAGCTGACTACTACTATTGATACGGAAAAAGCTAGTATCTTTCATAAGTTAAATATTTTAATATCGGTTTTATGATTTTTAGAAAGAAAATATATAAAATAACTAGCGCTGTGGTTATATACTTTTTGTTTTAATTTTAGAAAATATATAATTTAAATTATACTGTATAATATTACAGATGCTTATAACAACAAATATTTTAAATAATTTCTAGAAATATAAATAAATCTTCAAAAGCACTATATCTCGATAAGTTGCAAAGTTAGAATGACGTGTAGCAGACTATAATTATATATATATATATATATATGTGTGTGTGTGGTGTGTGTGTGTATGTGTCAGTTTCAACTCTTATCTTTTAAATCACAAAAACAAAACGTCAGCACACTTGGATATATGATTATGTATCTTCGCAATATATATTGCATGTGTTTGTATGTATAAGACGGAGCGAAATAAAAATTGCAATTTGTGAAAAGTTATTTGTACCTGCGCGTGAGACGCGAGTTAAAGAATTTAACATTTCCACACTGCCAATTCTCAATAACGCCATGGTCAGATTCGCCGAATGTTTCAACTGCGCGAAACAGCACTTATTACCACTGAAGATCGATGTCAATTGATGAGACGTCAGAATAATTATGAGAAATCAGGGATAAATGACCCTCACTACTTGTCACGATTCGAGACTGCAATGTCCTTGAACCTTGAACAACGGTGAGGTGAGAGCACAAATGTACCGGGATATAGTAGATTTCTTCTATTCCAAATGGCGGCCTGACCAGGTTTGAACTAAAAAGACCGCAGCACACACTTTTGCATAACGCATAGCCAGTCTGGCATAGCGCATAAACGAATCAACCAATCAGGAACCTTCCTTTCCTCCACATATTGGCAGCCTTGAATCTGGAACTTCGCAGTTTTACCTAAAATAACTAGGACAGAGAGGGAGGGGGAAAGAGACACGATGGAGAGATTGGATTGGATGATCGTAAAAATTTGAATTCCGAATCCACTACAAACGAAGGATGGAGAATTATTTAAACTCGTCTTCGAAGCAACAAGAAACCGAAGAAACGTCCAATGTACATTTAAAAAATGATACTGTTCAACACATACCGCGAAATATGCGAGATGCAGTGTCATATTTGAAACAAAAAGGAATTCATGACATCATCGATTCTCTGCTCGGCGAGCTTCTGTTATGTCGACCTCACGATCCTTACGAATATCTAGTCCAACTCCTAGATAGACGTATTTTGACTCGCGACGGCCTTATTGATTCTCCTCCACCTTTCTGCTCCCGGTAAATATTAAATGCATATTGTCTTTTATAATTCGTGTTAGCACAATGACAATTAAGATGGTTTTTTTTTTAGAGATATAATAAGGCAAGCAAGACAAGCAAATCTGCTCACATTACTGGAATTTACAACTAAAGGAACAAGGAAATCTTAAGTGAAAAACACTACTTATAAAAAATATTTGTATCTCAAAAGCATGCCTTATAAATAAAACGTAAAATAATGGAGTAAATATTTTCAAGGAGTAAAGTATTAGTGTATGCGGTTTTCATCAAATGATCACTTAGACATACATTTTTTGTGTTTACATCTTTATTTACTTAACTAAAAAATTAGAAGAAAAATCCCAGTATTTTTCCTCCAAGATGTTTTCTCCTGGCTTCCTCATGATCCATAATTCCTCCACTAGTTGTCAATACAACATATCTGAGACAAATAGAAATAAATGTGTATATTATATAATTATTTCCTTTAAAGTTAAATTAACTAACACAATTTGTATATTAAAATATACATTGAATATACAAATGCTCAATAATAATCTTATAATCACTTTATATATGCATATTTTTCACTTTAACTGACTTACTAAGCAATCTTTCAAGTATACTTTCTTATTTGATTTTAATCTTACTCATTCTATATAATATAAATTTATTTTAGTTATTGAAATAAACAGGAACCAAACTATTTATAATTTATACAGAAAAATAAGAGATAATTTCTCGTATATTACAAATAAAGGCTTACCCAAACTGTCGAGAAGGTAAAAGATTGTTGGTCCACTTCTCAATGTCATTGATAGGTACATCAAATCTAGGTGAAATGACACCACATTTGTTTAACCTTCCAGTAAGATTTACTACTACTTTCCCACTGCGATGATCATCCACAATTTCAAACTCCCCAATATACCCTGTGTAAAACAAATATATTTAAATGTATATAAATTAAAATTATATTTATTCTGACTTAAAAAAAAGAGAATTGATTTTTTTCATCTATTGTTACAAATCATAAAAGATAATTATATACATTATAAGGCCTATTTTTTTGCTGAATATTTTTTATGATTCATTTCTTCTGTTATTGTTTTAAGTGGAGAAAAAAAGAAAACATAAACTATGCAGGATTAACTAAAATTAGATCTATATATATATATGTAGAAAAAATTATATATTAAATCTACATCTGTATTTATAGACTGTGTGTGTCCAAAATTTACTGCCAGTACTGAACATTTATAGTTTATGTCACATGTGCATTATAGATTTTCAATAGTAACAGTAAATTTTGGAATATAGCCATAGCTATATGCATTAGTATGTGTATGTGTGCATGTGAGTGTGTGTTATATATATACATACACATTTATATTTATATATAAGTATATATGTAAGTAACATAAATTAAATTAATAATAATAATAAATAAATACATGTATAAAAAATAAGTATTTATTAAATATAGTAAAAATTATACTAAATTCACTCACCATGTTTCATCATGACAGTCAAGAATTTAACAATCACCTTAGAGCAGGGTCGTAACAACACCTGTCGCTTTCCACGTTTTTCAGCATTATTGATTGCCTTCAAGGCGTCACTAAGAACATTCATACGCACCATGGCTGAAAACCAAACGTTGGAAGCATTAGTCAAATAACTTATATATGTTTATCCACGTTTATATATTCCTTGATATACACTTTTATATTAAGTACTTTCTGGCAAAAACACAATGTAACAAAGAATAATTACATTCTTGTTATTTACCAGTGTTGAAAACAAAATGAAATAATCAAATGCCACACTAGATTTGTTCTTTTTAATTGAACTTCTTGTATAGTCTTTTTTTTTCTCTAATATGAAAAAAAAGAGGGAAGATGAATTGTGCATAAAGTTCAGCTGAATAGAACGGAGTTATTCTATCTTTTGCAGGAAAGCACCAATTGTATATCCTATGAAAAGCTTAACTTTCAACAAGTATAACACAATACAACCAGCTATAAGTATATTAAACTTATTATATGGTCACCAAAAAAATAAATGTAATGAACAGTTACAAAGTATATAAATTTAAATATTGTAGCTTCATCCGTGGATGCTCAGGGTTCCTATGATAGTTCGTTTATTATTCTATAATAACATTACGATATCCACAAGAGCTAACCTAACTTAACCTTCATACAAAAGACAGTAAACAGATAAAAACTAATGGTTGCACTATACACAAAGTAAATTTTGTAAGATTCTTCAGTTATATCGTAATGTTCATGTCTTTGAGATATACTTTTTGCAGTTTAAGCGGAAAACAGCTGGTAAAAGAAACGATCGAACGATTGCACCGGTTCATTTTGCACCTCAAATATCTCATGAATACTTTGTGTCGAGCGTTAAATACAATCATCGGGATATGCAAACGGATTCAACGCACCGTTCACTACATTAATATAAAGTTGATGGATTTTATCACGAATGATTACCTGCGATTCGTAATTTACTTGTCGCGATACCGTACACGCGAGTTCAACGTGAACATGAAAAGGAGTAAACCTGCGTCGCTGGCGTCGCTGCTATCGACGTTATTAGCATTTTTTACGCGTGCGCATAACTAAAACTCCACACAACTCCACATCGGTCGTTTTTAACAGTTTTATGATTCTTTGCTGAGATAGGATTATTTCTTTAGATCTAAAAGAATAATTCAATCAGCGCGAGATGAATTATAAAACTCAGTAAGCGGTTGTGCTTCTGGATACACCCATTGCTATCACTCTGATGGAAAACGTTAGAAAAGAACAAGCCTAAAAAGGGTTGACAATGGGAGAGGGAGTGTTTTCTATCCGTTCCATTTAATGATATAAATCTACAATGTTATTCATCTTTCTTTACATATTCCATAAATAACAATAAATGGAAAGCATTCAAATGATGATCGACAAAAGTAATATAGTGAACAAGGAAAGAATTTTTGAGTATACTTTAATTTAAATATATAGAATATGGATGTTATAAAGGATTGTTAAAAAATAAGATATAATGACACTAAATATTTGTTCAAAAAATGTATATATACCTATATTAACAATTTGTACGAACTCGCTTCTTTAAGATGCATATAACACATATGTATAATTATACAATGTTCCATATATTGTATTGGAGGAAAAGTTTTGCGGTATTTTATTAGCTCAAAATTGTATATTATATATTTAAAAAATTAGCGATTTTTAATTGCACGATATGATTGCAAAATTAACAAAATTATAAACAATTAAAATCAAAATGTTCCCTTTAAATCAACTCGCGAATAACTCAGGAATGAAAAATTGTAGATATTTTTTAAAAACAAATTTTTAGAAAAAATTTTAAGCTTTCATGTTAGAGTCAAAAATTTTTGCAAGTTCTTTTTTGGTATATGACAGACCCAGAAAGTGAGAAGAAAAATTTCTCTTTTTTCAGCTTGTAGTTTTTTATATGTAAAAATTACCAAATTTAAAAAAAATTACAAAAACCTTTTGAAAGTAGAGATTTCAAGCTTTAAAATCTTTTTTCTAAATTTAAATTTTGTTCATTTTTGACGAAGATATTGTATATGAGCTAACAAAAATCTCGCAGAATTTCCCTGTAACCTAATATAAAAAATATTACATTGAATTATTTTATAAGTTAACGTCGATTAAAAATAAAAAATTAATATGTACAACATTTGAGCATTCCTCAAAATATCAACTAGGTTGCGTATTACTGTTCTTTACTTCGACTGAACTGAGAATGGTGAGCACATATTGCAGAACTTTAACTAATTCCTGCTCCTGTTTACTACCATCGATACTTAACAACGTAAATCTGCCGAGGGCTTCCCGAATGCTTTGAGAGAACCCGGCACTTCGCATAATAAGTTTTCCTTTTTGGTTGTTACTGATCAAAGACCATATCATGGATCCAACTAAATTGATCTCACATGACGATCCATTCTTAAAAACGTCATGCAACAGATTTATGAAATCCACTGTGAAATAGTAAACATAGTGTAAGTAATATTCAATGAATATAAGTTATTGTACCACCTCTTTCCTGCATATCTTGTATTTATTTACCTGAACTAAGAAGTCGGGGTCTATTCGCTATGTTGAAAGCTAAATTGCGTAATATCGATATTGCGAGTACTTTATTCGTTGATGAAGGATATCTTGCTAAATGCATTAGGACGTCTAAAGCATCAGTGGCCTAAAAACAATACTATATAGTTATCACAAGCAACTAATATATTTCTCTATATTTTTACCTTTGGCACACACAATTGCCCTTCCTCATAGTAAGTAAAATCTAATAAAAACTCTAGACAATACATTTCCACTAATGGCCATGGTTTCGTTCTTTTGGTAATTGTGGGATGTATCTTGGTAAAAAGCTGAAGAAGATTACTCTGTGAAACAAACAATTAATTTATAATTACTTAATCTGTTTGGAAATACTACCAAGCACATGCTCGTTACTAATGCCGCGTTTACTCAGTACGATTTGTATAAACTTTTTTGATCATTCATTACATGCGAAAGGAAGATACAATAAAGTTTACAGCGCATGAGTGCCCAAAGCAAACGCGATTTATGTCTCACTGCTTCAAGATTATGCTGTAATTGTAATAATAGATAAATGTAATTACCTTCGAAATGCAGACTCTACACTCGTGAACGTGCACCGCGTTTCGCAAGATGTGGAAAGCAAAGTGCATTTTATGATTATCGAAAATTTGACCGGCTCTTTCTATTTCTTTACACGTTACTTGTATAACAACATGTATCAACGCAAGCGTATTTGGCGTTTTCCTTAATCCACTTCCTGGTAAGATCGTCGTTAATGTTAAAGATTGTGCAGCTAAAAATGCGGTAAAATTAAAGCATAATTAATTTAAAAAGATGATACACAGAAATCGTATATCTTAGTCAATGTTATTAATAACTAAATGCTACACTTTTAAATCATCTTACCAACGTTACATTTCGTTGTGAACGTAGCCAATAATTTTAAGGCGGACGTTGATACTGTTTTATTTAATGCTATCCAAACCCATAACTTATGTACTACGTCTGCCAAGCCTTCCTTTGTTAAGCTTTCTTTAACACGCGCGTCTCCACACATAAAGTTCATCAGAAGTATAAAGATACAATTCACATCGTGCAACAGAGGATGAATCTGCAATTAAAAAAATGTAGTTTTTCTAAATTTGTATAGAAATTGTGATCAATTCCATATCTGTTAAAAATCTTCTTTACCTTCTTTTCCATTTGCTTCTTATAAAGTTCAAATGGTTGAAGATTCAACTTGACGTACAATTCTTTTAGAATCATCAACGCAGTCTCAGAAAGATTACCCCATAACGCCGTTTGTTTCGCCTTCTTTGACACGCATAGTAGATTAGTAAGAGCGCCTATAATGAGATCTTTATCTTCTAAGTGTTTGTTGCTCTTTCTGGATTTTGCATAGCTATGAGCGATGAAAAGATGCAGCAATAGTCCACATAATTCGTCTCCTATAGTAGCTTGTCTTTGGTCCGGTAGTTTATCGTCTTGCGAATCTTTCTCTCTTTCATTCGATTTTCTGGAATGCGCATTCGCGTTTCTTATTGATAATTTGTTGACGTTCGATATGACATCTCGCAAAATACCATCCTTGCTTTCAATCAAGACATGTGCCACATTAGTATCAAGCACAGTTTGTAATAAAAATGTGCTATTTCTTCCCAGGGAATCTTTCTGAATCTCGTGAGATAGTAGGAAAGCTAAGAGACTAATAGCACTCATTCTCAAATCTATCGTAGAGTCTTTTATCGCGAAACAAATGGAAATCATAATTGTTTCAGGGCCACATAATTCTAACGCACTTTGAATGGATTCAAAGTGTTGGTCCTCCGTTAACGAAAGCACAGCCACAAAATTATAAATCTCCGTCCAAAATCTGTTGCGTAGATATATCAGACGCGGTTCAGTAAAATCTAAGAAAATTACTGCATTAATTAAGAATGTGGGATATCGTTTAAAAATTCAATTAATGTTTATATTAAATATTAGAATACATACGATATAAATCGATATTTAGGAAGCAAAATATAGTATAAAGCGAATCAGGGGAAAAAAGTACGACGGCTGCGTATTCATTGCTATGCGTGATACAATTTGTTAAAACTGTACAAATGCTGATATACATCTCCAGTGTGTCAGAATAATGACTCAAACTTTTCCTGCTTCTAATATCTTTCGGAATCTCGGTTAAACACCTTAAAACGAGAGTTAAAATGAGATAATTTAGATGAAAAAAATCATAAAATCTTTTTATATACATACCCAAGTAAATACTTATCAATGGAATATTCGTAAATTTGCCGTACGACCTCATGTTGTCCGATGAATATTAAATTGTTCAATAAGTTACAAGCAGCTGTAATAAGTGAAGGCGTTGCTATTGATTCCATAAAATTATCCACATCCGTTGTTTCAGAAATCCTGCCGGAAACTATAGGAGAAATATACAAAAATTATATAAAATAAATAAAAAATAAAATTATATAAAATAATTATTTATACAATTTTATTTATTATTATAAGTATATAATAATAATAATTAAATAATATAATTACAGAGTTGTAATTCATCCTGACAATTGTATAAGTGCGATACGGTGCGTGGTACTAATGAAATGCAACTAGATTGCAAACTTTGCGCAATCATTGTTTTGCCACTATTTCCCTGACATTCTGACTGTTCCCCATCTAAAGTAGTCAACATATAGATACTGGAACATAGTATGCTGATTTCATGATAAACATTGCATTGTTCAACGTGCATCAGAATAGCTTGTGGTTGTAAAGAATCATCCTGTACAAAAATATTGTTCTTTAATGTACATAACTCTTTCAAAAATTAAAAAAAATATGATGCTTTATATAATATTAATTAAAATACGAATATGTTTTGTATAATATTTAAGATAAAAATTTTTTAATTTAAACATAAATGTTTTAAATTTAAAACTACCGCCTTCTCAACATTTTTGCTTTAATAAAATATTGTGCACTTTCGCACTTACGCATTGAAAAATCATAGAGTTGCAATTTTTTAGCAAGTTGCAAAACGCAATACACGCTTGTTCTCTCACTAAACAAGATTCATCTCTGCTTATGATGCACTGAAACAATGTGTGACATAAATCACTCGGTGCTATGGAGATTGCATTGAAAAGTTGCGATGCAGTATGAACTGTGTTCATTAAACCTGCCAATAATTGTAAAGCAGAAGCGCGAACCAAAGGATCTCTATTTTGCCATAACATGGGTAGCCAATTTAACGAACGACCTTCTTCGCACCAAAATACTATCCATGACTAAAATAGTGACAATCGTATTACTCGCTTGCATTACCATTAACGATTAATGTAGAATGTAGAACACAAGACGTTTATAAAAATTATTTATAATTGGCAATTAATAAATAACAACTCATACATAATATATTGTTTTCAAAATACTAAAAAATACTCACATTTTTATTAAAATTGACTTGCATTTGATGCAACAAGTGATTAAGACATATTATTGAATTCCTTGTTATTGATAAACCCATAAAACTGACAGTACCAGCACCATGAAAGGACACAATCGGCTCAATAAGCGTATTGCAAAGCGACAATAATAGATTCTTATGATTTCCCCATTCGCACTGCCCAATCAAATATGTTAAACACGTTAGTAACCAATCGAGATATGCTGTAAAAAGAAAACAAAATTAAAAAAAAAAAAATTTTTTTAAGTAAAAAAAGAAACATTTATAACATTAAACTTTATAAAATATCGACATTCTAAAATAAAAACATTAAAAATTCAGTAATATATTTAATCGGAATATTAATACCGAGGTTGTAGAAATGCTGCTGATCTCCAAAACATAATGTTGAAACAACAAACTCTACAAATCGAATCCAGGTATTCTTAGGTTCATCGTTAGATTTTTGCATTTTTTCAATTGCTGAACATGTGCGTACTAATTTGAGTATGGATTGATGTACATTTTGATTATCAACTTCTAAGTTCTTAAATAAATCTGCCAATGATCTCGTCATGTTTTTCATAATTCTACTGATCCACAAACCTTTTTCTGAGAATTAGAAAAAAGAATTATATTAATATAATTCGTATTTAGAAAAAGATGAAAATATCTCTCTCAATATGTATTAACCAAGTTACCTTTCTTTGCAATATTTAAATACAATTGCAAAAAAATTAGAACGTCTACAAATAAATCACAATCCTCTTTACTTGTGGGATGCGATAGTAAAAATCGCTCGAATGTTTGTTCCCATGGAAGCGACTCGATATCTTTTTCCTCGTTACGTTGAAGTACTTTGTAAAATTTTAGATACCTGAAAAATTAAATATATTTTTGTAAAAATTAAATTTATGTAAAAATTAAAAATTATAATGGATAATATACTGTAACATGTATTTGTAACAAATATAGTAATAATAAAAATTATAACAATTAATAACAATAAAATAATAGCTTACATTGTGAGGTAATCTAGCGCACACATAACGCTATAATGCGTCGTAGAATTTTGAATATTATAGAGTTGCTGTCTACAACAGTATTGAGGAAAACTATATCGTAAAGAAAGGAGATCATTTTCAAGAATCATCAGTTTCTGTGCAATTTTGGAATCCTTTAAGTCATCCAAACATTTCCATAACATGTTTACGCCGCCGTTCCATTCCCAGGCCCAATACTGTTTAATAAAAGTTAAGACTACTGGATTGCTGCCATGAATTACTGTAAATTATAAGGTAAGAAAGTACTGATTTTTTAATTTTATAATCTAAAATTACACAAGTTTAATAATATAGTTTGCTATAATAATTATTATAATTGTACTTATAAAATATTTTATAAGTACAATTACTTACATGACATATCAGATCGCCTATGTATACTCGTCTTCCAATGAGATTTGCATACAAATGGTACTTTCATGTTTGTCACAACAATATACGGTAACGAGATATGTGATGCAATATTGTTTTCTGTATCTGTTTCGTTAACTCTTATAATATATTCATTATAAAGTAATAAACATAATAGTTGTGTGCCATCGGATTTCACACACTCGTTGTTTGGAAACAAAAAGAGACCTAAAACATAAAATTTTATATCAAAATATCATTGAAATTTTAAATCATGATAAAATATAATAATAAAATACATACTTCTTATGATGTTAAAAAAAACATCAATGTTGAGAGATAATTCATGTCGTATGGTACATTCAAAAAATGCGAGTAGTTTTAATATGCTGATTATTGATATTACAGAATCTGGATAATTTACATAATCTTTTTCTATCTAAAAATATTTAATATATTTAAAACATTTAACGTATCTAAATCAGAAAAACCTGCAGTCATTTTTTTTTATCAAGTACAGTAACTTACTAGTGATTTATTGAAAATATCCAAAATCAAAGGCAGTCCATCTTGACTAATAAACAATTTATGTAAAGAAGTATCGGAAAGCATCACACTAATTTGTACTAATGCAGATTTTCGAATTTTCGGATCGACATTTGGTTCGTTCAACATCTCCAGCACAGATAACATATTGCTTCTCTGCAAACATAAAATATTTTTGTAAATTAGCCACGAAATAGTTATATATTAATTATATAAATACATATATATATATATATATATATAATATTTTAATTTTAACATTAATTTTTAATTTTAATAATTTATAAAATATAAAAGAGAGGATTTCCTGCCAAATGGCTAGTCAAGATTGTAAAGATTTTCAAATATTCTGAATGTAAATATGTAACCTGATAATTGCCTTCTGATCGCTTAACGAAGTTTTTACGCTCAAATATACAGAGTGAACTAAGAGGCAAGCCGTGTAAAGATGATAAGCGCGGCAATTTCTGGACAGAATCTTTTTCCTTTCCAAGGAGCCAAATTAATCGACATAACGCTTCTTCTCGAATATCATTATCTGATGAATAGAGGAATCTTAAATTGCCTTTTAACACCTGAAATTAAAAGTAATATAGCATGTAACAAATAATCACGAAAAGACATTTTCAAGTTAAATCACCTCAAGAAAAGGCAATTGTATATCATTAGATACATCAGGATCAAATATTTTAGTGATACATTGTCCTAATGGTGTATAGGTATCAGCGTGACATTGTAAAAGGTACAATACAGGAATAAGAGCTTCTAGAGTTTTCAACCACCCAGTTTCGCCCATTTGTATTTTTCCTTTCAGTATAAATACCAGCATGTCTCTCGACATTTCATTTATCTATAAATCAAAATTAAATTAATTGTGAAATTGAAAATTGTACGAATAATAATTTTACAATAGTAGACATTTGAACAAAAATGTCTGATAAAAAATGTTTCATTACCCTGCTATCTTCGCTACTTGCACCGTGAGAAATAATTTCTGTCAAAACATTTGGTTCAAGCAAAAATATCAAATTTTCCCATGATAATTTATTATATTCTACTCCTAAAATATTCTTAATTAGAGCATGGCACTCAACATATGTAGTATACCGAATGTCTATATCAGCATTTGCTAATAAATTCAATATAAGTTTTGTTGCCAGTGCATAATCTTCATCATTCAAAGAATATTTTGGGACATCTTGTAAAAATTTTATAGCGGTTTTAACGACAGTTAAATTTTTATGATACGATAGACTTAATTTGGACGCATGTAACATTCTTAAAGTTTCCGATGGTGATTGCTCCGATAAGTTTTTTAATATACAAATTGCTGACTGCATCGACTTTGCGACTTTTCTAATTTCATCGAATAATTTTATTAATGCTGTCTGATTAGCGTCTTGAAATTGCTACAAAAAAATATTATATTACAAATAATTATTAGCGACATATCGATGAATAAATAAAAAGATTTGAAGTACTTACACGAGCATATTCCAAAAGTACGGAATGCAACGCTGGATACGATAGATATATTGGTGCGTCCATTATAGCATTTGTTATCGATGCCTTTAAAGCATTCGGTATAACAGCGTTTGCCAATTCTAATGGCACGATACTGCTCAACAACCTCATAATAATAGTAGTAAGATACAAGTATGTTATTCTCAAGTGATCGACATTACTGCAGCTTCCAAAGTAATCCATTACTTCTCCCATTAAATTGAACAACGTTTTCAAATCATCATTTATCTTCGATACCGTACCATCGTTGCAAAGCCAGATATTCGGCATTACACAAATTGTTAACAGTTGTACTAATTCATGCGTTAGATCAGTGATATATTTGATGTTTCGTAGAGGAAATATGGAATCGATAGGAATGCTTAACTGGGTAAGAACGTGTTTTAAAGATTCTATACAATAAGCCGGCAGAAGCATCTGCTGCAACTGTAAGAGAGAATCATCGATATTTTCACCGATACTTTGACTTCTATCACTAGTCCCCTAAAAAAGAATATTATAATGAAAAAATGGGTAAAATAATAAACTTATTGTATGTAAAAATTAAAATAAAAAACTACTCACTGCTGATTGATATGCTTGATAGTTTGCTTCGGGCAGACCACTATCTGGACCGTCTCCACCTTCTGAGGATGTATAAACGTTGCTATCTAACTTACTGCCTAATAACTATGTAAAAAAATAATACAAACAAAGAAATAGTTAATAAATTATTATATTATTAAACACACACATAAAAAGATTATATATAATTTTTTGTATTAATCAAATAAAATATTATCAAATATTACCTTTTGTTTTTTATTCGCCACACACGGTTCACAGTAATAATAAATGCGAAACCTTAGAGACCGAGTCAATTTACGTAAAGTTTTTAATACAGTTGGAATTATACATGCAACATTAGTTTCCGACATGCTAGTGCTCGAGTTAAGAAGACCATGAAGTATCTGTAACATTTTAGATAGATATGTATTTCTCTCTTATTATTAATCATTCAAACATATAATTCATTAAAAGAAAATATTTACTGTGATTATTGCAGGTCGTTGAAGGAAAACTTCTGCTGGAAAATCTTGCATCATAACATTTGTTATGAACTGACAAGTGTGTAGTATATGATTAATATCGACAGTATTATTAAGAGCTTCTTCAACTGCAGTAAGTACTCCTCTGTCCGATGTTACTAGTGGCTGCCATGGCATTACTAGCCATTTAATACCACCTTCTATCGTTTTAGAAACTCGTGTGCCATTCTCACGTTCTAATGTTATGTCAAATGGTGTAGTACTATAAATAATTACACAATATATTAAAATATATATTCAAATAAATTTTACATATATAAAATCTATATGAATATAAAATATACAAAGTATGTTATTCAAGAAAAAAATTTTTTTTCCAACATCCTTTTTACAAATCCTGATTTTTTTCAAAATAAGTGCCCAATAATAATGTTACTATAAGTTTATCTGTATTATTCTTACTTGTCCAAAATAGATGGCAGATTTAAAATATCACTTAAGTTGTCATAATCTTCTCTTTCATAGTCCTTATTCTTATATCTAATATAATTTTGTGCTCGTATTCTATGTTTATCAAATTCTGAAAATTCTGTGGCAACATCCTGCAATGATCATAATTGTCTCTATATTTTTATAATATATAAATATTAATATACAACTATAGTCATATTTTATAGTCATATTTTAATATGTATATTTAATACATTTACCTGACTCTTTTCTGAATGTAGAATAGTTTGTTCAATTTCATCTAATTTTGCATACCATTCAGGAGAGAGGTTTCTTCTCAATTCGTAAAGCTCATTTTGGAACTTTAACTTGCCAAACGCATTCAAATAACTCTTTGCATCTGCCTTGAAGCAAAGATGATACAGTCATTAAAATGCGAAGTTATTTAATATATTGTAAATTAAAAAATATTTTATAAAAATTTTTCAAGCAATATTCAAAGTAGATATGAAATCAATTCAATTAACAGCATTAAAAATATTGAATTTTTTCCAACTTGGAATAAAAAATCATCAACAAAATAATTTAAATACCTTTAAAAGACGCAATAACAAATTTAATACTTTCTCCGGCTGTGGTGCAATCTCGTATGAAAACCAATTAAATAACTTTTGAATTATCTCTTTCTTGACAGCATCACAATCACAAACAAAACCTAAATCATACTTGGAAATAATATTATCCAAAGCTCGTAATCGTATTTCTTCAATCGTGTGGCCTGCAAAAGGAAATGTTAAGTAACGAGAAAGACACAAAATAGATGCGTTTATATCAAATTTTTTCGAATAACCAATTATTTCCTTTTATATTCCTTACCAAGTTTTTTCACATGTACAGCAGTTATCCCGGCGGTGCCTAGCATCGTAAAAATAATTAGTCTTTTTTTTTTGTCATTAAGCTCCGGATGGAGATTTGGGGAGAGTGTCTTCTATCGCTCTCTCCTCGCAGTACTTTGACAGAAAAAAAAATAATTTAATTGTCGTAGGTTATCTGTCACCGAGGCTTTGAAAATTTAACCGCCAAATTTAATGGCAAGAGAAACCAGAGAAACAACAAATAAGACGAGCGCTGATAAATAACGGCGGTTCGCGACAGTATTGCGCCGTGAATTGTCACTATCGGTAAACAAGCAGCCTGTATTATCGACGGGATGATATTGATTTTCTTAAGTCACAAAAAGCATTGTTAGATGACGCCATATGTACTGTCTGCTGTCGATAAAAACACCCGCGCGATCATCGACAATGTTTATCGTAGAGATTTTAACGAGCGCATGCTCAGCGCGCCGATAGTCACGATACACGTTCAATCGAATTTCGTACAGCACGGTGGGGATTACGCTTCGCATCATTACCCGCGGGAGTATCTACGGAAATTCGTATTAATCGGTGAATAGTCTTTAAATAAATATTTAATGGTATTCATTATTACCGTGCCGTAGAGAGAGAGAGAGAGAGAGAGAGAGAGAGACAAGGGAAAACGGAATGGGTTCATGATTTTAGGACAACTTCAACCAAACTTCGATTACTTAATCGATAATATTTTATTAATAAATAGTCTATACTATTAAGTTGTTAGAAAGGTTCGTTTCAAATTTTTTAGCTCAAATTAGTATATTGTAGTACATTAACAAAATTAGCGATTATACCATTCGATAGAGTAAAGTTTCAGCTTTAAGAATCTGATTTATTAATTTTTTATTAACATGTTTCTGGACCAATTTGTGACTTGATTATCACGTGTAAACGATTGACCATGGTATTTTTATTTGCGTTTGATATATTTATTAAATAACATGTATTTTATAACGCGCGATTAACAAAATTACAAAATTATTAAAAAGATAAAGATCTCATCTAATGTACTTATGTTGCATTTTATATATATTATGTATATTACAATTATGAATTCAGATGATATAAAAAAATATTTCATAATCATGTTTCTTTTAGCTAAAATGTTATATGATCTAAACGGAAAGTCATCGGTAATTTACGTGACACATGTTAATAATGTATATACAGAAAACAAGATTAGGAATATGATAAATCATATAAGGCGTTTTCCAGCAAGGACACAATATAATATAGTTCTTTATTACACCCTCTCTGTTTATCAACGTTAAACAAGGATAAAATGATTCACCGTATTACACTGTGTCCTTGTTGGAAAACGTCCATAGTTAGAAATTTTGTTTTAACAATACTGCCGATAGAATTAATCACTAATTATTAATTTACCACGTAATCTCTATGCTACTTTGTTAACACGGATACAAACTATTGATTTTTTATTATAGGATTAGATTAGAAAAAAAATAACAAAAGATTTTAATTTCAGAGACGAGGAATTAATATAATTCGAAAATTTGCTTCAAGTAATTCCATTAGTTCAATTAATCGCCGATTAAATTAATCGAAGTTTATCAAAGTTACCCTTAGAGGTGTACAGATACAGCAATTGACGACACAACAAGGATCTTTCACAGGTCCGTTTAATCACCTTACGAAATTACAAGGATAATTCGAAGCACATGCTTTCCGCTAACGAGGTACGTGTAGGTATTACAATTGGTTTAAATTTTACAACACTGAATTACATAATTATGTACACATTATTTAACTGCATATAAACATACAAAAGATTTAAAATTAATCATCGAGTCGATGGTGAAACCTCTGTAATTATCGTCTCCAATATCCATATATGACCGGACTTTCCATGTTGTTCAAACTCGATAATCCTTCGACACACTGGGTGTTTATGAAGCTCGAAGCTTTATCGCGGTTAAAAAACGATCCGTTATCCCGTAAGATTAGCTTGAACATCTTCTCTCGTAATTTTGCAACATTAAGCTATCTATATTAAACGTATATAACTTGAATTTTTTAAAATTTTAATTGACAATTGCTTCAAAATTTCCTTAATTGAAATACACGGGTCCAGTGTACTTTAAATTAATGTATCTCAGTTACTGTTTAAAGTTAATGTAACTGAATAATTTTTTTTACTTTGAAGATCAAAACCCGAGGAATAAGATTGCGTAATTTAAAATTATGTGAGATTATGAAAAATATTTGTTATAAACAATTTTCTACAAAGTAGTTGAAGAGAATGTCAAGATCTACTGGACCTGCGATTATCGATCAGGATTAATAATTACACCCAAAGGCCATCTCGTCCAGGATCGTTTCTGATTCTCTTACGGTCCATTTACAAATACTTCGAAGCATTTGATTGATCAATCAGAATGAAGAATTTAATTAACCAATCAGAAAATATTTCAAAGCATTTGTAGCATCAAGTAGACCGCAGCCTTCGTCTCTTCGCGGGAGCAACACATGGAACGATTGAGATCGGAATGGACCAATGAGAAACAAAAGCGGAGACTGCTCCATTAATCATGTAGAAAACGAAACGTCGATAGAGACGCGTATGCATCACTTACGGGATGACCGATATACGCGTGAGCGATGAATAAAAAGTATACGCGTGATGCGGCCCATGGGGGTGCTTTCGCTCTACGCTAATAATAATAACTCATTCAACGAAACGTGGTGCGTTACGCTTGCAAATTCGGCTCGCCGCTGTTCGGCAGTTTTGCGAACGTTGCGTTATCGTGAACAATGTGATTTACGAGTTTTACGACTTCGCTACGTGCCGACGCGGAGGGCGTCGGAAATGAGCTATCAATGAGACGATCACGCACAGGAGCATGCCGCTCGCACGCTTCTCACGCAATTAAGTAGTTATATAATATAAGTAACTACGCGCGCGAAACGTACAAGTAGCGTTTATATCATATCTTTTTATTACATGAAATTATACACGCGATGAGCGCGAATTTCCTATTACTGTGAACCAATAACACATGATCGTCTCTTCGTAGAAGCGAGTCAGGATTTTTCTTCGGGAGATTTCATCAATTCTGTTATCACATAAACAGAATTTGTTTTGTGTTAATCATTTTTACTTGTTAGATATTTTAGAGCTTGGAATGTCTCCTTTTCGTTTTTTTTTTATTTTGAATGGGAAAATATTAGATTTTGTCCATTTTAACTTTTAATAATAAGTTTCGGAGGAAAGTTGGACTCCCTAATTTCTTCTCCCTCTTGGATACGCCTACGTGTTCCCGCTACGATATAGGAGTATGAAAGGGGAGTAAAGGAGGGGCATTTGCCTTTCCTACATTGAAAAAAAAATTTACTGAAGTTTTCTAAATATTTGTTTGAATAGTACAAACGAAATATTGTATTTACTAAAGGTAAATATATACTTACTCAATTTAAATATAATTTTTTATTTTACATAAATATTTATATTTACCCTGTAAATAAATATTTCGTTAGTACTATTCAAATAAATATTTAATAAAATTCGGTAAATATTTTTTTAGTGTAAACTGACAAGGAAAAATAATTAAATTGTAAAAATAATTTTTACGACGAAAAGTTAATCATTCATTGCTCAATGCATGGCTTATACCATACTTATTCGTAAAAAAGTTCATTGATAAGTTTTAAAAACTGGTTTTAATATAATTATTTTGATATGTCTTGTGTGAAGATAAATTTTATGATCTCCCCTGATTGAAATCCTGAGTACACCCATACGTTACATCCTTATTTTTTTAGTGATGCAAGGAGTACGCATCATTTTATCAGAAATTGATTTTTTTTCTAACGCGACATATACACATCTCGATGTTTGTTTTCTCACTCTCGATCCGACAGAGCTCTCTCGACTCCTCTTTCAAATAATCCTCAGTGTAACGAGTTTTTCGCGCAGAAATCTCTTCTGCGATAGGTACGCCAAAGATACGCGTATCGATAAGTATGCTACATGTGAGAGCTCGATCGCGTTCGAATATCGCGAGTTGAATTTTCTTCAACGCGTGAGAATTATTGCTCTTTGTTACTCGATATGACATTGGTCGCGCGACAAATGTAAATCGTAAATTACTTCGAGTTCCGCTCACCCGTTGCTTTTAGATGTTGAGTCCAGCGCGAGACGAGTAAAACTTGAGCATTTTTCACAACTTGTAGCATTAAAATCCATAGTTTCGTTCTCATTTTTAAAGCAAGATTTACGATGCAACAGGGAAAAAATAAATTATCAATGCAAGCGTTAAAATTAATCTTAACATGAATCTGATATTCTTCTAGCTCTTTTCTATTTTATATCACCTTCCATAAATAACGGAAGTCCTATATTGAATAAAACCTCGATAAAATATAGTTAATAAATAAAAAATAAAAATACATTTTATATATGTGATATGAAAATATAAATTTAATACCATTTATTTGCTCTATAACAATATAAAACAAAAAAATTGTCATTTTTGAGCAGTTATTTGTAAAAAAGGAAACAAAGAAAAAAAATTCACTTTAAAAGTATATATTTTTATTTTTATATACTCAGTCATTACATCAAAATTACATTTCAAAATTAATATTTTACGAAATTTTAACAATTCAAATTTATTTTCTGGAAAACTTTGTTTTTTTTTCAATTGTGTTTTTTGTTGTAGCAGATAAGCAATATAAATATATACAACAATAAATTAAAAAAAAGAATTCTTTTTCAATAATCACGTTTATCGCTGGACGTATTACATGCTAGAAGTAACAGGCTAGCTATTAACTCATATTGGTCGAGGAAATGCCATGCGTTTCGTTCCAACATTTTAATAACGTCCGTGATTTACAATAATGTGTATAGAAACGCGATAAAAGCGTGTATGTATACATAATTAAGCTACGAGCCCTTTGATCCCTTTTAACCCCTTCCCAACGACAACATGTTAACATATATCACGACTCTCGGTACAATAAAACTCTTTTAGTGAAATCTCGAATATAAAAAAGAATGTAAAGGTATAAATTATTTAAATCACAACAATTTGTCTATATAAAACTACGCTATATCCTATAAAGTTTGTAACAAGATTATATAAATATTAAATATCCTACAATGTAAAATTGCATTCACTATCAAATACGTAATGTACACAAATTTTTATCATATCATTTCTAACGATGAGAAATTCTGCGATCTAATAATATGTTTAATAGTTCTATACTTTTAAAGTTTATCTTACGTGAGTATCTTTAATAATCACCTCACGGTAAATTTACATTTAGTTATTTGAGCTACCGATCTAAAAGATATTTTTATATATACCGAGAGTAAAAGATTGTTTTTTAAGAAGCTATACTTGGTTGGCGATATAACGCTTTTTTTATCACGCACCGCAAAATAAGACAATTGTCATCGATCAGAAGGAGTTAATTCGACGGCTGTATCGCAGAATCTCGGCCCCGAGTATTCGAGATAATTCAATATTGCCATTTTTGCGACGATATTCCTAATTCAATTATATAATACAATGTCTTTAATTTTACATTTTCATTGAAATTAATTATCTCTGCCTCGGCAGACAGATTTCCAATAAATGCGTTTCAGTATTTGTTCGATATAAAAATCGTGTAGTTTGCCAAAGGCTGTATATATGAGGCAGCCTCATTTATACATTTTCCCACGTCTACTCTCGCACGATTAATTTCCTCGTGAACTTTTATATCAGTTCCATATCTTTCGTTGTTCTGTTGCACCGTTCAATAACTACGGCGACGAATAGAAGACACTCGATGTAACGGGGCGAGATCACGACGCCATTCGATAGAGATACGATACGAGAAGTAGAGTTGATGTCTCACGATCTCAGATATAGATAACAACAGCCAGAATCGATTTCAGCTCGTATATGCAGTTAAACAATCGGACCAAGTACAACGTATTAGGGAATTAATTAATTAGATACACCGGACGTCTAAATAGAACGTCCGTTAAAAAGGTACAAGAGAGAGAGAGAGAGAGAGTGAGAAGCGACACGAGAATTCGTTATTCTTAAAAGTTCCTACCAAGGTACGAGGAAAGAGGAAATGGTAGAATAATCACGACAGGAAACACATACACGGTATATGCTATTACAAAAAAAAAATAAGTATCGTTAAACGTTAATTACAAACCGGCCCGAGCGGCAACGACTCTGAGATTTGGCGCCGCTTCGTCCTTCGGTTTAACAATTTTTATCGTAGACATCGATAACGATAATTTTTTTTTTTTTTTTTTAAGTGTCACGTGTGCGCGTGTGAGTGTATGCGTGAACATGAGTGCGCGTATGTGTATGTGTCTCTGAATACGGAGTATTTCGTGTCACTTTCGATCTAGAGTAAAGTCGACGAGAGGAAGAGTTGCTTTCTGACATTCGATCGAAGGATATATTTTTTCTTTCGGCGTCAAATTAATCGCGCGTAATGAATACACATGTGTAATTTGTCGATAGATTTCAATGTATAACAAGTCGTTATAAAAATTTAATTATGTGGAAGCGCAGTTGTGCTTAATTGATGTCCGGCTTATTGTTAGGATGATAGCGTTAAGGTTTATTTAAAATTTTTGATTTCTAAATTGGCAAAGCACCACACGGTAACGTTACGCAACGAAAAACAATATATCGTAGGTAGTCCCAATTTTTCAAATAGAGTTTAGTGAGGCGTTTAGGCAACTGTTCGTCTAAAAAAAATACTGTTGTACGTTGTGGACAAAAATCTGTGTGACAAAAATTGATACCAACGCTAAACGATACGTAATAGATATACATGACTAACGATCATTATATCTACGCTCATTTAAAATACTGTCTGGTTTCGATATCGATGGAATAGTTTTTGTCCGTATTTTCCATTCATATGCCGGAACAATTGCGACGAATAGTCGTCAAGTTATATAATACGTTCCCTCTGTCGTTTCTCTCTACACTGTTTTATTAAAACTTACGCGCTAGCTTGTGTATATATATGTACGTGTGTACACATATATATATATATATAGATATTGTATATATATACATATATCAATTTTTAAATATGTATATTATATATATATATATAAGATATAGGTAAATGTATAATAAATTAATTGTTATTAAACTTATTTACGATGCGTCATTAACAACTAGTGATATGTACTCGTTTTGAACTATAGCATTTAGTTTGATGATAACCCTGAGGTGATGGCGCGTCGCCTCTCGCGATTTAGAAGCGATCGGGAAATGTCTCAGCGTAACAAAATAACAGTATGGTAAAATTCAACTTTCCGTTTATTTGCGTAAAAACCCCAACCGGTCCCGCCGGCTGTCTCGTTGCCCGCGAATGCAAATTCTGCGTAGCGTAGCGTCGCGCCGTTTCCGCATTTTATCGAATCAACCCTCGGCCGATTAGACGTGTGCTGGCGATTTCTGCCGGGTCGCCACGTAAAAGTCTTTTATATTCCGTTGGAAGTTACTCTCCCGGGAAAAAACGCGGCTGCGTCAGACGGACATGGCCACGAGAAGAAGCCAGCCTTAGTCTTTTCCCCAGCCAGTGTTTCTTCTCTTTTCTCTTTTTTTGCGGAACGACCTGACTTTTTTTGCCAAATGCGCGCCATGAACTCAGAAGCCGATCGATATTTCCGCGTGTATTAATTCACGCTTTTTCGAAGGGAAACTGCCGCTCTGTAGAACAATCCTCTCGCGTTTTCCTTCTCTTGTTTTGCGCGTTTCCCACGCGTTTTTCGAAGCAAAAACTATCGAAAATTTTCAACAGGAAGTTTTTTAAACACGAATCCCGATACGTATATATAAAAACATCCCTGCTGAAAATAAGAGAAAATACGAAAACGCGATCCGTAAATGATCGTGAAATATCCAGCTTGATTACGCTGCTTGCTCGTCGAAAGGTCGACGGAATACTTTAAAAGTTTCATCCACCATGTATATACACGCTCGATCGTAAATACAGATAACGGTTTTGAGAAATCCCACGTGCTATAAGATACATACGTTACCGGTCCGCAATTTACACGATCGCTTCTCAATCGTTTTCGGTTCTGCACGGACACCTCGCTTTTGTGACTCGTTTTTTTTTTGTTTTCGCTTAATCCGGTGCACGTGTCGAGAAACGACATCGTGTACACCGTACAGGCAATTGTTGATATGTATCGTTTTTTCTTTATATATAGATATTGTATATATATACATATATCAATTTTTAAATATGTATATTATATATATATATATAAGATATAGGTAAATGTATAATAAATTAATTGTTATTAAACTTATTTACGATGCGTCATTAACAACTAGTGATATGTACTCGTTTTGAACTATAGCATTTAGTTTGATGATAACCCTGAGGTGATGGCGCGTCGCCTCTCGCGATTTAGAAGCGATCGGGAAATGTCTCAGCGTAACAAAATAACAGTATGGTAAAATTCAACTTTCCGTTTATTTGCGTAAAAACCCCAACCGGTCCCGCCGGCTGTCTCGTTGCCCGCGAATGCAAATTCTGCGTAGCGTAGCGTCGCGCCGTTTCCGCATTTTATCGAATCAACCCTCGGCCGATTAGACGTGTGCTGGCGATTTCTGCCGGGTCGCCACGTAAAAGTCTTTTATATTCCGTTGGAAGTTACTCTCCCGGGAAAAAACGCGGCTGCGTCAGACGGACATGGCCACGAGAAGAAGCCAGCCTTAGTCTTTTCCCCAGCCAGTGTTTCTTCTCTTTTCTCTTTTTTTGCGGAACGACCTGACTTTTTTTGCCAAATGCGCGCCATGAACTCAGAAGCCGATCGATATTTCCGCGTGTATTAATTCACGCTTTTTCGAAGGGAAACTGCCGCTCTGTAGAACAATCCTCTCGCGTTTTCCTTCTCTTGTTTTGCGCGTTTCCCACGCGTTTTTCGAAGCAAAAACTATCGAAAATTTTCAACAGGAAGTTTTTTAAACACGAATCCCGATACGTATATATAAAAACATCCCTGCTGAAAATAAGAGAAAATACGAAAACGCGATCCGTAAATGATCGTGAAATATCCAGCTTGATTACGCTGCTTGCTCGTCGAAAGGTCGACGGAATACTTTAAAAGTTTCATCCACCATGTATATACACGCTCGATCGTAAATACAGATAACGGTTTTGAGAAATCCCACGTGCTATAAGATACATACGTTACCGGTCCGCAATTTACACGATCGCTTCTCAATCGTTTTCGGTTCTGCACGGACACCTCGCTTTTGTGACTCGTTTTTTTTTTGTTTTCGCTTAATCCGGTGCACGTGTCGAGAAACGACATCGTGTACACCGTACAGGCAATTGTTGATATGTATCGTTTTTTCTTTAGCGTGGCTTATTGCTTAAAGTATAGCTACAGTTTTGTAAATCTAGTATCTTACGTTCTATATTCTTACGCCTGTACCAGCGGCGCGCAAACTCGCTTTTGTCGCCCGGACAAAGATTTTGGAAAGATAAAGTAGTTATATTAAATAAACAAGTGATCACACGATAAATTAAACAAATTGAATTTTTTTATCATCTGTCTGCAATATGGGTCTTTTTTGGCACAAGCGAAAACTCACTCTCAAATTTCCCCGAAATAAAGGGCGGAGAATCTTTTCTTCTTAAAATATCTCGTAATATCTATTTGGTAAGATAATAGAGATGTTGAAAAGTAATCCTAAAAAATGTTTCTTCATTTCGTGAAATTCTAGAACAGTAAAAAATTGAGGTGGACAAAAAAAGACCGAGAGATTGCAGACGGAGGGAGCAAAAATATAATTGCAGACGGAGGGTTAACACTTTTTCTTTCATTAAATTATCTTTCCTTTCAGAAAGGATAACTGGCCCCAGCTGTCGCGTTAATCAGTCTGACCGTTAACCGATCTCTCGCTGCTTTAATTTTTATCATTACAAAAATAGATTGTGATAATAATACAAGGTTGTCACAAATTCCTTATCCTATAATATAAAATTTCATAAATTTTCCCTAATTTTCAGATAAAATTTCTTTGATGTTTTCTAAAATATTTTAATATTTTTTCTATTTTCGTCCTGATTTAAATACTTTGTTGAGAGAACATTTAACATAGCAATGTAAATTACTAACGTTGCTGACACTGCTTGCATTTAATTATTAAGTTGATAGTATTATTCCAAAACTGCGCAGACATAATGTGCGCATATTAAATTTCTTTAAAATTTTAATTTTTACAACATTTTGCAAAATTGACTTTTTTTTTTATTTTCCCGATTTCCAGTTTTGTGGCAACCCTGTTAAATTACACATTACACTTATAATATTGCAGCAACAAAAGTTACGATACGCTAATTTAACATCACAAGGAGAAAAATAATAATTATAAAATATAACACGACTCTGATGTAACGTAACATATAATATATGTATACATCTTTTTTGTCAAGATGCGAAGCATATTCTATAGAATATCGTATATTTTAACTTAATTCTATTTATACGTTTCAAAAAAATAACAATTGGTCTACACCGAGTTGAATGCGCATTAGTTTGTGCACCTCTGATTTAGCATTCTTCGCGCGAACCGTATCAAACGTCTTACCAGACGAACAACTTGAAAGACAACAATAACGGCATTCGAGTCATCGAGGAAGCTGTCATCTCGATAAGATATCTGATATTTCGTCGACAGAGCGTCGATTGCGCCCGCCACGTTGTCCCGTGATACAAAACGAAATCTTATAGACAGAGAACAAAGAGCGCATGTATACACGTACATTATTCTTCCGCCATTTGTTTTTGATCGAAGGAATTTTCTCGGAGAAATTACTCATGGGATATCTTTGAAACGCGAGATATCGTACAAATGCTGCAGTCTACGCAAGAAAAAATAGGAGTTGGTTGAAAGCCTAGATATTAATAAAGTTTGAGTTTCAAGTAACTGAAAATTCAAGATGTTAGTTCAAGGTAATCTAATGCCTAAATCATTGCCAATAAAGTTTGAAACTTCGAACTTAATTATGAAAGTGTATATTAATTAGCTACAGCAAGTTCAAATCGAAGATGTGGTTCGATTTACTACGCGGTAAATTTAGCGAGCCAAATATAATTTATAGAAAGTCGTAGTGAACGGCTAGAAAATAAATTGGCACATGTATGGATAGAGACAAAAATGTAAAATAAAAATTGAGGTGAAAACCAGGATGGAGAATCGAGCGATTCTTGCCGGCAGTGACGAAGCCGGTAGCTTCGCGTCGACTTCGTCTTTTAAATAAATCAGTGCTTCTCCCCCGGGGTGCACGATACAGACGATGAAGGTGAAGGGAAAAGAGGATGAGCCAGTTGGCAAGGGGCAAGGCGGAGACACTCTAGTTGAGATATCCCGTGGTGGAGAGTGTACTCTCTACTGCCACCGTTGACTTGCGAAAGCCGATAAGAAGGAACGGAAAGCAAGCGCAAGTTGCAACTCGCGCGTGTACACATTGTATCCTAGATTTACTACATGCCCCTCCATTCATAGATTTCTCGCTTTCCGGGTGAATTTCTTTCGTTGGAAGGTTGCCGCTTGTCGTGTTTTTTGTACTTTTCACCACCGACTTTAGTCGCCTTGTATAACTTTGTCATTTTCGAACTGAGTGTCTCAAGGGATTGAGTCGCATAAATTGAATTTTTGTACCTTTAAAAAGTAACGCAATCGAGTATTAATATTGGAAGGACTTGCACCGCATTGAATTATGCTAGGCGCGTAATTTCGTGAAATTGCACACGACGAGAATGAAATTCACGCACAAGTTCGTGGCAAGCGCGACGCGAAGGAATCGATTCGCGATTCGATAATCCGTGGATCCGATGGTCCAAGGATCCGGTAATTCGAGAATTCAATGATCCAAGGATTTGTCGAAGTATAGATTCGAATGATCCAAGGATCGTTGAGCGAGATTTTCTTATTCTATACCCTTATCAAGTATGATATGTATTTTTCCTTTTAACGACTAGCGCTCCGATCGCAAGGGTGTGTGCCCTCCAAAAAGAGATATTTGCATACACCCTCCTTGCATTAATATCTTTGGTTTCTTTCATCTTCCTACGGTCTAATCCCTCCCCCCCCCCTCCCCCTTTCGTGCTCCAGGAGATTCGAAGGCCTATGCCTGCACGTCAATTTCTTTGAACGTTGTTATAAAAACGTACACCGCTTCTATAACTTTCTCTAACAAATTTCGTGATACTATATAACATGACGTCTCCCATTCGATATCCCCTCTGATATTTTTACTTCTGGAGGCGCAAAGTTTTATAGGAGATACGTGTATCTTGGTACTGGAAGTTTATTATTTGTTGGAAACGATAAGTTTCGAGTAATTACGAGTGTTTCGACGTGCTCTGGACGAAAATACATCTCTTTCTCCCGCAAAACAAACTTCTCGATTACTTATAGATGACAATTTTCCAGATTTAGCTGATCTAATGCCGTTTATAGCGACGAAGGGCAACGATGTAACCGCACAGAGACAAAAATAGGGTAAACCAATCGCAGCGATTAATAAAGAATACGGACCTTAGAAAATCGTAGATCAAGTTGCTCTCATCGATTATTTAGCGAAAGACACGTACATGGCTCGGATTTTCGATATTAGGACGCTCGTGTTTTCGAAATGTTTATAAAAATCATTCGAAAACATTAACTTATTTTGTACTTTCTTATTTAAATAAAAAATTTTTATTTAAATAAGAATTCATTCTAAAAACGTTCAACATTAAAATTTGAATTTTAAAGCGTTCGAGTAATCGTTCTGCCAAAGTATTTCCGGTAAATGCAGCCAGGCGAAATGTGCAAACGAATGACTTTTGTCTCCGCTTTTCGACCCAGTGATGCCAGGTCGAAAATTTTTAAAGGTTCCGGCATCTAAAGCGTGAAAAAGTTTGTATGGGCAATTAATTAGATTTTCACATAACAGCGATATTTTCACGCTTTTTCGCATTTTTCCACTGTAGCTTCGTACAGCGTTTCACCATTTTTACTTCCGACGTGCTATAGAAACGCCCAAAAAAAATGCATAGAGATATTGTTGCTACAAACGATATTCATTCAAACAATATCACGTCTACAAAATTATGATACATTGTTAAATTTACAATATTAAATTATACTCAGTTTAAGTTATTTTTAATCATTACTATAAATAACCATTGTTTTTACTCGATATATGTCATTTAATTAAAACAATGGAATTGAACGATTTAACTTAAGAAAATGTATTAAATTTTATATTTAAATTTAGTTTATTATTTACTAAGTACGTACATTAATATGGACGTATCAGAAATAAATTGATTTATATTTTGATACACGTGTAGAAGTTAAAAATAATAAAATATTATTTAATTCAATGTATTATCCGACTGCTTCTTTAAATCTAACAGTGCAGAATATTAAATATTACGAAACGTAAAATAATAAGAACTCGTATTTTTTTAAATCTCCTTCACAGTTTATGTTTTAATACTTTCGTTTTTAGTCGCTGAAATGAGGATAACAAAAAATTCAAACGGTTAACACAGGCTATTGATTCGAAATCCGTCGTGTGATTTAGCAAAATAGTCGTGAATGATACGATTCAATTTCGTCATTGGATCGACATGTGGATTCCGGGAGCATTTCGCGTGCATTATTAAGCCGCCATTCCAGGAAACTTCTCGAGGGTTGATTACCGCGTTATTATTATCCCCCGAGACCGAAGCAACTCGTCCCATTCACGCCGGGTATCGCATAGTAATATCGCGATTAAGGGAGAATCGATTCTGAATTTTATCATGCCGGTAGTAACGCGCGCGCGGAGATACCGTAGTCGATGCAGCATAAAATTTCTTTTCTCGGGAGTGACATTTTTCTTCCCCTTCACCCCTTGTTCTTGCCTACGCTCTGCCGTGATTTTCTTGATGTTGTACAGCCTCCTATTTCTTCCCCGACTTTACTGGAGTACTATAGAGGTCGGTGACCGTATTGAATATTCGGATTCACGTAGTTAGATCAGAATCCACGCCCTCATAATTCTGTATAATTCCTTTATTCGCGGCGACTTCTCGAGATCGTTAGGCGAACCCTTCCTTCCTGCGAAGTCTCGTAGTCCGGCGCTTCTTCTTCCTCGACTTAAGTTGGCGAATGCGGATGCATTTTGCATAAAATGCATATTCATCACACGCGAAAAGAAGCGTCTCTTGCGACCACGTCAGGCTATTTCATTGTCCGGGTATCGGTATTAATGGAGAAAAGAAAAACGAAAAATATTTTAAAAAAGAGAGAGAGAGAGAGAGAAAATACGAAAGAAAGTTTCAGCGGTGGAGTTTTTCCTCGATAAGAATTTGGCGAGTAGATCATTTGTCATCTTCAAGGCTAAACATCTTGGACACGGGATCGTTATTACACGAGAAGCGAGGAAATAGTTTGGGAAATGGTCGGGATACTTGCTGCGGGTCTTTATAAATTTCAGTACTTTCGCGTGCCATGCTCGCTAGAAAATACATATTCATCTCGGCCTGCCTCTGTAGAGGGTGCATCCGTAATGGAGACGAAAAGGACAAGAGGGATCCGCTTGAATCTGCGTACATTTCGCCGGACGTCCACGTGAATGGCGAGCAATATCGATCAGTCAAGGCAAAGAGGTTATCCGGGCACAGGCAGCTGTTTCGGAAAGACCCCAATTCAATTTCTACTTTCAGCGCGATGTGTGTTACATTTTATAGGTCATCGGACACCTCTGTGTATACGTAACAAGGTACATTACACGTTCGACATCTGTATCGCAGGTGCTCGCGTTCCTGCCGCTTCATATTTCATCCGGAAGGTGCGGACGAAATGACATATTTGCAGAGGCTCTCGCGCTAACTTCGTCGTTGAAAATATTTGTTTTCGCGAGACACCCCGCAAATGGAAGAGCCGCGTGAAATCCCCGTAGATTGACCGGACATCGACGAATGAAAAAAAAAAAGGGGTAGAAAAGAGTACCGCCGAGAGTAAGGGGCGGGAGGAGGAGGAGGGTTGTTAACGCCGCTAAAGTCGGGGTGAATGGCCGAGACCGGGGTCGCGGAGGCCGAGGGAGAATATCGTGATCGCGCGCGATGCGCGCCGGGGAATAAAACTCCTATTCGTTCTCTTTCAGTAACGAGAGGGAGAGAGAGATGGAAAGGAACAATATTTATCTTGCTCCGCTTCGGAGACGATATTTTTTCACGCCGTAATTTTTACGACCAACGGATAGATGATTTGGCGGGAGATTTATTAAAGTCGCGGTTAATTTAATATTTGTCGTAAAGAGCTTTTGCTCTTGGCAATTCCATCGTGCACGTCCGGACATTATTATAATTGAAAGCGGGGGGAACTATATATATATATATATATATATCTAAGCGTGTGCCAATTTTCACTCGAGAAATCTTTTTATCCGTATTTATTCTACGGGATAAAAAAAGTAGAAAATATGCCGATTGATCGGCGATCGGATGCCGTTGCAATATCCAAAAAAACTATCGTTTATTAGAGAATGTGAAACTCACTAAAAAATATTCCCTCTGTTTAAATGAGCGCAACCGAGCGTGCGAGATGGTTAACGTGACCGGCTACGCTTCTTAGCTTATCGAGCCGTGCCGCGCGCGTGACTTCCCTAAAGAACGTCTAAGAAGTTTCTTAATTGGGTGCGGAGGTCGGAAGTCGTAGCGCGATCCCTTCGCTCGTCTCACTAGGAAGAATATCGAGCGATATGTGCGTTTTTCCTTCGTGCGTTTTAAACGCAAAGAAAAAGAGATCGCGTGTCATGCACCGAATAAACTCACTTACTTAGTCATATCAGTCACGGTGGAATTAAATATTCATCCGCGAGATTACGAGGGAGACGTAAAGACCATTGGCGTGACGTTTTCAAATACGTCCTCGGTCACACCGCGTATTTTATAATCCGCTTAATTGAAAATTTACTTGCGATAACAATTCCTCGCTCATTCCGACTTTATTGATTCGACATTATTCGAGAAAGCAAAGGGAAAGAGGTATTCCCACCCCCTCGGGTATCCTTGTATACTATAATCGCGAAAGATTCACATCCCGAACACTCTATAAACCGTATACCGGTGAGATAATCCAACGAGAATCAAAGGAAGTTTGCGGAAATTACACCTTACATGAATGCAACCGAGTAAAGATTTGATCAAAGCGTGTATAACGCGGAAAGGAGGATCAACGATGAAACGCGTGACGCCACGATTCTCTTTGAATCGAATTACTCGAGACCCGAAATTGTCGTTACCGAGACTTCATTGGGCTTTCGAAGAACAGATGATTGAGCCATGCATAACGTTACAGTCGTGACAACAGGCAAATTGCAGCGAGGAGGTAATTAACGGAGCCGATGCGCATAAAGCGATACTTCGCTAAATAATCAAACTGAAAAGCAGATTAATAAAGATAAGCTGGAAAACACAAAATTTTTCTACTCCAGTACCAGAGATAAACGTTTTCCCGTTTTATTGCAAATAATTTAATCAGAGCAAAATTTCTTTTTTTTTTTAACTTCCAAGTCAATGTTTGTTCTAATTGCGGAGATATCGGATGATACGTGCACTTGTCTGTTGGAAATAATCGCGGCGTACAGGAAATTGACGCACTTGGCCTCAGAACGCCACTATTCCGATTCCCGAGATCTCCGGTCACTGAAACGGAGCCTAGGCGACCGGTATTTATCGCACGAATTAACGCACGGTGCATTTTGCCGCGCATGCACGACTCACTTGCGCCGCAAAGCGGATTATTTATGGCGCCGTATCCTTCCAAGAGAAGAGCCTTGTCGCTAAGCGACAAGCTGTCATACGACTCGCTTCTTTCATCTCCCTTGTTTTCCCCGCGTTCTCAATAACAGATACACCTTGTAATCGTCTTTAATCGTCGATGATTTTTAACAACTATTAATACTATTATCTACCTTCAAAAAGAGATTTGAGAAAAAAATATATAAATTTATGTAACAGTTCATGTATTAAGTTATGATAATTCGTTATCGTAAAATTTAACCCTCCGGAGTTGACACCAAAATCTGTTTTGAGAAAAAAATCTAAATATTCAGAAGCAAATGTTATTTGTGAATTTTTTAAATATTCATGGTTATAAAATAATTTGACTTTAACGAAATATACATTTCTGTGAAACATATCTTATTTCTTTTATTAATTGTAAAAACATAAAACAAAGGGTTACTGCTAAAAATAAAATTTTATTTCGCCGTATTTAGATAAAGGTTTTTATTTCAATAAAATAAATATTATAAATAAATTTTTAAGTATCTTTCTCGTACATTTGTGCAATTACTGATGCTGGCTCTGTAAGACTCATTTAACTCATGTTAAATAAGAAATTAATTAATTTCAAGAAACCAGAATGACACAACTATTATTATATAAGGAATAAATACTAACTGTAAGTATATTCTAATAAAAATAATTCAAAGGAGGGTGCCTAAAAATGGCTAACATTTTCTCTGAATTGATATCTTAAAAACTAATTTCACAATATTTCTTGGTATATATATCTAAGAGAGAAAAATAATTATGATACCGAGAAATGTATATTTATAAGTAACCTATATAACGAATACCTGTTACATATTTACATGAGAAACGCATTTAAAAATAATGCATTTGTATTAATATTATAGATAATAATTTACATTTACCCAATCGTATAAAAATATAGGATAAAATATAAATATTTTTTTAACTTTTTTTTTCTGTGTATATGAAAAACATATTTTATAAATTATAATATTGAAAAAAAATATATGAAAACCAACAAAAATTCTTAACAAAGAATGGTTTTAAAAAGTTTTAATATTTTTTATTGGAAATAATTATTGTGTACAAGTAATTTTTGTATGTAAAATACATACAAAAATGTGAGCATATGTATAGATATTTATATATGTAGATATTGGAATATACATATACAAGTCTGATCCTACAGAAATAAAAAAAAAACTGAAACATAATGTCACGTACACAGTACGTGTTCTGTATTTTTATTATTAACAATTTTTTCAATATTTCCTAATATATATTCAAAATATTATTTTTCTCTTTATATATATATATATATATATATACACACCAAGAAATATCGTAGAATTAATTTCTTAGATGACTCGGGGAAAATTTTAGCCATTTTTAGGCACCCTTCTTTGCAGATGTAATAAAAAAAAATGAATTATTTGACATTTTCGACGAAGAAATTAATAATTAAATAGGTCCAATAGATTAATTGTCAGCTCCAGAAGGTGGATGTGCCTTTTTGAGTAGATTGTAAAGAGCAAAGGATTGTAAAAAGCAAAAACTCGCGACGTCCATCATTCTCGTCGATATCGAGTCGAATTATTAATCATCCGTGTAATAATTAAGAACTCTCAACGACAAAGAGAATGCGTTCCATACTATTGTGATAAATTTTTGATAAAGTCTCTGTTATCGTGTTGCTTTTATTATACACGTAATACTCGATCTTTCGATCGAAATTCATTATATATAAAGAACGTTATATGTTCGAGCTCCATCGGGAGATTTGGGGAGAATAATCGATTATAAAGATTTCTACGATAAAGCTTCGACGAACCGTTCCGTCTACGCTGCCGCTGACGAGTTTATTCGTGGTTGGTCGGATTCCACCCTACTTCTCTTCGTATTCCCAGAGGAACGCTTGCGCCAATATCCAGTGTCAGAGAACGATGGAGAAGAATATTCGCGCTTCTGCGGGAGAAAAAGAGAGAAAGAGACAAAGAGATAAACTCACAATCAAAGAGATGAAGAAAAAGAAACTATTCTGTTTGGCTTTCTCTCTCGGTTTCTCTGCCGGAAAAAAAAAAGAGCAGAGTACCGTAATTGTACGTCCCCTCTGTGCCTAGGTGGATCGTGCATGCGCGGGACGCAATAAATAAAACTTTCGATCTTCATAATCACGCGCGAGAGAGTCCTTCGCGTTACGTAATATCCTTAACGACATAAGCGATATAACAACTTCCAATGTGGATTATAAAAATATTCAATCTTTGTCGTACGAACTAGTTAACCTATTGATATGTAAACTATCGATATGTAAAATTGATATGTAAAGTCACGGACCAATGTGATCCGCATGCCGCGTGAATCCACGAGGCGATCGCGTTCGTCTCGCAGATCCGCGTCTCTATTTTATTTTGGCCGGCGTTATTGTAACTTTTGTCTTTGTATGTGCGTGTGTGTGTATGTGTGTGTGTAATGTAGATATTTGTGTGTCACGTTTTGTATACGCTTATACGTTTGATAATATAATAACAAGACGCTGGCCTCGTATGCATCCGCTAATAAACGGCGCCTGTACATACTTTCATCAGCGCATTATTACCTCTTTATCGTGGAATCGATAATCAATAATAAATTACTTATCCTTGTCAGTATCCCCGAAGAATATCGCTGATCGATACAATGTAATCCCAAAGAGTCTTCGTCGACGATGTCAGTTCTTCGACTCGTGGTTAATTCTATCGATACAATCGGTAGAGATATCTCTTCAGGGAGGACGACAGGGTATTTGATTTTGAACGATCATACCCGCCGCTGGATGCACGCGCGACTCGCGTCGCGTAACGAACGAGTCCGGATTTTCCACGATGGTTATTCCTCCGGCCAGCCAAGATCCTCTCCGACGAGTTCGTAGAAGCGTTGATTGTGCTCGTTGAAGAACTTCCTCAGCTTCGTCACGACCATCGGACTGACACGTGGATGACGCCTTCCCTTGCTCTCCTTCAGACACTTCTCCGAAGTATCGTTTCTCAGGCAGTAGAAGCCCTTGGTGTGGTTAAAGTAGAAGTTGTGCCGACCGATACGCGGTTCCAGCCCGAGGAAATTCTCGATTCGGCGCAGCTGAGGTACCGGATCCTCGATCAATTGATCGCCATTTACTATGAGAATCTGCTCTCTGGGGAACACTTCCAGCCAACGATGCATATAGGTGTGATAGAGGGATATGGCGACCGGTCTATAGGACTCGTTGATGGTACCATCGGGTCGCATAACGAGCTCCTCGAATGTACGCGCCACTTGCTGCTGCTGCTGCTGCTGTTGTTGCTGTTGTTGCGGCGTACCGTTGGTCAACGTAGACGCGGTTGCAGCATGCGTGCGCAATTGCGTGTAATCCGATATCGCCCGGGTGACTGGTTCTCGTACGATCAGCAGCAACTTGACGCTGCCGTTCATCGCGCGGATTCTCTCAGGCACTTCGGGCGTCACGAAGTAGCTAGGACTCTTCTCGATGGTGATCTGGCCTTTAAAGGAGTAGGGCATTTTGCGACGGTACCATTCCAGACCCTTTCCGTAATTGTCGTCACGGTCGAAGAAGTGAACTTCGCCGGCAGCCTTCTGTATCTGCGGATGCAGGAAGAGCATCTCCAGCAATGCCCTTGTGCCGCATTTGCGTACGCCAATTATAATGGCCTGAGGGAGATGGCGATTCGTGCGCGGGAAGTGAACTTTGGAGTTGGAGAAGAGAAGAGGCGGCGTCGCGTGTACCTACCGTAAATCCATCATACATGGCAGCCGTTCTGTCTTTCGAAATGATAGCGACATACGTTTTTATTACGAGACACGAAACACGTACCTGAGAGACCAGCTCGACCGTGCGTCCTTCGATGGCGGAAACCGCGTGGAGACTGTAAACGGCGCTATCATAGAGTATGTGGAAGGTGAGAAAGAGAGACAGTAGGGCGACTGATAGAAAAGCGACAGCCATTTTCGATCTGGATACGCCGACCACCAAAATGCAATCCGATGCGTCACCCTCGGCCGGCCTCATAGCGGAGCGGGGCATCCACCTGCGACAGACATCGAGATAAAAAGACGGCTATGTCACCTGATATTTAAAGCACCGACTCGCAGCTCTCGAGTGAGCAGCTCAAGAGTTTCACTCTGAAAAGTATCCTCGATTTCCAAAGGGCAATCGCGTTTTTTTTCTCCCGTTTTTCTCTCCTCTTAGAAACACGCAACAGCGCCATTAGTTACGGACGACGTCTCTAATCTATTCTTTCTTCGCAGAGGCGCGGTAGGAATGATTAAGTCTCACCGTGATTGTCGATTATTACAGTTCACCGTACACACGCGGCACGGATACCCCACAGACGTGGGGTCTAATTTACGGGTCATTACAACTTCAGTTCAAGATCCAATTTATCGGAAATGAATTAGGAAGAGTGTGTTTAGACTACTACATTATTTAACGCAAACGCAGCTGATTTTCTGCATAAAATTCCAATTAAGAGAATCGAAACAATTTCGGGCCACCGCAGTGGCTCGTGACCGATAATTATGCAGCTGATTGGCATTTACACGAAACGCTACGATTGCCGGTGCAAATTTATCGCGGGAACGCTCGCGTGACAGACGAACAAAGCGGTTGTCAATGCCGTGCTCGCTAATTTCGTTCTCCATTGAATGCGGGCTCAAAAGCATCGATCGGTGGATTTACCGGCGTTTCACGAGTCATACGTTAGGATTTCGCGGTTCACCCTGCGAATGATAAATCATCGACCCGCATGCTGTCCCGTAAGCGAAAAATAATGGGCGATTAAGTTAAAACTATCCAATAAAATATATATTATACATTTATCGATGTATCTTCCAATATCATATTCTCTTGCTTCACAATCGTGACACAATTTCAAAGAATTAAGTTTTTAGAAAAAGATAAAATCTATTTTTCAATTTAATAGAAAATTAATGACTAATCAAATATAATATCACAGAAAAAAGAATATAGATTCTTACAGACATGATTTAATGTCATTTTTGTTTTACAATCTTTAAAATCCTTTTTCATTTATGACAATATCAATATCTTACAAAATTACAACAAATCCGAAATAATTCATCAAAAGTAACATATGACTTGAAATACATATCATCAACAGTTTATATTTACCTTATATATAAAATCAGCTAAAATGATACATTCAAGATAAAACTTCTAAAAATTTCTTCTTCCAACTTTATTAATCACAAAACTGTCTTAACTCTAAGTATTCTTTGTAGAAAATCCCCTTTTTTACTTACAAAACTAACAACTCAAAATATATATGTCACTCTTATAGAAGATATTATGATCTTTTCGAAAAAACCTTAAGAACCACACAAAAGTGCTATTTGACGGACTATGAAGTTAAATTAGTTAACTTTTGATGATTGACAGACTAATCATTACCTAACTCATTCATGATGGTAGTAACTTGAAAATCACATTCTTTGAATTACGTCACTTTAAAGTAAGGAAACGATATTATCGATAATTATATTGTAAGTACCGCGTCACCGTTTCTCGCGCTTATCGCCTCTGGGTGCCGTCTGGTAACAAAAATTGATACGAGACGTTCTCGCGTTCTCAACTTGCCTCAGATTACATTTGTTAACGTTGCTTGAGATGAGATATTTACAGCATTAGCGCAACAGGCATGTAAATTACATGTTCTCACGTGAATAAAGATCCCACGGCGAAAGTCGTCCGCAGCTCGAGCGTAGCCCGAGAATGAATCAAAATTCACAAGTGACGAAACTTGTACTCGAGAGCTCTTAAACTCCGAATAGCTAATGAACTTCTGAAACGAGACGCAGGAGGACGGAGGACGAAGTGGAGGGGGACGGGTCAGAGTAGCGGAAGATCGATCCGCTATAAATGATGCAGAAAGGTCGGTACCCCTGAGACAGAGCGCAATCTAAATTTGATGTGGCTACATTTTGTATTCCGATGTAATAGCTTCTCTAACGTTTACCGTCGATACGCTTCAGTAACGTTACATCACCGGTTTCACGTTGATTTGTCAGAATAATCAAATACCTATATGTAGCGCGCGTGTCTCGTCTCGCCGTTTCGGCTTTAATTGCAACTCGGATCGCAATTAGTGAATCTATATCGTTAACGAAGTCGTTCTCTCTTCATCCTGTTACTCCGCTTACATCTTCCCCCGCGTTCGAAAAATCTTATGAAACCGTGCACGTTCGAAAGAGATTGCTGGTATTTACGGGTGTTTTCTCGGACTTTCATCTTTATCCGTAACTAGATACTCGATGTTACGAACGACTCCGTGTCGTGGTGTGACCCAGACGCTCTTTAATATTATATTTTTAACGAGCCTCTCTCTGTCTTTTCACTCCGGGAGTCCGGGACACGCCCGGAATAATATTCGCGTCATAGTCGAGTCTCTATTGCACAACGGGAGCCATTTGACGCGCAAGTTTTCTGGCTAAAATTTGCTTTGTGCCATGGCACGGCATCGCGTAGCGTGAGCATGGCATACCACGATGCAGCAGGCCGAGGTGTTTTCGTGGGAAATACGCGGCCCGTGTTATTCGGACAAATTGCAATTTCCAGAGTTACCTTCCGCGTCGTTGCGCTCCTCGCGATGCTCGCACTCGTGACTATCGAAAAGACTCGCTATTTACTTATCACACCACCGTATATAATCGTACGACCAGGCAAAATATACCTAATACATTAACGTAACTTTCTAGATGAGCACTTCGAAGCGATTTTACCTTAAACGGGCATGAAATTTTGATATCTCATTACAAAGAATAACTACACGTTTTAGACGTAAAAGAAGGATTGCTGCAAACGATGATCTTCCGTGCCGTTAAAATTGAATGTTCTATCTCGCGAACTAGTTCAATGGATGTAGCTGCGGAAAGCAGCAATTTTCTCGTCCGGAGGACAAGCGCGGAAACTTTAATTAACTAATTACATACGGTTCTCTCGCCGCAGATTCCGCAAGATTTCGAATTGCGATGTAATTGAATTGAGCACAAACGAGAAGAAGAACTATATTGAAATATAGTTCCTATATCTTATTATTAGATATACATTCTACGATACAGTTAAGAAAATTTCGGAACTACTGATTATATCCATCGAAATTTGTTTTGATACTCACAAGACATCTATGAAGGATTGAGGAGACCACTCTTGACGAGGCCGTGCCTTGTTGGGCATTTGCGTTTGTTTGTACGTTCACATTGTTGGAGTTCCTAAAACAATGTAGACCATCTTGTTAGAAATGTGTTATCTCTCGTCTATCTTTTGACGTATTCAAATAATGTGACTAAGTATCGCGATTAAGTATTTTAAATGATATTGTTGTTGAGCCGTTGCAAAAAATATGTCAAGTTTTGCAGATTATTTAATAAATAATAATTGCATACGTAGTTTTTCGTGACGACAATAGGGGCGTTAGGACGGTGCTATGGGAAATCAAACGCTTTTCAAGAGCTCCCTTGGTGACCCAGTTGCGACTCACCTCGCTGACTCGAAACTTGCATAGGGCGTAAATAGAATCACTCGGTGGAATGGCAACTTTTCTCATTCTAAACTATCTGTTCGAGCATTGTTAAAAGCTCTGTAAATATACGTAAGTACATCTCGGATATATATATTTTTGGTTTTATATTTTACTCGTATAGTATCCTCTATCGTGTCTTATATATTTTTTTTTTAATCACATCTCAAGCCCCATAAGATTCATCGCAGATTTATATTGCGCCACGTTATTACGTACATCGACGGTTAAGGTCCTTATCTCTAAAGCACTGTGCTTCCGATGCCTTTAAAACACCGTAAATGTTCCATTCTCCAAGAGAAACGGGAAACGATATCGATTTATGTCCTATACGTTTCCGTGTCTTTATGTCTTTCTCATAAATAAGCGGAGATTGCGTTTTTACGAAACAACCAATTCTTATCGAGTGTATCTAGACTTTTGTTCATCGAGTGCACACTGTTTGGAAAAGCGACGCGACGATGCACCGCGGTGCATAAACACGCGTATCCATTTGTCCACGACATTACGACGCGTGTACCATTACGCTCGTTGATATATCGTCGTGTAGTTCTATCCGAGGACGAGATATCTGTATATTTGCGTTTCTCGTGTTGCGCGACACGCGTCGAGAATACATAAAATACCGATATGGAATAAAAAAAAAAAAAGATACACAATAATACAGATAGAGAGAATCGAATTTTCTAGCACTGGCCTTGAATACATTACAGGAACGTACGTATATCGATCGGATAATGCACTTGACAGGTTGCTCCGGCTGTCGATTCGTTTTGCCACGTAACTATTTTCATCTACGTCAGTCTGGCGACCGTCTGACCGTTGCACGAAATAACAAGGACACGTCGCGTCGCCTCGCGTCGCATCGCGTTGGGGAATGAATCGATATATTGAATGCACTGGCACGGGGATGAGTATGATGTAACTCATGACATTCTTCCGCTTGCGTAACATCGACCCTCCGCGAGACGGCAAGAGCGTGGGTATAGAAGGTAGAATTAGCGCGACGAGCACTACGGAAACTAAATTACGCTCTATTTATCGTTGAGACGCTTGCCGCGCCATCCGGATGTTCCGCTCGCTTCGTCTCTACTCTTTTTAGAGCCGGAATATCCTTGACAAACTGGGTATCAGCGTCAGAGATGGATAAGATGATCTTATGCATGGAAATGAGGAATTAAGATAAAAAGGATATTAAAAATTCAGAGTCTAAACGCGCTGCATTTGTTCCTAGACAAACTGAAAGAGAATTGTCAGTATTCCTTCGAGATTGCTTTTTATCCTTTACTGTGTTTTTTTTTTTTTTTTTTTTTTTGAGAATTGACTCTAGATTGATCAAACGATATTTAACTGATAAAAAAAACGTAATAATGGCAATGTTGCATGTTTAAACAATAGATATCGATTATACATTTTCTGTCCGATCCCTTCGCATTCGCATTGAGGACAGGAGACTATTATTTTCACATTAACAACTGTAATTCTTCGACTAGATTCACGATGATTCAAAGAATAAATGCAAATTCCAGCAGATTGCATGATTTCTGGACAGTGTCTATGAGAATCGTTCGAGGGTTACCGCTACTTTAACGACCGCTTTGGAAGTTGCCAGTCGATGTGTCCGAAGCACGCGAAAACGGTAAAAGTTCGGCTGCCGCGCCGAGCGCCGTGCCGGTAACAGCAAAGGTAGGCGGCTGCGCCCGATGCAATCGATATCTTCCCAGAAACTTCCAAGTGTGTCGTGAATTTGACAAATCGGCTAAAACGGAGCGAAAACATTTTCCCATCGACCACACGAAGGTGCACGAACATGAAAAATCACACAGCAGTCCGTTCTCGCATGGACGATAATATACCGTTTTGAATCTAATATATAATCCCAAATCGGATATAATGCGGCTTTAAAATTAAAGTAAAAATAGCTTAAATAGCGTTTGCATACGTGACAAGACACATTCGTGTTACCACGGCGATTTGGGGTTGTTAAATGGTTAACGATTACGCGGATTGTGCTCGAAATTGAACGTCGTCAGATAAGACAGCCTGGAATAAGAGTTTGACGAAAACGACCGTTTAAATAACGATACGGGGTAATCGAGATTCGCGGCCGAACTTTCTCTTATCGAAGGGTCAAATTATTCTGCGGACCAATGAAAAGGCGGCATTGCCGAGATAACGTGCCATTTGTCAGCAAAACGATGCCCGCGTTCCTATTATAGATAAACGTTATCTGTGCAGTGGCTAAGCTCCGTAAGCGTACATAACTACAGAATCAAGCGCGAATCCGTGTCTCTTACAGACACGAAGCCAAGTGAGACAAAGGGTTGAGAAGTCCTTCAAAAAAGATTCGATTGCCTTAACTGATTTTAGAAGCTGACGAGTGAGTTTTTTTTAAGTTCAACACGATTTCTGGAATCTGCACTTTGCAGTCTTATGCTCTCGCAGTCTCTCTCTCTCTCCCTCTCTCTCGTGAAAAACACTTGACATAGATTTGGATTCCGTCATCAAGTGTCCTTCATCGACACATTTCCGCTACGTAACCCCAAAAGCGGAGGTCGAATGTTATATACTTTCAACGGTAAACCAAATAGTAAACCTTGAACTTATTCGACTCTTTTTCCACGTCTGAATTCTGCAGATTTCACGTTTTATCCTGATCACTTATCGTGCTTGTTGAAATCCCCTAAAATATCCCGACCGCAAAATGTACGCGAATGTAAATCGATATTTTTTTTTTGTATTTCACCTCGCGCGCGAGTTTACTTTGCAGTTGTAAATTCTTAATTTAGCACGAATCTAGTTTAAATTCAGTGGGACGCGTACCTGCAAGCACGAATTCGAACATAGCGTGAACGAAGCTTCGGCCACAATTCGCATAATCGATGCTGCAAACCCGATTATGGTAATTTGCAGGGTTAGATACAGCTCACGCTTTAAAACTTTAGAAAGCAGTCGGCGCTGTTGCAACTAGAACGCTTCGGTCTTTTCAAGGACAGAGACGCGTTCCGTTATCTCGGAGTATCCTTTGACCTTTCTCTATCCACGTTATACCCGTACAGTCATTCGGTTATTTAGTATATCCGGTTACACATAAATAACGTATAAATGTCTATGGTATTAAAGGCACTAACGATGAATCGGAGGGATTTTCCCGAACACACATAAATGTTATAGGTTAATTTTATATCGGTTTGTCTTGTCCTTAATATAAAGACAATTTGATGATTTAATTTACGACAAGTAAGAAAACGAGATTTTGTTTCAACGCGCGTGCGTTAATATCGGATAATTGCGGCGTATGATCGATATATTCCGTGGTAGAATCTCTCAACATCATCTCGCCGCAAATTATGTAATTATTCATATAACACGAATAACGTTAAATCATCTGTTACGTTTGACCAGAAAATCGATAGCGTTACCAATCATATCGTAAAGAAACATTTCGGATAATATATAGTTGAATTGTTCATATAAACTATACCCGAACCGGGATTGCCATCTACAGAGTAAATTTTTTAGCAATTGAAATCGGAGTCTATTTTCGCGAAACTGAATTGAGTTTATTTAATAATTTATTGTATTTAATGTTTTATCTTTGCAAGACTTTTTAATAATCGCTCAAATTTTCCGATGGATAAACTAAGAGATCCGAATCACCTTTACGTTTCTCCATTATTTAAAATAAGATTCGCGTAAAAAAGAAGATCAATTATATATGATAAAGTGACTCCGATGATAACGTTGGCGGTGGATAACGCTTGTATTTATATGTAAAAACAAGGCAATTTTTCCACAGAAGAACAGACTAATTGTCCCTGCTTAGTAATTCCGAGAACGATAAAACTGAAAGCGATAAAAATTGTGTTTCGTCTATTGATCTACTCCCTCAAAACAAAAAAGCTATAACGATATCTCCGATGGTCGATCTTCGGAGATAGGAGATCATTCGAATCTTCTATTCTAAATCGTATAAGGATTTTCGTCGAGAATCGGAGGTCAGGAATTACTGATCGAGTGTCGGACGCAGACCTCTTCGTGACGCATTCATTAATCGGTTGCGTAGGAGAATCGAGCCGTACACGTGCGCGCGTGAGCAGGGTGTCGTAAGCACACCAATGGTCGAGAGGGTGGTAAACGTAAGCGTAGTAATAGTAAAGGGATAGTAGTAGTGACGCTCTACTACATTCTACCCTGGCTTATTGCTGCCTGACTGATAGAAAGAGAGAGAGAGAGAGAGAGGCAGGGAGAAAGCGCGCGTGCGCACTCGTCGCCGCATACGGCCACTGAGTCAAGGTCTTGTCGACTGGCGATCCACCTGACCTCGCTTTTCTCCTTAAAATGAGTAACCAATGGCGAAAAATTGATCAGGGACACGCAAATGCGTGTGACAGATGCTACTTGACATTCGTTTCAAGAGGGCTGCACTGAGAAAAACGTCTGATTGAAAATGGAACCAGAAGATTCTGATTACATCAATCAGAGTTCCGATTATCTTCATTAAAATCCTAGTAAATTTTACCATAAAAATTTTGAATCAATTTTCTACCATGATTCAAATTAAATCCACCATAGCACATTTTTTCAGTGTAGATATATGCTTGCACTGGGAGTGTCATTCATTTTTCTCTAAGCGATAGTATCGCTCGTTTCCCCGTTTTTATAAATTTTTATCATTGATCCTCTTGATTACTATTTCACAGTCTGTGTAAGAGACGCGCAAATGAGATATAGTATAGCGATCGTGAGTGCGTGTCGAATTAACCAGCTGGCTCGTCCGCCGCGAGTAGTAAACGTCTCTTATTGATCAGACGCACGTAGCAACTCCCACGCGAGGACGAGCGTGGGTGACACAAATTAGCCCAAATACATTTGTAAACGTATCTCGGTTATCCAAACTGCGAACGAGCTGTAGTTCGAATCGACACCCACTCTCCGCTTCGTAAAAGATGATTCTCATGATTCCTTTTTCTCAGCGTTTTCATTTTATTGCCTGCCATAACTATATACCCGATCGCAGCAGCGATCGCCTTCAATCCCATTTTACTCGTTACATTCGATATTTGATTAACCACTAACAGGCACGCTTCGCTCACGAGAATTCTCGCATTGTTCGGTGTTCATATCCAAGCGGGAGCGCGCAGAATGCTCTGCAACGTACAGTAATCTAGTAACAGCAATAATAGTAAGCAATCTAGAACTAGTAAGCGAGGTTACGCTATGAAACATAAGGCGCGATAGAACGCTATTATAGATATATGATCGTCCAATATTCTAGTATAACAACAATAATAATAAGCAATCTAAAAGAGGTTACGTTACAAAATATAAAACAATATCAAACGGCGAAATTTATCATTTTTGTCAAGTGGTCGCTTCGCATCGTTCATGAATATTCATGTAAAAAAAAATACATGTGCTGCTCAACTATCCGTTCGCGTTATTCACTGCATCGTTTACGTCCAGTTTTAATTAATTTCCCGATTTTTTTCCGGAAAAAAAAAAACGCAGGCGAAGAAAAGAGACAAATTTATTGCTCTTAAAGCGGACAAAATCATGAACACATCGCCAAGATATACATTTCCGATAATTTATTGGCTCACGCCAACGCGTTTATGAATTTATGAATATTATTGCTAAGAGCTGAAATCGGGTCGGGTCAAAAGTTCATGTGTCTTTCCAGTAATGCGGATCTTTTTAGCTTTACAAGCGCGCTATGACATAATCGCGGATGATACCGCGCGATGCGTTCCTCTCGCGCAATACGATATTGCACGCCGGGGAAAAAGAGAGTCGGTCGTGCGCTGGAAATTTTATTCCGATAGAACGCGACTTTATCCTAACGATACTAATAACTATCCATTTTACACCGTTCGTGCCTGGTAACCGAAGCGCTCTATTTTCGAAATTTAATGCACAGCAAGTTAGGTCGCGGTTCATAATTTGCTGCGCGCCGAGGCGCATTACGCCGATGCATTACGGCGCGATAAAACGTTAATATAAGCTGCGCCCTTCCCGATGGGCTCGTGAGTCAACTACCATACATATATTTCGTTCGCACGAGAGCAACACCCTATCCCTCACGTTTTCTCTTCCTCCTTTCTTAAGCTGACGTTCAGTCTGTTACCAAGTATAGATGTCCGTAATCGAATCGCCGCGAAACGAAATCGAATTGGAAGTCGGAAGCCGCAAGGTGGAAGAAGGTTTTGTACCTTGTTTCGATACCGCCGCGCTATACGGAAAACGAACTTTATCGCTTCCTTCGGGAATCGGTAAAACGATGTCATTAGTTTTATTATCGTGCCGTATGGTAAATAAAAAGCGAAGCTGCGTGAATTCTCTCGCAGGGCATTTTACGGCGCGAGTTCTTATTCGAGAAATACTATTATAGAGCGTAAAAAATGTTTTACGATGTTTCGTGTATGTAAATCTATTTGGTCAACGCTAACTATTTTAAGGGCTTTAAAAATTAAGACACTTACAGCACATTCGTATATACAAACATTTCGAGGGACGGTAGTTTTCCCATTTCGATCATCAAGCGTGAAAATTGTTTCCGAGCTCGTTATGTAGTTACGTTTTGTGCGTCCTGTTAAATTCATAATGTCAAATTATACTCAATTTTAGTTATTTTTAGTCATTTCTATAGGTCGCCTGCACTGTTCCTATTCAATATGTCGTTAATTTAACTAAAATAATGGATAAATAATTGATTTACATTTTAACACACATGCAAATTAAACAACAAAATGTTATTTAAATATTATTTAACTGAAGGGATTGGGTTACCATTGTTCGTTTGATATCTAGATGAAATATCGTGTTATTCTCCTTTTCCCTTTCAAATAGGCAATGTTTAGAACTCATATGTATAAGTACGGATTTACAGTTTGTAACTCGTGCTGTGACCGGTCCAGCTGAACGTCACACCTCATCTAACTTTTGTTACGTTCTCGCTCTCGTACTAGTAATGTCATTTCACGTAGGTGCCACTCGACCCGCTACAAAATACAATCCTGATAGCATCGGGGTCATTTTACCATCGGTTCCACACACGAGGAGAACGCAATGGAAAAGGAGGAAATGGAATGAGGTCGCTACGGGAGAAGAGCTCCAGGCCAGGCAAGTCGACCTCAAATTCTTTTCAGAATGGAAAACGTCTCTGGACACGCTAGGATATTTTTTAAAATAGTCGAGCAATGTTTATGCGCCATTTTTTTATTAGTGTAACCAGTATAGAATGCGCGCCGGTAAAGTTTAACCAAATATTTTAAAAGTTGCTCGTACTACCGACTACCGAATCTCCAAGACACAGTAATAGCAGTTAAGCACGCGAATAGCTAACAATCGTTTACATTCTTTTTTTGGGAATACTTGAAATACTTTCAGACATATTTAGAATAATTTAGAAATAGGAAGGTCGAATATATGATGAAACGTAATGCAAATTTAATCCTTTGAGAACGTCAGTTTTTTGATGATGAAAAAGAAAAGCATGTTTACTAAGGGTTTTTAGGGTCGCTGAATTCGATTTTGATCTTAGAATTCTATAAAATTCCACTTTAAAAAATAATCTGATTATCTCGTTGGAAACTCAATAGGTCTTGGGAGATTTCTATGGTATCGCTAAGTTTGAATGTATAGCCTGAAAATGTCAAATTTCAGAAGGGTAATAACCTCCAATGAAGGAGGATATAATATGACAGGTCTCATAATCAGAGTTTGGAAGTCAGTTTGGAATTAGTACTAACTATGTTTGCGTAGCACTGATGAGCTTCAAGTAAAGCGAAACTGGAAACTTAACGTTACATATATTTCACAATTAAAAAGTCCCCAAAATTGAGTTTGATATTAATAATTAGATTACTTTTTAATTTTCATCTGCCATATTGGATTAACTAAAAATTTTGTTATCTTTGATCTCAGATTCGAATAAAGCGTTATCGATTTATTTTTCTATAAACGAAGTTTCATAAAAATCAAATAAGTAGTTTACGAAATAAAAAGGGATATCCCTCTAATTGTCCCATCATATGATTCTGAATGACTCCGTTGTTCATGCATGCACAAAGAAGACTTAAGGGAAGTTCTCGAAAATAATAACGACACGTGGGTGAAAATACATGTTTTACATGAGAGCAAGCATAAACACGATTATTACATTGTTATCAGCGGTCACCGTTTAATACTATTCGTGTACAGAGGGCTACGTGGGAGTGCGAATTAAGTTAATTATCGGGGAGTGCTTTCTTGTGCCGCTTCGCGTAACTCCACGCCGGCAAAAAACGCGCGAAAGTAAAGCCGCTTTAAAAGTGAGTTAATACTTTAACAATTGCGAAAAGTTTCGCACGGGTTCGAAGGGGAGGGAAAGAGAGCCCCGAAGCCGGATATTCCATACTCTACGTAGTTGCGCTTTAATCCATTCAGCCACCGGCTCAACTTCTCCCGGCCATTTTGCAACTTGCTCGTTAATGTTGTTTCGTGGAAATCTACTCCTTACGCGAATGGCTCACAGACAGGACGCATAATGGGAATAATCCATTCACTTAGTTCACTGAGAGAATGTCTGATGGTAGATCAAATCATTAGAACAATGTTCAAAAGGTTAAATAGACTGTCGATACATATGTATATAATATTTGTTCCCATTAGGAAGGGGCTAGTTTTGACATTTTTTTATTCCAATTATTGTATTCTTCATACAAAATTATGATGGGATAATGAGAATGACTTTAAAATGTTGCATCTGATTTAATAATTAATACTTATGAATCCTTATAATATTATATATTTCGCAAATAACAAAACTTTTATTACAAAATGGCTCAATGGACCTCGTATGAGGCATGTTGAACAATTTTGAAGAGTAATCATGATAATTGTTTAATAAGATTATATATTATTTAAAAAACGAATGCGTATATTAAAAAATTTTTATTAAAGTTTTTATATTATGTATAATAATTTGTAATACTCTCCCCTTAAATGTTTAATTGACAAAATTTAAAAACTAAAGATTTTATTGTTTATAATAAAAATTAAACATTAAAAGAATTTTTAATTGTTACATACAATAAAAAATATCAATAGACAGATTTTATGTATTTAAGTATTTGAGTTTATAAAATTAAATTGTGGTCTAACAATAAGCCTTATATCGGTATTGACTGAAATATTTGTTTATAATTAAAACCATAAATAAAATAGCAATTTGGACATTATAAAATTAAAAAAAATATACTAATAACATATATTAAAAATTTACATCTTGGTTTTATTAATCGTTTCAATTACCATGTAAATCAAAGAGAATATTCACTTAATAATTTTAATTTTAATGTATGGAAAATGAAAACGCACATATACGATCGTCTGTTGACAGATTATATTCAACGCAGTAATCTCAGTGCTCTTTCTTGCAAGCATAAACATTTATTTATTTATTATTTTAATTATTTAGATATTTGCATTTCTCAACTAGCTCCTTGGTTCAACTAGCGCCGTTTTATCTACATATTTTACTATGAAACGAAGTAGTTTATTTGATTGAAGAAACGCGTAGGTTGAGGGACGATAAAAGCGTGGGAGATCTCTTGAATTACAGAGGAAAACAGAATATTTATGTTAGAGGATCACGTGGGTGATATTCAAAAAAGAGAAGAATAATCGACGACTACACAGGGTCAAACCGATAGGTCAACGAAACCACCTACGAATCACTTTTAGCACACGACAACCGATACGAGAGATCAACTTTATCGAATTGATTGCAATGCGAAGGGAAAAACCAACGATACTTCCAAAACACGTTCGCATGTCAGTCCGTACGTGTTACCATTAATTTTAACGTCCATTTTAACTAGCAATTTTACGCGTCGTCCTTTTTTTTTCATCATGGCGCAACGACACGTACTTCCCACGCCTACGCTACATTTTACGCGTCTCTTATCATATATAACGTTCAATGTCAATGGCGTAAATGTTAAATATAGTCCGCGCCTACGCACGGTTAATGATAACGTTTTACGGAGCTAAATGTTTGTCTCCGTTTATTTTCTGCACGCGAAAAATTTCTTTGAAAATTTTTGTACTGCAAAGAAAGAGAGAGAAAGAGAGAGAACGCTTCCACGTACCATTTGTCTCTTAAGAAAAATATATTAATGCTTTTCTTATTTAAAAAAAAATACGCTTTTTCCGCGTTCTTTCAGTCTCCTTACTTTTATGTTTCGCAGAGAGACTCGAGCTTGCACTACTGAAATATTCATGAGCGACTCCTTCCTTCTTAAACATGTAAAAAAATGTCTCGTATTTAGCAATTATTCAATTGCTCGCTTGCTGTGACAGATTGAATAAATGCGAAAAATATAGAGGTTTTTTTTCGTAGCAAGCGCAAAGCTGTTCGAGAGCTTTTTCATTTCAATAATAATTTCATGACAAAATCATGTGAATCAATTGCTCCATATTCCTCTACCTTATTTAAATTGTGTTAATCCAATTTAAAAATATAAAATATTCTAGATAATTTCAAAAATCTTTTTAACGAGAACAAATAATGTAATATGAAATTTGATCAGGTATATATATAATACATGATATACGCGCGCTTTTCCCCTTATTGTACTTTATGTTCTCTGCTTCTAGTAAGAAGATAGACTGGTGTTCGATATCGCATCACAGAGTCTCTTTTATCCTCAAAAATGCCGATGTATCCAGTAGGTGAGCGTCTAGAATTCTCCAGAAACTATCCCCGAGCGATTTATTTCTCTTGCTTAAATTCTACCATGCTGTTGTGAATTTTCCAATTCGTGATTTCCACCGCGCGTTTTTCCGCAACAATATACCCGTTTATTGTTTGGGCGAGAGCTAACTGTTCATATGAACAATCATGAAGGTTTAATTAAAATTTAGCTTACAGGCAAAAATCATTACGCAATTTCCATCATTTCGTTTTTAGCTGAATTAAAATCGTCTTAAATGAATAACGAGAGAAAACCGACCGTGACATCTCTCGGTAACGTGCAAATCCTTATATTTAATGCAAAAATGTTCACCTCTCTCCGTTTACACGTTTCACGTACCTCGTGTGAAATTTTTTCTCTACTCGATCCTTTGTAATTATCACGAAAACGTTGTGTAGACGCGGAAGAATCATGACGAGAAATTTCGCACCGCTCGTAAATTCGAATCGATTGCACCATCGCACCGTAACTCGTGCTCCATGTTGAAGGCTCTCTGAATTATTCTTCAAGAGTGATACACGTACTGTGCGCGTGTGCGGAGATCTGTCTCATCGTTCGTCTCTATTTTCCAATCGGATTCAGAATCTGAGCGCAACAGGATAATTACGTTTGTCGGGCACGTTTATTATTATTATTATTATTATTATACTCGTATTATCGATTAATGAATATTTATTATTATTAATAGGGTTCCTTCGACACATTGTCCTAATCCTAATTAAACAAGTCACTCGTTAAATTGCTGTTTCGCAATCATCATTTAATAATATACTAATCTAATAGAGCAATTTGAAAGCAAACTATTAGAAAATCTATCACAAACTTACCGTTCTGCTTTGCGCCTAGCTTCACAGACTCTCGTATTGGAAATGGAAGTTCAAAATCCATGCATGGCGAGGGTTGAGAGTACGTTGAAACTCTGCAATAGAATGAAAATTGGTGTCATTAAATTTGTACTTGTTGGCCAAATTGGAATAGTTAATATTAATACTGGAATCGCGGGTCTAAATTAACTCAATCGTGATTCAAGGTAAATTTAGTTTTTTACGAGGGAGAGTTATTGTTTCCATAAAAGTAAAATTATGAGTAATTAATTTTGATTATTTATAAAGTCACAAAAATCTAAAATTCCAGATATAAATTCAAATCATTATAATTGTAAACGAAAAACTATCAGATGGGTTAAAAATATAATAGCACAGTCACGGTTCTACTATTAAGTAAACACGATCGATTCGCGATGTATGAATATATGTATATAAACTTAGATATAAATTAATTAATATCTGTAACTATATTAGACTTATCTATTATTATAATAATTATGTATAATAAAACTATTAGACTTGTACTGGAGTAATCGATAATAACGTACATTTAATTTGCGCGCATAGTTCGTCGATCATTGAATTTCGGAATGAGATCGAGCTAGATAGACACCAGCTCCAATTTCCTGCGATCGTCCGGATAGTCAGTTCTAGGATTCTGGTTTCATACGTAGCGAAGCGGAGATGAAGATAAGTGAAATTTGATGATCGAAAGTCTCGCTATTAGGAGAATATTACAATAGGTAGATATTATTATTACCGGACGTTAATCAATTTGATAACTATTATGTTAAAGACGCGGCGTTGCAATTGTGTATTAATGAATGAAATAAGATACAAATGTACGTTTCTACAATATTTAGTTGTTTATTTTATTGCTCACGTTTCTCGTATCGACCGAGATAAGTGTCGATTCTTCTTGTCGTCATTGCTCGAGCTAAAGTAGTCGATTCCCGAGGAAACGTGGAAAGAATCGAGTTGTCGGTAATGCATGAAGAACGTAACGGACAGCTTCGCATCTTTGCTTGCGTTTCAGCGTCGACAAGAGAAACTCGTAACACGGTGTGACGACGTCTCGAATGGTCTTTAATGGGAATCGAATAGAACCGCTGTAAAGTCCTACGTTTTCTGCCTGTCGCTTGTCTAATTAATTGTAAGACGAATCTATCGCCTAGAAAATGCTTCTTCAATTCGTTAAGAAAATCGATTTTCAAGAAACGATTTAAAGAGAAACTTTCTTTCTCGATATTTCAGTAAAACAACACGAATGCGCATTAAAAAGTTTAACGCGAGTTAAAAGAAGAGAGTATTTCGTATCTCGTCGGATCGAAACGCAAGACCTGATTTTTCTTCTATTAGATTCTTTGCTCTTAACTTTGAATCCTCCGAGTTCTACCTTCTTAAGTTCACGGAATCTTCGAAGTATTTAAGCGATGAGATATATGTGTATGTTGGAAAGACTGGAAGAAGTCTCGTCTTGTCCAAGCGTTTCTTCACGCGCGTGAAGACGTTCTTACAATTTCCAAGTCGTCTCCGTTCGCGGCTTCGAGTCACGGAGCAAGGAAAAACATTTTCCGAGCAAATTGGAACGGGGATAGCTTAGCGTCGGTGAGATGAAGGAATAGTGGCAAGTCTGGCGAAAAGCCACGGAGAATTTGTCTGCCCGAAACGAGTTTCTAGAACCGCAACGGCGTGACTGTTTCACAAATCATCTGATTTTTGAAACTTTCACGATTATAATTCATCGTTCGCATAAAATAAATTTTCCCATAGCGCTACACGCGCCGACGATCGCTTTTAACATTGCATTTACGATTGTTTATCAGTGACTTTCGTGAAGTGCAATCAACGTTTACGTAAGAGGTGATAATAAGAGCTTTGCGCACGGAAAAATACTTCTAGTAAAATGCTTACTATTAATGAGGACTACAGATTGCGTAAAAAAAACTTTTTATATAAACGTAATCTTTGTAGAGATTTTGTAAAAAATAACGCATAAAAATTTGGAAAAAAAGTAATTTTATTAAAAGTTAGAAATATTTTTAAAAAACATCGATTCTTTTTATTTTATTATGTATTTCACATGGAAATAGATATTAATAAACTTCTTTTTTAATATGCGTCCTCTAAAAAAATATCTAGAAATTCAACTTCACGAAAGTTTTTAAAAAACTTTTTTATTTCTCTAAGTTTTAAATTAACTTAGTACATACGATGCTTTTCCGGTTCGTTATTATACACGCAATGTTTATGTACTTATAAAATCTCTATAAAGATTACTGAGTTAATTTTTATCACTTTTACAGGTACAATTGGTCGGGGCGAGATCGAGTATTTTTGAAAATATCTTTGAATAATTTTCCTATAGTATATGCTCGTAGTATCTATGATATTATTTAAAAACTGAAATGTCAATTTTTTTCTACTTTCAATTTAGTTATTAAAAAAAAAAAATAAAAAATTAATATTTTTGAAAAGAGAAAAAATGATGTAGCTATCAATTTTATACTTTGATTGGGGTTGTTTTAATAGCCCACTTTTTTCTATTACAGAATTCTGTTGTATGGGTTAATAGTTAGTAAATAAAACAATAATGAAATCGATCAAATAAACTGTTTTATTAAAAAAACAAAACAAAATAAAAATATCTTTAGAGTAATAAAATAATTTTTTTTGTAATTTCAAACCACACACATTTTGAAGATTTTAATAGAGAAATTATTAAGAAAGGAATCGTACAAAATAAAATAGCACTTTGAAAGTAAGTTATAACACGGCAGAAGAGATTAGAAAATATTTAATATGGATTATCATTAAAACCATGAAAATGACGTGGAATTTATTTAGTTTATGTCAAAGAGGCTCCATCGATTAAATTATATTTCAAAGTAGCAGTCCTAAGAAAAATTAAATATGATTCCGATTTATATAAAATCAAACAAAACTTTGAACTTATAAAACATTATTGCTAGAATTATTTATTTATGCGAAGATAAAATTTTTCTCTTTTAATTTATGATGACTTTTACTTTTAATTTTTATATACGCACGCGTACTTACACCCTCTTCAGTAACAAATAACAATAACATTAATGCCATCACAAAAAAACCACACAGATGCGAACAATTTTTATTTTGTACATGAATAAATACGTATTGGAAGTTATCAAAGACATAGAGCATGGACTGTGCCCCATTTCTATCTAAATAATAATATATCAAATGTGGTCAACAAAAATAAAAGAGAGCGAGTGTGGCCAATCTTCTTCTCTATCTACCATATTGGAACTGATTGAATAGAAAGAGACAGACACTGACCATCTTCGCGTTATATCTCGTTTATTTTTATCGACCAATTTTACACACGATGGCCGCAGTTCATGCTCTTTAGAAGTTATTATCACAATGTCGTCTCATTCTACAAAAATTATTAAGTCATTCTTACATAAATATTTTAACATCTTCAAAAAGTATTTATAACGTTGAGTATTAAAAAAGCAAAGAAGGCGCAGAATACGTGATCATGTATATAGTAAGAGTTGGTAAAACTATCACAATTTTTCGAAAATTTGGTTCTTTTATTACAATTTCAAAAATATATATGTCAGAATCAATCGACGAGGATATCATTTACGAAGAAAATTGGAATTTTTAAAAATCTTGTTTGGTTTTCGCCAAATCGTGGCAAAACAAAAAAATATTTTTAAAAGTATTCGTATAACTTTTAATAAAATTACTTTGTTTCAACTTTTTACGCAACATTTTTTCATAAAATCTCTAAAGATAATGTTTTTAAAGTTTTTTTTATGCTTCCATAACACTAAGCATTTTATACTGGAAAAGCCTTTTTCCAAGCATAAAAGTTCTATAACCTCCTAATGCCACCTCCGAAACGATATGCAACATCAGGACGCGAATTAGCATAAACATTGCAATTTGCTCGTAACTCATTCAAGGATGACGTTCTTCCGGTTTGCTGTTATCCTTGAATCTCACAGCTAATTAATAAACCTGCGATTAATGTCAGGTCCACCAATTGAAAATTAATGGCTTCAATCGTTGTCACGCGAATTAATTGCCTCGTCACTGCAATACGTGGATAAAGTTGTTGTACCGTATGGTACCTACGTAAAATACGAGGTCATGGAAACCGATAATAACTTCCTCGTTGATAAGAATATCAAGTCTCAGGTACATGGCTCGTATTCAAACAAAAGACAACAGTACAGACGAAAATTGAAATTTTTTCCAACGGTTTTATTATGTCTGATGACACAAGCAACTACGCTAATATCGTTAGTTTCTGCGATATTTATCGAAGCTCGTATCGTGTAATAACACACGCTTCTCTCGGTACGGTGAAGTGAAGAATGTCGGAAAATGTGAAATACGTTTTTCTTTGTACACACGAAGTGAAAAACGATGGTTCTGACATATAATATAATGCTGTTATAAACATATTTTCGCTCGAGAAAAAATATATATGTATACGTGCGAACAAATTCACCGCATAAACGCATAATTTTAGTAGACGAAAAAATTTCCGGGCTTTTGCATTTTAGATGCGCTCATAAATAATAAAAAAAAAACCCTCTCGCGATTTACGATTCCAATGAATGACGTTAGAACGCGTGTCGCGTGAAAATAATAGCGAAACTTTAGCTAGCGTGTAACATTCTTATAGAAATCCGATGTTATTTATAACCAGCGAAAAACTTTCTTTCGTGAATTGACCAGTAAATAATGAAAGGAACACGTCAACCGGCGCGCATAATCATATAATTATTGCATGTTCTCAACGGCGTAGACACTATAATAAGACATTTGATTGTAACGACACGCGACCTACGGTAACAGCTGAGTCACACTTGTACTTCTTTCTAGCTGGCGACCGCACGATTTTGCGTGTCTACACCCGCGCACGCGACGCCTTGGACTGTAAATTGAAGATTTCTTTCTTCCCTCTCTGCTTACTCGGTCTCAGGTCTCAGGGTTTTCAGGAGAAATGTCCTACATAAGGGAGGTATATCGATATATACCCTATTCTTTCGGCGCCACTTGTGGCAACCATCTCCTCGAAGCCGTAGATGTAGTATCGGGCGCGAGGCGTGCTCGGGGTCGTTCGGGAAAAATGGGGAAAAAGAGACGACGCGCGATGAAGGAGAACATAGAATTGGGTTGAACAGCCACAAAGGGGAGAGCGGAGGAGGGGTTGGCGCACGCGGCCGCTTGTTCGCGCTACTTCCGCGTTATCACGACGAGATTCTCGAAGAGGGTTCCGCGCGGCAACGTGCCGCGGGCAGTTTTCCTTCCGACGAGAGATATTACGTCATATTTCACCCACAAATCCCACCTTACTCTCTGATGTTTCATCATAACCGGGCTTTTTCCTTTTACGAGGCAATGATTCCGTCCGTCCGCACGCACGCACACATGCGTAGCACAGCTTCCCTTTGTTACTTTTATCTCCTTATCGATTCCTCGTTGTGTAGTTTCGCGCACGTAGATATTGGAGTTTAATGGATGGGTAAGGAGAAAGCACACTCGCGCTACATGTGTCTTGCATTATCCATTTGTGCTGTATAGAGACGTACGGTCACGTTTCCTCCACAAAGACGGATTTGCATCCGTTGCTTAACGATTATGCAGTTTATGATATCTCACGTTACAACGAGTTGGCGAGAAAAGAATATGACTCGATATGACTTGAATGTACGAATAAGATAAAGTCTCACAAACGCACGCGAGGCACGGCAGGTAAAGCGGCTTATCGCTACTAATTGGACAGCAAATATTATGCCGCTAAAGTACTCGTGTAAGTAAGACTATTGAGCGTAAAGTCACGCGCGAAAGATGTGTCGTGGAAAGCGTACACAATGCAAGACAAATTGCTCGGCGTAGTGGCGTTGAATTATTCGTCATACCTCGACCCTTTATGTTGAAGCTCGTTGCAAATGCAATGTACGCTTATAGAATGTCTACGAAATGGCAAAGGCTTAATAAGGTGCTTTGATGTTACGCATCGCGAAACGCAATCTTTGTCCTTATGTAATACCTAATCCCTCCTGTTAATTAATTTATAATATGTAACGAAAATCAACAGAACAGAATTAAAGTGAGACCAATAAAGAGACTCGAATAAGGCTGGTAAAACAAGGAGAATAAAAGCTCCAGATTTGTAAAAAAAAAAAAAAAAACGTTAGCGTATAAAAAAAGACATAAATCACACATTCATAACGTATAGAAAGAATAATTTTGTTGAAATATGGGTTTAAAAATTTAGCTACAAATCTGGAAATAATTTTGTTAACTAAAAATAATTACGTACTTCTGGATCCTCAAACATAATGAACAATGTTGTGCAAAAAGTTTGACATTCTAGCAACCAGGTTAAACGCATTCTATATAATTATTTTGATAGTTTAATACAATTATTTTTAGATTTGTAGTCAAATTTTACTGGCTTGAACAAAACTGGTCTTTCCATGTACGACACAAATAACAAGTAGCTATGGAAAAGAACGATTTTGGTGTGAGTTTCCAAAAAATTTAGGTAAATACAGATCTGAAAATAATTTGACATTTTGACATTCTAATAACCAGTTTGAACGTGCTGCAAAATTATTTTGATAGTATAATAACATTTATTTTCAGATCTGTATTTAGCTAAATTTTTATATCTTATACTTCACTTAAAACCGTTCTTTCCGTGCAACATTTAATATAAAATTATTATTGTTATTATTAGTCATAACAAAAATAAGTAACAAATTATTTCCAATTTAAATGCCTTATAAACTTGTTAATTATGTTGCAATTATATTGCAAATGCGTTACCTCGAAATAACTATTCGCGAAAGGAATGAATTCAAAGCGCGAGCGACTATTGTCAAATCGACTTACGTAGTGAAACTTCCGTCGGAAGTTTGGCATTAAACACCAAAGACAAACTGCGATCTTAATACGTTATTTCACGGTGCATTCTGAAAACGGTCAGGTGTTGTACAGAAAATGAATGTAGCGTATATAAACAGTGTTCGAAAAGTTTGTATGTTGGGCGTTTCGTCAAGTATTATCTTGAGCAATTTAAACAAAGAGGAGCGACGTATCTCACTGTGCGCGTTAACTATAAAATTTGTGTCGCAACATAAATAATTCATTACAACTAGAAAATGCAGCAGCAGCAGCAGCATTTTGCCAGCAGGTGTTTTTGTCTTTTTATCGAGGAACCTTATTCCGCCTATCAGAAATCTATTACTTGCATTTTTCAGGTGCACTGCGTGTAAACCTTGCTGAAAATTGTTATCTTTGTAGAAGCAAAATTAGGCCATTCGGTTTGATGTGTGGTCCTGATACCTGTTTCTTTACAAAAATCATGCTAAAAACAGCGCAATATCGCGACCCGCACGCAAAGCTCGCGAAATGAAGTCACGATGGCGCAACGAAGCAATAAAGATATCGTTAATAAAGGGTATGTTAAGTTAGCACTCCAACTATAGTACTCAGGAGTTCTGATTAGAGTTCCCACTTCCTTTTGACGAGACGAAGAGTTCCCTATAGTTAATAACAAGAGTTCCGCTCAATAAATATTTTTTTTACATTTTCTAAAAATGGGATGCTAACTTTTTATCAAATTTCGAGGTGGAATAGTTCTGAGCGGCTTAATAGCTTTAATTTGCGATTACCTAGAGTTCCTGATATGTAAAAAAAATTTTCGAATATTAAAAAAA
>NW_017276368.1:1033573-1039434 GCF_001594065.2 Cyphomyrmex costatus | reverse complement strand
ACTCGCCGAGAACTGTCCAGAACTCCGATCAGAACTACTCGGTACTCCCAAAAAATTTTGACTTCAAATTTTTTTCGAAGTCCCACGTCGGAAAATTTTTTGAGAGTACCGAGTAGTTCTGAGTAGTGCTTCGTATAGTTCTCGACGAGTTCTATCGAAAACTGTAAGGTCAAAAAGCGATAGGACCAACGGTTTGCAAGATACAGCGACATTTGTCTGAAGATCAACATTTTTTAGAGTATATCTTGGAAACTATTGGTCTAATCGCTTTGAGCCCTGATATTTTTCGACAGAACTCGCCGAGAACTATCCAGAACTCCGAACAGAACTACTCGGTACTCCCAAAAAATTTTCCGATGAGCGACTTACAAAAAAATTTTTGATCAAAAATTTTTTGAGAGTACCGAGTAGTTCTGTTCGGAGTTCTGGACAGTTCTCGACGAGTTCTGTCAAAAAGTATCAGGGCTCAAAGCGATTGCACCAACGGTTTCTGAGATATACTTATTTAAAAAATGTCTTACAAATTTAACAAATGTTGCTGTATCTTACAAACCGTTGGTCCAATCGCTTTTTCACCTGACAGTTTTCGATAGAACTCGTCGAGTACTATAAGAAACGCAACTCAGAACTACTCGGTACTCTCAAAAAAATTTTCAAAGATTTCTACTATTTTTTTTAAACTTTATTATTCTTCAAAAATGTTTTTTATGTATCAAGAACTCTAGGTATTCACAAAATACTTCTGTTAAGCTGATCAGAACTATGCGACCTTGAATTTCGTTAAAAAGTTAAAACCCTATTTTAAAAAAATTATTAAAAAATGATTATTAAGCGCATATGTCATTAAAAATCATAGAGAACTCTTCGTATCGTCAAAAAGAAGCAAGAATTATCATCAGAACTATTGTATCTTAAAATTAATTTTTCGAAAATTTTTTTACATATCAGGAACTCTAGGCAATCGCAAATTGAAGCTATTAAGCCGCTCAGAACTATTCCACCTCGAAATTCGATCAAAAGTTAGCACCCCATTTTTAAAAAATGTAAAAAAAATGTTTATTGAGCAGAACTCTTGTAGGGAACTCTTCGTCTCGTCAAAAGGAAGTGGGAACTCTAATCAGAACTCCTGAGTACTATAGTTGGGGTGCTAACTTAACATACCCGTTAATAAAAGAGAACGGAGTGCAAATTAATGCGATCGGTAATCAGTTCGCGTCGTAAAGAAGCAACGCGAATGATGTAGCGTAAAAAATATATCTCGCCCAGTGGAGACTTTCATAAAATATTATTACACGCTTCTCTCACGAGCGTATATAATATTTTAATAAACTTTCTTTATAATGAACAACGTAATCGAACATCGACTTTAAGGCGAATGATCGAGTTCGCTCTGATTATGGTATAAAATCCGATCGACCAATTACGGCCACTTATAGGCCACACCGCACTAATAGACGACGTACCATATAATATAATAGCGGCACTGGCGTGACACAAAGTTAATCTCGACTGTTATTCGACGTAATCTGATTCGACTCAATCAGATCACGCGTGAAAACGTAGTATAGTACCTACATGCCAAAGTTGCCCTATGACAGTGTAAATCTCTTTCCCAAATAACCCCTCTCCTTCGCGTACGTAAATCCGAGTGTGAGCGCGACAAAAATTCTTTCTCGAACTAAGTCGCTGCTCTTTATTCTAACGTTGGGACTGTGACTCGTCGTTTTGTTACACGTTGAAGATATTTCTCATTCCGAAAGAGAAAAATCCAGAAAAAGGGGAGAGAAAAAGCGTCGTGCGTTAAAAATTGATTCTGGTAGCTGAATCACGGTGTGCCTGCACGACGTGCGCTGCTTTGAGATTCGCAACGCGCGTCACAACTTGCGGCCGCTGTGCGGAAATTGCCGGTAACGAAGCAAGAAACGTACAATGCTCCGAGAGACGGTATCTTATTATGTAGAAAATAGGACACGCTACACGCGCAAAGCTCGTAAAAAGCTGTTGAATATCTAGACTAGAAACTAAAGCCAACTTCCCAGCCAGAATTTTTTAGCTGCGCGACCAAGTAGTCACTATCTTTACTATGTCAACGTACTTCTTGAAAATATTACAGAGTTTCGCCTTAGTTCTCAGTTACGTAGACTGCACATGGACTTCTTAAAAAGACGCGGTAATTGCCCAAGCTGTGGATTATCTGCGCTTTATCCTTAATTTGCCGCTTATCGGTTTTTATATCGAGCGTATGTTATTTATAGCGTGGTACGCATTAAATTCTTAAAATGGCTCCTTCTGACTCGAGCGTGCAGTAAACAATGATTCAACGTGTCAGATAAATATTATACATCATACTAAATATTAAATTCGAATCGACAAAACTCGGCTCGAATTCTCCGATGTAAAATCATATAAAAATTTGTACCTCCCATACTAGAAATATATTTTATGTAATGAAAATTAAAATGGAATTTTTTCCTGGATAAAAACGCTGAAATGAAACATGACGTGTTAAAACATAAAAAAAAAAGAATAAACAAATATTTATAAATATGAAAAGCTACGTGAAAATGTAACGTGGCATCTCGCTAAAGGCTTTGCTAGAAAATCGAAGGATTTACAACATTTCCGACCGATCCGGATGTCGTTCACCTCGACGGACATCGTCGAAATCTCATCATGTACGATGAACAGAAAAGATCGCATTTTGCTATAAGACTCGCTCTTTACGAGTCAAAGTTTAACGAAGATCAAAAGTACGGTTTTCCTCAACGTTTTAACATTTTAAATCTAATTTTTAAAAAATACATCTCTCTCAAGAATTCTTAAAAAAGTACATTATATGATTCAGTTAAAATATTCAAAATTCACGTAAAACATTTCGAGACAATATTATACATACAGTTCGAAAATTTGTGTTAAGTTTAACACAAAATAAACACGTTAGAAAATAACATAAACATTATATGTATGTAAAAAAAACGCAACATTGATACAATTTGTAAGTAATTATATTTCTTGATTAAAATTAATATCTATAATATGTTAAATTAACACATTTTATTTATTTATCTTAAAAATTATGCTTTAAAAAACATTATTTTCAAGTTATTTGTTCACTTACTCATAAATTATTATAATACTAAAAAATGTTGACTATCAATTTGACACAAAATATTCAAATCATATTATGTTAAAAATATATACTAATACTTGGATAATTTAATTTAAAATTTAGCACTAAATTTTAACAAAGAGAAGATCAAACATTTATACTTCTAACATAAATATAAAATGTTTTTACCTTGTATATCTCGTATTAATAAAATTTAGATAACCGTATTTAATGGTAGAGTTTTATAAGTAAAAGAGATGCACAACTGTGACAAATGATTGTAGGATGAGAGGATAACAAAGTGCTGAATTTCGTAATGGTAATCTAAGAAATTCGATTCGAGAATATTCTGCCACCAATGAATTACGGAGGAAGAACAGAATACGGTGACACAAACTGCGAAGTTTCCACGGAACTTCAGAGTGGTTTAATCGATCATGTTCAAATTTCACACCATGTATTTCGACTGTCATAAAATACATGACTGATGCGCAATTCCCCACAGTTCGTTGCTTTTAGCAAATGCGTATAAATATTATCAGTATTCGATACAATAATTTTATATTATTAAAATAACGATAAAAATTATTCTTCTATTTTCCAACACATTTCACGCGTTTCGAGTAATCTACCTCGTAATCTACTCAAATTTTAATTTAATATAAGATGAATATTAAAAAGTAACACAAATATTATGTACCATTAACACAAAAATACAACTTGTGTCAGTTGTGTGTGTATAGAAACATTTTTTTCCAGTAAAATTAATATTTTATAATATTAAATTAACACATATTTTTATTTATCGCATAGAATTTACGTTCTAAAATACATTATTTTCGTGTTATTTATTTACTTACTTATAAGTAGTGTTATTTATTATGTTAAATATTGAATATAAAATTGAAATAAGAATTTTAGTAGATATATTTTAACACAAAAATAAAACATTGCACATCGATTATTAAATATTGATTGGACGATTTCAATGTACACAACAAAAGATAAAATTTGGAAACTATTTCAGTCACTGGCAAAAAAAGAAGAAGGTGTAAAAGCCTTGCCATAGAACTCTGTTCACTGCACATACACGCACGTGCTTTTAAGAGCACTAAGGATCACAGGACGGTGTCCGCTCGATCAGAACAAAGTTACCTTTATATCGTCACGATCGCCCGTCACGTACCGGCAACTTTGAGGCTGATATCTTCGAAAAAAGTTCGGCCGAAGTTTAAATATTTCTCGATACCTGGTGATCGCCCCTTTAAACCTTTTAGCCCATCTGTTTTACAAATGACGTGTATGTCCAAAGTATAATATAAGGTGACGCCTCGAGTGTTGGAAAAGGCATTAACCTCCTTTCCCGACCTCTGTTTCAAGGAAGCCCTGTCGCATGTTCTCGAGCGATTCATTGACTTTACTTCCTTAACCGGTATAATAAATTTACTAGGTAATCATCTCTCGAGGTAATCGAAAAAGGAATACGTTTACTAAGAGATCGCGCGATTGACGATGCTCTTCCTAAGCCACATCAAGTTCCGGGGATTTCAGAAATCTTCGTCACGAAAGGAAAAGAGTGTTATCGTAAGAATTATCGATCTCAATAAAAAGGTTCGCGACGATAACGAAGCTCATGCAGTATGGAGTTTAAACGAGTATCGAGAGATGGTTGAGTGAGTAAATTTTAGTTCATTTCTTCAGAAACGGAGCAACGAATAAAGAGAGAATATAGAATAAAGGAGACTCTGTGTTCTCCTCTAAGTGTTTCTTTTTCCTATGTTTCTTCTTCTTTTGATAAAATAAGTTTCCTGTTGCATGTTAGAAACCGAATTATTCTATGGCCCATATTTATAGTTACATGAATCTTATATCAAAAAGCTTATCAGTGAAATATTCAGAATAAAATTTCAACTTACAGATAATTTAATAGCTTCTTGATATTTTATGTTATACATATAATTTATCTTTATTTCACGTAAAATATGTATACCTATAAGAAATTCGTATAAACATCTTATTCCAATCTCCTCCTCCCATTATACATAAGAGATAAACACTATAAAAAGAATTTGAATACAAATCATACGTATATGTTTAATATGAGTATTCTTATATTATTCTAAATTTTATTTATTTTGTTCCACTCTCTCTCTTCCTTGTTTTTTTTAATCATTTATTGAGCAATATATTCGACAATGGAATCTGTCGTAATAATAAAAAAATTGTGAAAAAATAAAATTTTTACCATAAAAAATTTTTGACAAAATAATATTATTAATATGTTATTTATTCACATGTTCTCGATTATGATTTTTCTGAAAATCTTATGCTCGACAAAACGTTCAACAAACCAACACTTATAAATTTCAAGATTAAATATTTGTGATATATAATTTGTTCTATATAATCCGTCCATTCCAAGATAATCAATCCTTATGAGAAATGTTATACCTATTTATCTTTCATTATCTCTTATTTATCTTTTAATGCTCGCTGAAATAAAAATAATTGACTCTCCACGGTCGCTCTGCAGTTATTCGCTCTCATTCTCCTCCATCTCCTCTTACAATTAGATTCGTTCGTTACATTCACACAATACTCGCGAAAATACTAATTAAGACCGCATTCTAATCACCACAAAGTAGGGTAATCACATGGTATTTTACACGGCACTCCTGACGTTAATAATACACGACACGCACTTTCTCTCTCTCTCTCTCTCTCTCTCTCTCTCTCTCTCTCTCTCTCTCTC
>NW_017276368.1:990664-1033455 GCF_001594065.2 Cyphomyrmex costatus | reverse complement strand
CACGCGCTCTCTCTCTCTCTCTCTCTCTCTCTCTCTCTCTCTCTCTCTCTCTCTCTCTCTCTCTCTCTCTCTCTCTGCGACAAGACAGATTAACCGAAAAAAAACCTTATAATCTCCGCTCGACACAAACAAATTATTTTATTCATACGGACAATAATAATTTCTTCAACAATGCTTAAATTCGTGTCTTGTTTCGAATTTTTTTCGCTGATTTAAACATAATCTCTCTCATCAAATCCGCTTATATTTGCTTCAATAAATAGCCAATATATTTGCAATCGTTAAACACGATAATTAATGATGTTTAATAATTTAATAATCTGCGAAAGATAATAGTATCTCGATGGTATGTAACACCATGGCATACATAGCTGCATTCTGCTACCTGTCGGCTCGAGTCTTGTCTTGCATCGAACGTACGTTATACAACGTACGAGGTGTATATCTACATAGCGCGTTATGTATGTAAAAACAAACACCAAGGCTGAACGCCAGTTTCACTTCCTTGAAATATTTGACGTTAAATATCATAAAGTAAATATTCTGTGTGTGCTAAGTTCTTATAACGTTGAATATTACAATGTAAATTTCCCATTCTCTTTCATCTTGAATAATACAATTAACACATAATTGATGTAAGGCTTTACGTTATTCAAATAACTTGCAGCAACGATTTGTATATTAATTTACATTGTCAGTCTTGAAGTGACAAGCAAATTACATTAAATTAATTTTTCTGTCAGTTTTTATAATGCTGAATATTATAATGTAAATTTTTTCTATTGTCTTTCATCTTGAATAATTATCAATACGTAATCGATGCAAAGCTTTTCGTTATTCGAATAACGAATCGCTATGGCGATTTGTATGTTTATTTCACATTCGATTTCACATTGTCACTCTCTCGAAGTAACAAGCAAATTATATTAAAACTGAAAGCACAAAGTATGATATAAAATATAATTGAATTCAAGTCAATTGCTGAAGACTTAATTATATCGAGAATATTATATAGGGTGGGACACCTAAAATAAAACATTGAAATATTTCGAAAATTAAACGTTTTTCCCTACCGTGTTTAATTTTCAAGATATTCCGGGACAGATAGGTGTCCCACTTTGTATATTCTCTTATTTGTTATAGAAAATATATATGTATGATATATATTTTTATTTTTTATATATGTATTATTTATTCTCTAATTCATTTCAGTTTCTGTTCCAAATAAATAAATCACGCAAAAAGCTGTCTCTTCGACACGTTTACGAATTGTTTAATGCGAGCTAATAATAAAATTTACCGTAATAAAGTTACACAAGATATGCAACGGTATTTGGTACTTGCAGTACTTTGTCGCGATCGTGTTTCAAGCAATATAACGATACACAAAGCAGCTCATGTCATTAACCATCTGGTTCAACTTTCGTTACGCAAATGGCAAATACGATGTTCTCGCACAGGGCATTAGTCTCGAAACACAAGAGGTGTAGTAAGCTTTAATACTAGAACCGCGGATCTAAATTAACCCAATCGCGATCCAAGGTAAATCTAGCTTTTTACAAGGGAGACTTATCACCATAAAAGTAAAATTACTCGTAATTAATTATGATTATTTATAAAAAGTTATAAAAATTTAGAGCTTTACGTTGCAAATTCAAATAAACTCGAAAAGAAAAAATATCAGATAGATAAAAAATGGTACAACCGCGATTCTAGCGTTAAGTCATAAGATATTAGCTAATCACAGTTGAATATGAGGAGAATAATCAACTGTAATTGGTTGACTTCTTACGGCCTAAAATTTACTACATCACCTATATTGTATTTCGAAACTTATATACACATAAAGAAATATTTAACATTGAATATTACAAAGTAAAAGTAAACTCACACGCTTTAATGTAAACAGACAGAACTTTATCTTATCTCGAATTAATTGTAAATTAATTCGACGTAATTGACATACACGACTTTTCGTTACGCATTTCAATGCGGCTGTACGACACACGGAGCAGTGGCTTGCCGGTTTAGAGTCTTGACAATGAATGACAATACAGCCTGAGGCGGCTTTGCGTACGAATCTGTGTGCTACTAAAACAATACCCAAAGCTGTACACCAGACAGTTTCGTTATATCACAAAATATTTAACGTAACTTCTACAAAATAATTATAAACCGAATATTCTATCTCTTGTATTTTAAAGCAATTTCGATGAACTAACAAAATAGGACATGTTGCACTTCGTTTTACGAACTTATTAGCCTTACCTAAGGTAACAGGTAATTCCGTACGATAAGAAGAGCGATTTGAAATGCAAATATTATTAAATTTTCTAATTGACGAATTTGTTTTCTGGTGTTGAGATGTACGTATATTACTAATAATAAATATTAAATGTCAAGTACGAATTATTACTTTCTTTTAATAATAATTTAAATAATGGATATACTCGTATATCTCATTTTAATTATTCCATTTAAAAATATATAAACATTTTAATTAAAGAAATTAAATATTTAAACATAAAATGAATATTAAGTGGTATCGTTAAATCTACCTCAGCAGACTTTTTCGATCACGCAGGAGAACCACTCAAGGTCTGTGAGACCTTGTCGGATATTTTGATGTGCAATTTCGGTGTAAATGTTATTAATACGTTAATAATTGTTTTCCATGACAATTTTTTGAGCAATATAGAATAGGAATGTGCCATCAAAAGTTGAATTTTATTAATTACATTATATAAGATAATTGTGTTAAAAATGATGATTTCAAGAAATGTACATGTTTTGACAGATTTTCCTAGATTCTTGATTATAATAAGCTAGGATTAACAAAACCATATCTAACACATCTATAGGTATTAAGTTTGAGAAAGCGTAGTAAGAGCAAAGTAATTTCAAGCAAACAATCGCTAAATTATTAAATCGAAAAAAAATACAAGATGTGACTACCTCTAATATCTTTTAAATTATACAGAAATGTAAAAGACAATATTTTATAATTCAAGCAATACTGAAAAAATGTGTTTGATGACTATAAATGCATGATAAAATTATAGTTATGGTTAAAAGTTCCAATTTTATCATTGCTATAATATTAGTAATAATTAAATTATATTTATGGTTCTACTTAAAAATATATTTGACATCGAAAATAATTTATAAATTATAGCTAAATTATAGTAATTGTAATAATTTCTTTCTTTTACAATTAATGTAAGGGAAAAAACGTGCGTGATTAATTTTCTCTGGTATTATAGCTCAGTTCTTCAGCAGAAATACGTCTATAAATACGGACCTAAGTGTTCTTTTCTGTTCTCGCGTGTTAGAATTAATTTTTGCAAGTAGCAGCAAGTCTTATAATTCTCCCTAAGATAAACGAATATTTTATAGATGTAATAATTTGCATACCAAGACCATGTAGCTAAGTTTAACAGCTGCACTCATAAACAACAATGCCCACATTTAATGCAAATTCATTGAAATAATATGTATATATAATAATAGAATAATAAAATAACGAATAAAATAGATAAAATTTTTTAATAGAAATACGAATGCAATTCCAGCTGTTGTGTTTGCCGAGATTAATTAGTAATTCGATTGCGTGAACCGTGAATATTTTTATCAATATCTGTCAACGAACTACAACGGTAGTGACGCTAGTTGCATTGTGTCCCAAATAATAAATATAGAAAGAACATATTCGCCAACGCGCGTGATTAATTTTCCGGCTGGCGCAACATGGCAGCTGTGCAATTTTCGCGATACGAAGCTTGCAGCGGAACAATAAACTAGTTTACATGATTTGCGAGACGATACTGTAATAACAGTGGAAACTCGACATGGACTCGTATCTAGTAAAATGCCAACCGTTAATTAATGTTTTTGCACGCGAGGGACAATCACAAAGACAACTGAAAGAATAGTCACCGTGTAAAAGGTCAATCGAATATATATCCATTGTCGTGATCCCAAATTATTTTTTTACATTCGTGCGAAAAGCGAATAAAAGTCTAGTAATCAGCGATCTTATATTTAACTCGACAAGATTTATTGATAAAACGTTTTAACCGGTAAAGTCGTTGAATAATCAAACGCAATATTTAACGTTAATGTTTCACTGACCTGTTACGTAAATTATCAGTATGTATTATGTTTAAAATGTGTTTCAAATTCAGTGACAAAATTAAGATGATAATATAACTATAGTACGAAAAGACATCAAGATTATGCACAAAAAATTGTTCATTACTCAAAATCGCATTTAGGTGTAAATATTTTTTTATCAAACATAACGTAGCTGATAATCTTCCATATTAATGAAATATACATGAAAAATAAGTGTTGCTTTTTTTCTTTAAAAAAAATAAGACAAAATAAACATATTTTATAAAGTTGACCTATTTGAGCACTGGTAGTCACACATTTTTCAATTCAAGAAAATAATAACGAAACCTCTTTCCTTCTTTTCGTGATCGAGTTGAGTGGACAATAGGCAATGAAGATTGAATGAAGTACTTAACGAATTTCTTTTTCATTAATTTTACACGTTCCATTTAGAATGGTACGTTCCACTTGAAACAGAAGCACTGTGGAGGAAAAAGCTTCACGGGGTTTGAAAGCAGAGCTTTTAGGCTTTAAAATCATTTGTTCGAAAATCTTCTTACAAATCTTGTTTTTCGTAAAATCACATAAATTTACATTTTATAATTTCTGCCATTAATTTGAAATAGCTCTTTATATTTATCAGAAAGTAATAAAGTTATTAAAAAATTAAATACACACACACGATCAAAACGCATTGCATTATATATTGTATCAGGATTTTTATTATTAATTCCAATCTGCAATAAATTTATCCGATTGTAATGAAAATTAAATCGAAATCGTATTATGATGATTGTTATAAGAATAATTTTTATATAAATTGCTTTCCTGTAGCATCTTGGACCCTGATTACCTCGAATAAGGGTTTCGAGATCAATCTAAGCAATTTATTCGGGAGAAAAATAAGAGGCAGAGAAAATTCTCACGTGTCTGTTGCATGTCACAGATAATGGTTTATCTCACATATAATACTATAACTGTGCGAGAGCCTATGATATTTTAGAAATAAAAGATATTGGATAAATTGTTCCTATATGAACAAAAAGGGTTGCATAAAAGTGACACTTTAACACAATTTTATTTAAAAAAATGATCGCGTTGATTCATTAGCAATTTTTATGTAATATTCAATGACTATTATATATTTTTTCTTTTATTATTTTCACCGCTGATGAAGGGCTCTGTGAAGCTTAAAACACGAGAAAAAAAATTTTTTTATCTTGGATATTTTGAAAAAATTGACCTAATTTTTATATAAATGGTATGTTACATTTTATATCTTAAAAAAACTATGATTAACTGTTGGATTCATTCGTTGTTTCGAAAATATCAAAGAAGAAAATATTCAGAGTAAGATACTTCATGACACCAACAATTGTTCTACACAGAGTACATAAACGGCACAGCTTGTATTGAGTATTTACCATTCCCGTGTTTAAATTACACATTAGAAATTCATTGAAATATCAAAATCGAGAGGATGAGAATTGCAATTCCTAAAATTATCGTGAAGATAAAGAACCTATCAAATTACTATTATAAAAAAAAAACACTTTTTACACTTTGCATACTTTTATTTTAAGAATACGAAAGAAGCTAAAGGATGCAAAAATTATACAAGTTGGGAAGCAGCAAAAAATGAATATCAATTTATCTTGCAATAATTTCGCGTTGCGAGATTAAATCAAGAAATAATTTATCGTCATTCGACATTAACATTCAACACACTATAGTATCAATTAATCTAATTAATTAATATTAATTGTAAAATTAAGAAAAAATATAGTCATACATTTAGGGCGGTATTCATAATTCCGTTCTTATTTAACATCGTAAGATATGCTAATGCAGTCTTTTGATGGCATCTTAAGATTGTACTTAAGACATTCTCAATATAAGAATCAACTATGAATATCAGCCTTAGAAAAGGCTGTTACTGCTTGAATATAATTTCGTAAGACAACACCGTTTTGTTTTTCCCAAAAATGTCCGTTATAAAAAGGTTGCTTTTAACAATGCGCAATAGTTATAAAATATTGATCTCGCACATCATTTAGACGTACTTTTTTTATTATTTCACGTGGCTCAAAATCGAAGGTGAATTTGTCGCATGGCACACGTGCAACAGTTTGCATAGAGCAAATAATGACTTCTAGATGGGCGGATCAAACGAGATAATTAAAACCAACGTTGTAAGATTACGTACGCTTATTCTGCTTCGCATTTGGACACTTGCCATCGACCTCCTGCAAACGGCACTTTGCAACTTGTCGCGAAATAGAAACGCCCGCGGGCAAATTGAATGAATCCTGTCATGACGCGCACGCGATATATTTGTACATATAATCTCTGGTATCTCTGCGTCATTTAATTAATTTTAACTCAATTTCCAAATGCGGATGCGTCTTAAAATTCCATCCCGCATCTGTGCTTCGGACAGCAAGAATTAGAAGAGAGAATTCGTGTATTATATAAAAAAAAAATCTTACGTTCGTTGAAAGTCCAAGAACTTCTGATAGATTAAATTAGAAAAGTACAAATCAAACACTTATAAAGATTAAGAAGTTTTGTCGCATTCATCGGAATTCTGGTGGATTCAACCATAAAGATACAAATCAGACATTTATAGTTAAGAAGTCTTGTTGAATTAAATAGAATTCTAATATCGGTACTCTTCTCTGGTACATACAATTAGAAAAGTGAAAATATCAGACAAATAGTTAAACATTGTAGAGTGAAGATAATCAGAAATTCAATTACGATGAGCAGAATTCCGATTCGTACGATCAGAATTGGTTTTGTTTGTGTTTCTTATTGGTACAACCGGAACATCTTTCTATGTAACAAGAAAAATACATCCTATCTCGAAGCCAGAGTAACAGCAAAGTCATGATTACGTGTGCAGTATTCTCTACTTTCGTCAGTTTTCCGCGGTAAATAAGGAACGAGCGTTCACTCGACGACGAGAACACATTTCATGTAACGAGAGAAACTAATGATCACATCAGTAGTAGAGGTAGACGCTCGACGGCAGTAGACGACGACGCGACGGGTCAGACATCGCGCGCGGTACCACGCGCGATGGAGCGATACTTTACTAGTTAGACAGCTCGGCCCGCGCTTTCGCGTGATAACGGATAAATGCTCCCGGGAAGAGTTTAATTGCAGGTATATACATGGTTAAGGATACTCGTTTGCCGAGGAATTTCGCTACATTTCCGCGCTTAGTGCGCCTTTATCCGCGAACCGCAGCGGGACCGTCGCGAGCTAAAAGCCAAAAGATAAAAACTTTCCTCCACCGCGGAAAGTTCTCTCGGATCGACGAGAAAATTTTCCCCATGGTAATTCTGATTAAAAAGAATTAGTCCGTAAACCACTGAGCCACGCGGGCGAGAGCGTCGTTTTGAAATTGCACGGGAATTCGCTCGATTCGCGGTGCGGGAAATGTTTTTAGATCGATATACAACCAGTACATTCGTCGAGTGTGGAACGGGTCGTTGCATCGGGAAACGCGTAAAAGATATATACCGTCATATATGTATGCATGTAGATGTACCGAGCATCCGAGACGACTTAAGCCTATCACTAAACGCAAGCTGCAAATCCTCTTACCCGCAACACGTACGCGGGTTAAGCATCCTGAATTAGCGGGGGATATGCGTGTTCCTGCCATAGTATCGCAACCAATCTCGAGACATCGTCGCGTCCGCACCACCACACACCGCCATAATCCGAATATATCTCCGGAGGAGACGTTTTCGACCGGAGGGAAAACGTCGTACGCGGCATGAGCGTGTGGTGTAAGTAGTGACAGACGTACCTGGTCGGACCGATCCAAGGTCAGGTCACTAGGCCGGGAACACACGGTACTGGTTTGTCCTCGCTCCCTTTGGTGCTACGTATCGACAGGTGCAGCGAGTGCGATGCACCGACGGCCGCGGTGATACAGCCAGCCGCGCGTACGTTGTCTAGTCGAGGTGGTGGTGGCGGCGGCGGCGGCGGCGGCGACGGTGGCGAGACGTCGAAGGGATGAGACTCGACTAGCTGGGATGAGCGGGCGTAGCGAGGCTCGCCCCCGTTACTCAGACGAGATCGACTCGCAGCGGCGAGAACGTTGAACGCTCGCCAGCGAGCGCACGAGATAGGGAGCGAGACCGGTACTCGGCGGCACCGTTGTAATCGCGCGACTCCGCGTCGCGTATCCGCTGCCGTCTGTCGACTGTCGCGGGATGCCGTACCACCGAGCATTCGCATCCGGGGGTGCGTGGCCCGACCTAACCTCCCCGAGCTCCGCCGAACGACTGGCGGGCTCCGCTTGACCACCCCGGCGCACTACTCCCGTACTCCCGTACTCCCTCCCCTCCCCGCCGTCGCCATTTATCCCCTCCGGCGTAGGTGCCGTGAAGAGACGCGACACCTACCCGCACGATACCCACACTCGTCGCGATTGTAGCGACCGCGTTATCTTCCCTCACCCTGAACGTAGCGCGGAATATTCAAAAGCGACTCGAACCGAGTTCCAAAATTCACCGTCAGTGAAAATCTATACTGCACGTGATGTAAATTATAGATTTTCGGTACTGACAGTTGACAGTAAATATTTTGAAACATCGCCTCGATATTCTCCGCATTCTGTCAACTTCACTTTGCTGAGATCTTTACTGCGCGTTCTGTTAATATAAATTAACTTTTAGTAAAGAGTAGATAAAACCGAGGTTAAAATTAATCTACATTTTACACATTGATAGAAACAAATATATACATTTTTACAAACAAGAAATTTCAGTCCTATTCTATACATTTATTTCTACGAATGTATAGAGCAATTTTTATATTAGTTTAATTTTTATTCTACAACGTGCTTCTAGCTTCTAAAGTTAATTTATTTTTATCCTATTTTAATTTTTAGAACTAGAAAAAGATAAAACGTAAGTTAAGTTACAAGTAAAGTTTATCTACATTAATAGATAAAAATGGACAATAACGATAATGTACATTATCGTTGCGCAGATATCGTTCATACTAAAAATCTACGCAACGACAATATAATGATATTATTACACTGTCGTTAAGAATTTCAGAGTAAAAATTTTAATCTCACAATCAGTTTAACTATTATTTTTAATTCTTTTCTAGTTCTAAAAAATTAGAAAAAATTAGTTAATCTATTTTGATAGTAGATTCACATTTCTTACTAATGTAAATTAATCTTAATAGTGATTTCATTTACTTTTTATCTTTCTTTAATTCTAAAATATACAGGAAAATGATAGTTCATACTTATTCAAAATGTGTTTTTATCTAGAAATGCGCGCTTTTATTGCCTTTTATCTATGCTTTTTTATTTTTGAAATTATATGAATCGTATTTAGAACGCGTTTATAACTATGTAATAGGCATTTAGTATGTACATATATAGTTTACGTTATATATACTCAAAGAATTCCAGAAATAAAAGCACACTTATCGATAAAGGTATAACATTTCGGATACATAGTCCTGTGTATAAATCTTTAAATTACAATTGTGCTAAATGTGCGCTAACATTGTTATTAAGCATGTTTTAATTAATAGGTCAAAGAATGAATTAAACCAAAATTGAAGTTAATTTTATTATTTCTTAAAACGAGGTGAAAATTAAAAGAGAGCAAATTCACTAAGTGTGACTAAAAGTTATAAATATTCTACTGAATCGGCTCATATTGTAATTTCACCTGGTTCGAGAACTGAAAATAAAAGTCCCAAGAACCAGAATAACACTACATATATCTATGATAATAATAAATAAACGAACATACTTCGTTATTGAACGAGATACGTTTTAATATTAATGCGTATTATTAATAAAATGCACTATTTATTCATAATTTGATGCCTAATAAAGATAATGTGCTGAAATATTTTGTAACTATCGACCTAGGATAAGGTGGTACAATTTCGAACATTGTTTAATTTTATATGAAATAATAAGATTTAAATTTATTTTTGAAATTCAATTTATTTGATTTTTCTCTGTTTGACACCTGAATTGCCTCGATCGAATAACTTTCAAAGCGATAACTTATGTTGATGAAAGGGGGATCGTACTTTATATTATATAATTATTATAATTATCTCAACCATTCGAAATCGGTATTGTTAATTGTTATAAATTGTTAGTACAATTAAAGCAATTGCAAAAAGAATACGTTAATTGTCACATCTTTTTTCAAATCACACAAGCGGTAATTCCCACATCGCGACTTTGTTATACATATTTTTACAAATAAAAATTATTTTTAATCCCAACTCAACTCTTCATTTTATTCTAGTTTCGAGAATTCTTAAAAAAGATATAAATATATAAATCAATTAATTTCTATAAGGAGCATGGAAACCTGCATAAGATTCTAATATAAAAATTTGTTATAAAAAATTTTTTTTAAAGTTAAATTGAGAGGAGAGAGAGATTAAAGTTGATCTACATATGTACTACAATATAAGTAGAAATGGACATCCGCGACTGATACGATACACAAATGCAGGGAGTACAGACTTGGAAATAGAATGGAATGCATATCCGGTCGTTCGACTCTTATTACATGCGCACGTCGCTTTAAGTTTGGCGCGAAAGCGCGCGCCGCGCGCGTCCAAGTCGGCGATGACGGCGGCGGCTCCGACGACCCAGCTGGCGCCAGCAGCGCGCTCAGAAAACAGAAAGCTAAACCGGTCATGGGAGGCTAGTTAACGACTGTGGCACCACGCTTGTGAGTTCTGTTTTCTGGCGGAAACGTTGCGACACATTACGCGGACGCCGCGGGAGTAGCACGACGGCCAGCCGGTATTTTAAAAGATGGGAGCGTACTTGTCAGAGCCGATTACGAAGAAGGAGTCGAGCGACGAAGTGGGCAAGAATGTCGCGTACGGTGCGAGCTCCATGCAGGGCTGGCGGATCAGTCAGGAGGTAAGCGGGAAGTTGTGTGTCGTCGCGGCGGCGACGGCGGCAACGGTCGCGCGCGCGCGCGCGAGCGAGCGAGCGCGCCCGCGTTTATCGCAATGTTACCTAGTTTCGGGCTCCGCGTGTTTTGCCACTTTTGCCGGTCACCCGGCCACCATGCTCTTCCGAGAGCCCCGGGCGCAGCATCCGACGCTCGTGCGGATGGCTTCCTTGCCACTTCGGCGTTTATTTACCAACAGACGAGATAGCTCGATTAGATGAGATCCTTGCAACATCGTCGATCAATATTATCGCGGGATTGTTTTCGTTGGAAAAATTATTATCTTATTGGCAATTTTTACTTTCTTCGATATCGTCTACTGTATAGTATCGGTTATTACTTTCCTCCTGTGTGTGGACGACAAAGTTATTATGCAATAATTATTCTTTTATCTTTCCCTGTTCGTTGATATCATTGGAATTTATTACCGTTATTAAATGGAAATAAATTGAGATTATCTGGGCAAGTTGGTGTGTATCAATTTTCTTGTAGTAAAACAATTATTTGATTATCGGCTATGGAGCATCCTGTTTGAAGTTAGAATACAAATGAACCTCCATCTTATGACTCTTGACAAAAGAAGGTTCAAAGTTTTCTTTTATCTATAATCTCACATCAATCGTACTAAGTGTATAATTGCCCTGTATAATTTGCCCTGGATCCAAGTTACTAATTTTAGTTAAGACTCTTTAGTTGAATTTCTTGCATTTATTTTTTTTCTTTTTTCTTCCAATGTGGAGAGGAAAACGAGGAAAAGTGAACTGTGCAACAAGTTCAGCTGATGAGGAGAAGACCAAATTACAATCTTTCTGGAGTGAAAAAGGAATCTTTTATGAGAAAGATAAGATTACTAATTGTAACTTTCTTTGCAGGATGCTCACAATTGTTGCATAGATTTTGATGAGAATGTTTCATTGTTTGCTGTGTACGACGGTCATGGAGGACACGAGGTTGCGACGTATTGCGCACGTAACCTTCCTGATTTTATCAAACAGACAGAAGCTTATAAAAAAGGTGATATTAGACAAGCTTTAATAGATGCTTTCCTCGGTTTTGACGAAACTCTTACGAAACCGGAGGTTGTCAATGTTCTCAAAGAGCTAGCAGGGACATCCACAGAGAAAAAGGAGAGTGACTTGAATGAATCTGGTGCGTTTTTTTTCATATTAAGGATATTCATTATTATGGGATTTACTTTTATACAGACACTCTTGCTAATTATATGTTTTGCAAGCTCTAATTTATTTTTTCTCCTTATCTGCACGAGTAAATTCTTAATAAGATTATATTCGTACATTACATTGCGTATAGATGAAGAGGAGAATGTTAGTAATCTTTGTATGGAAGCAACAATGCCATTGGAACAAGTAATGGCAAAATATCAATCAGAAGTGTCAAATCCTCATCTAAAAAACCTGAAAGTCGAAAAATGTGGTGCACGCGCTTTTGCGAGTCCTTTTTTACGAGGTAGAAGAGGACGAGAGAAAGCAGGTGGTTCATCCTCGGGCGCAGGATGTTCATCGTCGCCGTCACCACCACCAACATCATCATCGTCATCTTCAGCCTCGTCTGGTTGGAATACGAATGAAACAGACGTAAGTAGTTCCAGTCAGCCTTGTGGATCGACTCTGTCTAGCACAGTGGAGCGAAAAGATTCCGATAGTCCGGGAAATAATGAAGCTGAGCAAGTGTTGGATTCAACGACGAGCAATGGTAGCGCTCATGCGTCTCCACCAGTGGTATCTACTGAGGATATAGAAACTGCTAAATCTATGGATATGCCCGACAGCTCTGAAGATGTAAAAGAGAAAGTCTCGAGTCCAGGCAAGGTGCCACCGTGCACGGAGTCTAATGCGAATGAGGTGGAAGTTAATGGCGCAGAATCAAAGAGGATCGGAGATGCAGATAGTAGTAAAGGTGGAGGAGACAATGTGTCGAGCAGTTCTTGTATCCCTGTAGAAAACGGAGATGCAGGTCAGCAAGAACGTATAACTAGCAGTGGTCGAAGAAGAATTCAACCCGTGGATCTTTATCAAAGTCTACTGAAAAAAGACAGTGATGATTCTGAGGAAGACGATGATGATGATGAAAATGATGAAACCTTTGATGGTGTCCCTGAAAGGTATAAATTTATACATATTTGATATAAGAACGCTTAATTTTTAAGAGAGTATTGCTTTTAAATTAACATTCTTTCAAATCGTTTTACAGTGATGGTGATGATACGGAAGATGTTGAAGATGAAAGTGACGAAGATGATGATGATGATGATGATGAAGTGGAGGAGGAAGATATAGATGATTCTGACGATGATACTGATGATCTCATGGTGAACACTGAAAAGGTATAATATCGATTTTATTATAGAATTAATTGAATAAGCCATAAGCCATGGACATCTAAAGTAAAATTAAGGAATGAGGCGATCGTATTAAATGGATAATATTTTAAATAAAGTATATTAAATAAAATTATTTAAAGAGGATTCTGCACTAATTATATGGAAAATTGGATTCCTGATGAAATTAATTAGTTCTTACATATGGTGTAGCTTATAATGTGGTGAATAAATGCTGTCATAAACACAAGGTGCAATAATGGATATAATAATATAATAAATGAACTTTGGTGTATCTCAAAAGTATAAAACTTTTACTCATACAGAGTGCTCAATAGAGTTTTGATGCACCATAGTTAAAAGATTATTTATTATTGAGCCTTGAATTTATGATTTTGTTTACTACATTATACATAAAAATTATTATACTTTATTTTACTGGAATTTTATTTTCTATAATCCATAAAGCTAATTACTACGAATTTTTTCCTTATTAAATTTGTATAATGTATAATTGTATACTGATTTTTTTGTGTAGCCTGGCTCGGACAGTGGATGCACAGCAGTTGTAGCGATACTTAAGGAAAACGAATTGTATGTGGCTAATGCTGGAGATTCTCGGTGTGTTCTATGCAGGGATGGCCAGGCGATTGAACTTAGTCTGGATCATAAACCCGAAGACGCACCAGAAATGGAACGTATAGTAAAAGCAGGTGGAGAGGTGACAAGTGATGGCAGAGTGAATGGCGGCCTCAATCTTTCCAGAGCGCTCGGTGATCATGCGTATAAGCAAAACATGGTATTACCACCTCAGGAACAAATGATCTCTGCTCTGCCGGACATAAGGCATATTACAATCGATCCGGAGAAAGATGAATTTATGATACTAGCTTGCGATGGCATATGGAACTTTATGACCAGTCAAAATGTCGTTCAGTTTGTGCGCTCCCGTTTGTCACAAAATTACGAGAATATTTCGAAAATCTGCGAAGAGGTATTGATGTTACGAACTTAAAAGAATACAAATAATTTTTTAAACATGCTCGCATGCATCTTTTCAAACCATTTAAGATATTCTTTATTCTTTCTGAATAAACAATCTAATGTGTGTTATAGCTTTTTGATCATTGTCTTGCACCGGATACTCTCGGCGATGGAACGGGCTGCGACAACATGACTGCTGTAATAGTTAAGTTTACATCATCGGCAACCGAAACTGTTAAAAATAATACCGTTGCCGAGGTATGCGTTACAAAGAAACGATCGGTTTCGCCAACTGCTGAGGAAAACAACGATTGTATCCCGGGAGAAAACACAGTAAACCCCTGCAAACGCGCTAAAACTGAGGCAGCTATGTGAATTAGGAGTCACCATGCGTCATGAACTGATCTCCGGGAGCGGACGAATGAATGTGAGTTTATGTAAAATTATGTAACAACTTTATATTATTGTGTAAAGCTGGAACCAATTGGTTATACAGTAACAAGCACATGAAATAGTGTGTAAGGTGTGTTATTCGTCGCTGCTAACAGACTGCTAGATTGGAGTACGTGGGAATGATATAACTTAGTTTTGTTAATAACGCATGAATCATTTCTCGATTACAATAAAATAAATAATACATATGAAGAAAAATTTCTCTTTAAGATCATATCCTGTGCATACATGTAATGTCGTTAGATATGATTTATTTTATTATTGAGAAGAAATTTGACATTTGGGATATACATTTTTATTCTTTTATACATAATTTGGAATCAATCCCTTTAGAACTGAGAAATATGACAAAAAAGGGATAGAGAGAAATTGTATAGAAAATAATAATATAAAACAATTCTGGTCAAAATTAAAAAAAAAACTTGTTCATCTTTTCACAAGCATTTATTGACAAAAGTACGACGAATGATACGTACTCTTAATATAAATGTATAATATAATTTTCTTTTTTAGTTTTGTAGAACATAATGTATTATTATAAGTTCTAATATAGTTCTAATGTAGGTAACTCTAACAACTTTTAATATACATAAATATATTAATTAAGACTAATTTCATATGAATGATGCAGTGATACTAACGAGAAGATATATACGCAATATAAATTAACAAGCATATGAGTAACAAGGAAATGAATAAGTAGTATAAATTAAGAGTTTTGTTCAACTTTTCGTTTTTCTTATTTAATAGATTGAATAGATATTTGATACATACATTGTAACAGATATTTTCTCAAATTATAAGAATAACAAAATTAGAATCGCTGTATATATATGATATTTTGCGATATACATAATGTTTTTTATTTTGATATTAGGTTGGTGCAAAAGTTCTTGCCAATGCGGATAAATATATCTACATATAACATACTTAGTACAACTTTATCAGCAAAAATATTTATGGTTTTTGTAAGTTAGCATCTCTGCATTTCACAGTTGTGCATGACAAGCCATAGATGTAAAAAAATGTAACTTTACATTTATAGTATATTACGATTAAAAAGAGAGCCAGATAAAGAGCATATTAATGCTTTTAAAATATTTGTTTTGTTTTCACTATTATAGAAAAAAAGTGCTGCTGATGCACACAGAATTGTGACACATATAGTGAAAATGTTATAGCCATTAGAACGTGTGTTTGGTTTAAACGATTTAAAGACGATAATTTCAATATTAGTGATAAAGAACACTTCGGACATCCTGCAACTATGGAAGAGGATGAATTGCAAGCATTGCTTAATGAAGATTCAGCCTAATCGACTCGTGAGCTTGCAACACAACTGGGAATTGATTATTCAACAATTATTTGCCTTTTAAATGCAATGGGAAAAATCCAGAAGTATTGAAAGTGAGTCCTGTTGCATGATAATGCCAGGCCATATGTTGCTAAGGAACTAAGGAAGCATTGTTAAAGTTGGAATAGGATGTTCTCCCGTATTCAGACATTGCCCCTTCTGATTATTATCTGTTTAGATCGATGAACATGGCTTATCTGGTAAGCGCTTCTCAAATGCCGAGGATATACGAAAATGGGTCGATCAATGGATCGCTTCAAAGGATGATTCCTTTTTTCATGGTATCCATATACTGCCGGAAAGATGGAAAAAAGTAATGGAAAATGATGGAAAATATTTTGATTAATATAATATAATGTATCGATGTTTTTATTGTAATAAAAAAAATTGCAAAGAATCGGCAAGAACTTTTGCACCGACCTAATATATAAATAAAATTACATTAAATAAGAAAGATATTGTCAATTTAGTATTTATCTTAATGTGTAGCTGTGTATCACAATATCATTTATTTCAAGCTATGATTGTTTAAATCCTTCTAATCATTATATTTTATGTCTTAGTTAATATATTTAAGTTGAATAATTAGATTTTGTTCATATCGTCCCATTTGCTCCAGCTGCACTTACAAAGTATATTCCTTGAGTTTGTAGATTAGTACACATAAATGTATATATTTATAATGTAGTTTATAGGATTTATATTTGTAAGTCAATACACATTTATCTCTTATTTTTACGAAATAGAATTTATTTTTGAATCCCTGGGTATAGTAGTTGAATGGATGGGTGTGCAAATAGTTTTAAGATGTTTAAATTGTATTATGTAATTAAGGCAATTGCGTATAACGCGTTACCAATTTGTGATCTTGTCTTAATAATAACGTTAAAGAAATACAAAAAAAAGATATGTACTTGTGTTAAGCTACGTCAAGTGCTGTAATAGTTTGAAACGATCTGAATTTGGAAATTTGCACATGTCAAAAGTATGTTTTTTGTAAATTTATACAAAGAGTCATATATATATATATATTTATATATATATATATGCGTGTGTGTGTGTGTGTGTGTGTGTGTGTGTGTGTGTGTGTGTGTGTGTGTGTGTGTGTGTGTGTGTGTGTGTGTGTGTGTGTGTGTGTATGTGTATAGAGAAAGATACATCGTAACTTTGGGAAACCGATAAAGGTGTTTGTCTTATAGAAAGAGGGATTACAATTGTAGGATTGAAAATGGCCCGATATGTCGTGGCAAATGCATGATAGTTATGGTATTTTGGTAAATTCAGAATACTATTGTGTCGCGATGCTAATAATACTTTGATAAACGTGGAGTATTCGTGACATCATGACAGTCGCAAAATTCCTTCTGGTATGTGAAGGTATGCGAAATATTTGGTATTATATAATAAGTGCAAGATACTTGTAGTATTCCGACAAATACAGATAGAGGATAGGGCATATTATATCTGGGAGCAAATCTCCGTTCATTTTTCATGTAGCTAACGAAAGCAATGGTGTTCGATGGATTTATTGAAATTCAGTTTTCTGCACTAATTAGATGAAGGTAAAGTGTATATTTTTGCTCTTAGATCTACTCGTGCCTACGTGTACAAGCTCCTCTACTCGATCTATCTTTACCTATTATGAACACGAGCGAAATAACTGAGAAAGCGCGTGTCAAGTATGGAGACTATCCTCTGTAGAACTTTGGTCTAAGAAAATAACACTATTGGGGTTTTATAAATTAATATTATTATTTAATGTGGCGCTAACCGCCAATACTCGTCACATATTTCAATAACTTTTTGGAGTTCATGTTACGATTAACATATAATACATAAATCATAAATAGGCAATACTTGAACAAATAAAGACCTACTGTCATATTTTTTACAGTTTAAGACTTTCACGTTGCGTAAAGATTGCTGTTTCGATCGCAATGCAGAACTATCAGAATCTTTATGTTTCCACAGTTGTATAGATTTATTAAAACATTTAAATTATGTGACACTACTAGAAGATAGAGATACGAATCAACCCAGTGAAATCTTCGCGACAATTGTAACATTTTTTCCACCAATATACATTTTTCTGTCGACACTCATGTGTAATCACAGTCGTTAGTAGACAGTAATTTCATCGAAGAACATGTTTATAGTTAAATGCAAAAACAATCACGATACTCTGTGTAAACGCCGTTTGCAAAATGATCAACGTATATATACTAGACGAACGATATCTAGCATCATTCAGAAAGAACTGACGTGCCTTTCCAATTCAGGGGTTGACAACCTCCGCAACATGTGTATGTACATTTGATTCCGTCTCAAGAAGAAAAAGGTTTATGCCCCATGTACTGTCTTTAGCTGCAAACTCCGTCATACACTTATGTATAATATCTTGTTTCATAATACATGTCGCTCGAATCAATCTTAATGCTTGTTTCTATTTTCTGCATTTTTTCTCTTGTCACGAAAGAAGTAAACACATCAAATATTTTAAAACCAGTATAATATGCTTTATTTTTAGGATCTCACATATACATTTGCTTTACTACTAATAACATTTCTTTTATTTAAGAATATTAATTATACATATTTCGCACAAATAACGGAATAAATCTGATTTTCCAGCATTAACTACGCTGCTTATCTAAAATTTGCTTATTTATCTATTATTGATTTGAACTATTGTCTCATGTTTCATATCATCATACTTGTACTATGATTTCAAATTTGTAATTGTGTAAATAATAATATGTATATATACTTTTTCTCTAAGAAAATTCCTTAAAGATATATAAATCTATTCTATTATCATATTTATATATTCAATCCTTTACAATGTATTGTTTACATAATCACAAAGAAAGATAGGGAAATCTATAAATCATTTTATTCAACATAGATATATTCGATTTAATATGTAACATATGTATTACAGATATGAATGAAAAGATATCCTACGATGTAGTAGGTATACAACACGATACATATGGTCCCTTTATTAATTATGGGATTGTGAATCTCTCTCATCTTTTAACACTAAGATACACAAAAATAATATATATACACATATGTATATGCCGTGCCAGTGTAATCACAGTCTGCAGTTGTTTTACACTCCACCTTCACTTATCTAACATCTTCGGAAAAATTGAGCAAACTTATTTTCTATTATAAAATGAAAAACTGCGGTTTCCTGATCATTATACTTACGATGAGTATATATCAAATTACTCGCATCGGCACCCGAAACTCTCCAATTTGGATTGTCGCTCCAATTTCGTTATATAAGTGAAAGTATAAATCAATCAAGAAAATTAATCACACGCATATATATATATATATATATACATATATTTACACATGTATATGAAAATTACGGTAATTATACAGTGAAATGATACACTTGGAATGACGCGCACGCGTATTAGTAGAAAAAAGTCAAAATAAACTAGTTCATTAAAAATCAGATATATTGTACTATGTATTCGTTCAAAATGAAAATCCTGAAAAATACGTTTAACATTTACAATTCAATTGGAGTAACAAAATTACTTGTTCAAAATGCGTACTTCCAATACGCCATATAACTGGTATTAGACTTCAATTTTCTTTTACTGGCAGTGTTTACTCCACACCATCCTTTAAGCAGTTTAATAGAATTTCGGACTCGCTGAGAAACGCACATTCAAATAATACAATATATATGTTTAAAATATATAATATACGATTTATTTAGGATATTAAATTATGCAAATTTGTAAGAAAGAGTAATATAAACATGATAAAAAATTTATCGCAATAATGGAGACAATGACGTAAGAATAATAAGTAATAATAATAATTAATAATTATGACAAATTAATATAATAACGATGACAATGATAATGATAGTAATGATAATAATAATAAAATAATAATACTTATATAACAGGTAACAATGCAGTGCCTACTTTTGCATAAAAAAATTTTTATAACAATTTGGTTAATCTAGATGACTGCTTAAAAGTTGTCATAGAGTATAAGTTCATAAATAATTTCATCAGTCATAGAATGGCAACTTGGACTTATTCCTGTCGTGGATTTAATATGATTTGGCACATAATAGTAAGCGCGTAGACGTTACATTCTTTTCATAATTTTCAAGATGAAATCAATAAGATGCCATTCTCAGTTGCATATTTACATACATATTTATAAACACGCTTGTGTAGCAAGAATGGCGAAGATAACTTAAGATATTTGTCATTTCCTTCAATAAGTAGGACGAGACGCATTTTTCTTATAAATATGTTCAACAGTTAGAACGCGCAATTATATCCGAAAATAAGTGTCATGATGTGAAAAATGTAACGCGATGATTTATCATCTGGCCAAAATTAACTGTAGTTTTCCTCATGTTCTATACGTTACAAAAACGAAAAAAGATTCGACTGACAGGCGATAAGTATCATGTAGCATTCGCATTTGGTATACATCCGTGTTTCGTCTTATTTTATATTAATTCGTGTCTTGAAAGAGCGAACAACGCTGAGAATTGCGGTGTGCGGTGGATTGAGGAGAACAAGACTGGGTCAGTTGGTGTTCTGTTTGTTGGAGCGAAGGCGAGCCAAGCCTGAACGTTCGCCCTCTTCTTCGTCAGACGTGCAAGGTACCACACGTGACGATGTAGCCTGCATTAACTCTTGATCTGGACCATTCCGATGCTCATACAATAAAATATTTAACGTTTCCTCGTATATTCGAGCCTCAGGGAATTCAACCTGAAAAAATGAAAGCATTATATTATATAATTTCAAAATCATAAATTTTAAATCATATGATTTGTTTTTTATTCCTGCACTCTTTAAACTAATGCACACAGTGCATTAAGTTAAAGTGAAACAAATACATATTTGTTTTATTTCAACTTGTTGCACAATACCATATGTACTAGTTCAAAGAATACAGAAACAAGGAGTAGGCCTATAATTTCAAATCAAATTATTTAATATTACCTTTGTATGTTTTTTATCGGTTGTATAGACGATCGAGTGACAGCAGACTTCTGCTACTTTACGACCATGTCCATAAAATGTCCAACAACAGATCTCACTCGAGCCGATAACATCTTTGATGAATAACACTCTGCCACTGAATCTAAGTGACATTTTGTCGAATAATTCTATATTTTTTAATAGATTGTCATCTGATGTACTGCAAAAATTAAATTAATTTATTAGTCCATTTAATAATAATAATTTATGGTAATAATACAGCTATCATCATATACATTGCAATATTTCATTTATTTATCTTTTTTTCTTCTTTTTTTCATGCATTTAAAATATTATAAAAATCAGCCATATGAGCACATAGATTGTGTATAAAAATATATTAATAAAAACAAGTTACAATAAAGACGTTTTGACCCTTTTTTTGATCTTCAATATAGTACTGTTTATAATAAATCTTTCACTTGTAATAAAACCAGATTATTGGAGTAAATATAAAATCAGAAAACATCGTGAGACTAATGTTTAAAAATAAACAGTTAACAGTAGAATGTCCTCAGTATTTTATAGAATACTTGAATCATAAGTTTAGAGTTAAAATTGATAATATAATAGATGAAAGTTAAAATTGGTAATATTGATGAAATTTCAGCACAAAATAAAACGAATGTATTATACAAAAAAATTGTGAACTATTATTTTAAAATATTAGTTCATGATATACTTAAATTGTAGCTGTGTTCTAGAGCTCTCAGAAAATGCTAACACTATCAGTGTTACTGCATTCTACCTTTATATGTCCAATGAAATGACTAATAAAGATAGAATGACACAATAGCGTTAATAGAGTTTCGAACTCTATTAACTTTCCGAACGCAATCTGACTGTTTTTCTTTTAGGAGACACAATCGACGAATGTTGTTCCACCCTTTTTAATATTCAATAAATAATGAAGACAGACTTGTGTTGACTATGTCTGCTAAAAAGAAAGTAGCCTGAAAGATTCACAAATTCACAATACTTTGTATTAGTCTCTCTTGTTATATATTAAAGTGCTTGTATATTAACCCTAATCTATAATATGTTTTTTGCCTCCTACATCTTGCTTTTTATCTCTTGTCTTCTCCCCCCCTCTCTCTTCACGACCATATTTTTATCAATAATTGTTTCTCGTCTTTTCTGAGATTCATTAATTTTTATTTCTGGCGATAGAAAATGGGAAAACAGGATAAGAAGCAAAAAGACAAAATATAAAAAACGGAACATTAGGTTTTAATGAATGAAACACTTAGATTATAATCTATAAAAGATAAGAAAGGAATCATAAAATATCACAATAATTATGAAAATATCTTTTGGACGACAGAAAACACACAAAGAAATAGAATAAGAAACAAAAGGTAAAAAAAGATAAAACGTAAGAAACAATATATTCTAGATATGGTTTTAAATGTTAATATAAAACTTAGATTGCAATTTATAAAAGATAAAAAAGGAATCATGAAATATCACAATATTTACAACTATAAAGTAACATTTAATATTACCTTGTATAGGAATATTTATTGTTATGCCTATTAATGAGCAGTTTGACTACAGGCTTAGTAGTATTGTTTATGAGCAACTGTTCCTCTTTCTGAGAGGTTATGAGAGGAACTCTGCAGATCGGCTCTGCTTCACGTTCTTTTCGTAGAAGAGCCTGTTCACAGGATTCTGCCAGCTCGCTGATACAATAATATTTTGCCTCTGCAAGTAATTCTGCCATCTCCTTCGTATTCTCTGGCAGTGGAACCGAGCCGTCTCGCAAAAAATTCAAGATCGTTCCAAAATGTTTGCCACACCGATCAATCAATATCCAGCCTATGGAGAAAAATCGTGGTCAGTCGAAGGTATAAACAAAATATTAATAAAAATTGAAATGTTTAAAATTCTTAGGAAAGAACGCAGAAAGTCCGTATATAATTCCTTTTTTCAAATCAAACAAATTCATGTGCCTTCCACTACATTAAAACGATGTCTTTTAATTAGGACTGCAGAACCGATCGATATTCAAAGTTTACCAATTTCGAGTCAACAATGCACGTTGCGAAAAGAAGCAGCTCACCTTCGGAGTCGGTGAGCACTTCCATGCGACCGCTGAACATTGCACGCAGCATGGTATCATGCTTCTGCAAGGTACCTATGGTGGTGTAATGAAGCGAGCCCCCAATGTTCAATTTGACGTACTCCGACGGGTATTTAATTTCCGTTTTGTGCTCGCCCGACATAACGAAAAACTCTGGTGAGACCAAACCTGGCAAAGCCGAGGCTAGTACTAATAACACTACTACTGATGTGACAGCCACGGGATGAGGCGAGGACGAGGGCGAATAGTATCGATCCCCTCGACGTTAAGTTAAACGTGTGCGAATCGACAGATTACCGTTTGCGTCGGAGCAACGTGACGACGTACTCGTGTCGAACTGTCGAGCTTCTCGTTTTACACCCGTTGACGTCGAGAAAGCGGGAAAACCGCGCGAGATACTAACATATCTTCATTTCGCTCCATTTTCGGCTCATTCATCATCGGCGAACTTCACAACGACGACGGGACGGGACGGACGTATCGATTTGATACGCGAAAGTATCGACGTATCGAGAATATCGCGAGACATAACGATCAATGCGGCCTCTGTCGACCAATTAGAATCGCCCGCGCGCTCCTGGCGCGAGATCACGTGATGTCGTTCTCGCAATCATCGCAAACTTGAGAAGATGGCCGACTTGTTGGCAAGATACGGCGTTTACATTGATGATCTGAGCAAGATACGTGTTTTAGAGCCGGAAGCGGCGAATCAAACGAATAAACTGAAGGAGGAGTGTCAGAATTTCGTGACCAGTAAGTTGCGTTGCCTTCGCGAGTGATATTCAGCGAAACGACGCAATGACTTGATTGACCGATTGTCACGATACTCACCCTCCGCACAATCCTCACCGCTTTTTCTAGTTTTACGATTCCTGCACAATAAAGCACACGTCTACACTCTTGGGCGCGTTCGAGAATACTACCTGAATGCCTCCGAATATCATATATTTTATCCTTTCAACAAGGATAAAATGATACTCGAAGGCACTGAGTATAATTTTGAAAGTAGCTTTCGGCCCGACTTTGAACTTTATCAACTTGTGTCTACTTTTTTTATATAGATTAACTTTAATCTTGGTGAATTAGAAAAAGATAAAGAGTAAATTAATCTACGTTGATCGAAATGGCATTAATCGACAATTATATATATTTTTTTCTAACCGTGTAATTATTATATAGCTGTCTGTAAACTTTTATGTTCTTTCTGTGTTAATAAACTGCAATTAATAATTCTGTATTAAAATACTATAAGTATTATTTGATGTATGTATACCGAGAAAAAATTTATTAAAATTTAGTAAATTTTTTCATAGTATACAAGTTATAATTATCGAAATAAGTAAGAAAGCAAAGCTTCACATTGAAATACTCTTATGTCCATTTCTACTAATGTAGATTAACTTTAATCTCTGTTTTACTTTGCATCTTTTTTCAGTTCTATAAAGTCCGGTTTCATCAATATAAAACTTTAAGGCTTATCCTTTAGATGAACTTCTTGCACGATTCATCTTTTCTCTTTTTTTCTTCAAACAGAGAAGAGGAAGAAAGATGAATCATGCAATAATTTCAGTTAAAAAGAGAGAACAAACCTTTAATCTCGGTTCAATTTACTCTTTAGGGCCTGTGCACAATAGAACAAATACTAGGAACAGGAATATATGTATATTAAAATTTCAACCTATCAAATACCAGTTACATCAGAATACATGGTTTCTGATAGGTTCAAATCTTAAAATTTATTCCTGTTCCTAATATTTCCTCCATTATGCACAGGGTCTTATTTTTTTAAAATCTTGATAGCGTATTTGTCCCGAGCGGGTTTTGCATCAACTTGGGTTGGATTAATAATGTTATACGTTCTCCTATTGTGAAAAAATATGTAACATCAACCAATAGTAGAACATTATCCAACCCAAATCGGTGCGAATCCGCTCGTGCTGAAAATGCTATTTTTAAGACAGATGTATTCTTAATGTATTTGAAATTATACAAAAAATTTAAATAAAATTACGATACGAAGTAAACGAAAATTATCTGATATTAAAGTTTGATGTTCTCTTTTAAACTCCATCTAAAAAATTGTACCCCGATGCTTTGTTGTCGATCGCACGTAGTTACAAATTACGCTTCACGAATATAAATTATCATCGCAACGAATGAGAATTTTCACGTTGCAGAGATTACTGAATTTGAAAAGAATTCCGACGAATTCATTAGAATATTAGATAATTTGTCAAAGGAGGTGGAGAAAGAGAAAATGAAAACGATTGGCGCGCGGAATCTGCTGCGTTCTGTTGCGAAGCAAAGGGAAGCTCAGAAACAGCAAATGGAGGTTTTTAAATAATTATACTTAATAGTGTGCATTGATCGTTCAAATGATATAGACAGTTGTAAGAATTATGTTATTATATATTTAGACTGGTATTCATACACATAATCGGTTAATTATTATTTTAAAATTGACCAATAATCATCTATGATTAAAACAATATTAATAATAATAAGGGCAATGAGCCAGATACAAAACGCAAGAACAAATATATAAAAACAAAGTATAATATAAAGTTTAAAAATTAATACAATACAAACGTTAACGTTTCAACCCATATCGGATCTTCTTCAGTGTAACAATAAATTATAAATTTCTGTATCGCTAATCATAATGTCAGGCTATTGTTCGCTTATTGAAATCGTAGTCCATCGTGTAAAAGTTAATCCAAAAAATTAAATCTAATAAAATTTATATAATTTGTCATAAAATTCTTAAATAGACATGTTAAACAAGTGTTAAATAGTTACCTTCTAAAAATTGTGTAATAAATAATGTCAAAAATGTACAAATCCATAATGTGAAATTGTGATTTATGACAAATTATATAAATTTTATTAGATTTAATTTTTTGGATTAACTTTTACACGATGGACTACGATTTCAATAAGCGAACAATAGCCTGACATTATGATTAGCGATACAGAAATTTATAATTTATTGTTACACTGAAGAAGATCCGATATGGGTTGAAACGTTAACGTTTGTATTGTATTAATTTTTAAACTTTATATTATACTTTGTTTTTATATATTTGTTCTTGCGTTTTGTATCTGGCTCATTGCCCTTATTATTATTAATATTGTTTTATACTTATTGGGCCTTGTTTATATTATCTATGATTAAATTTGACGATTTTGAGCATTTCATCAAACTCAGATTAATTAATTCGATAATTAATTTATCGAACAACATTTGCATTTATTAACATCGATAGAATTTTATTAATTTTTTATTGTTTGAAATACAAAAGAAAAGATTAGATTAAGAAAAAGTTACGTATATACATATATATTTGAAAAATTTGTTGTGAATAAAAATTTTAGTTTAGTTAATCGTCAGTTAAATTGGATATTAATTATATTCAAAATTAACCTACAATTAGACCTTAATTATAATATCGTTCTATATAATCTGTATCACTCAATAATCGTCTATTCTCATTGCAGGCATTGATTTTGGAGAAATCTATGGAATTAGAACGACTACGAGTACAATACGATTCTTATAAGAAGATCGAAATGGAACAGCTAGAAACTATTGAGCATTTATCAGTAAATTAATGTATAATATTTTATAGCGACTGTATTTTTGTTAATTCATCGAATTTGTTTAATCTTTTTGTTAATAAATATATACAGTCTGTCTAGTAAGAGCGTAGCAAGGCTTACCCACAGTCATAAGTAAAGATATACTTTAAATTTTTATTTTCGCCGATAGAGAGGTGTCACCTTTGTTCTGCATGCATTATAAGCAAAGTACTTGTTGTTGCTTAAATTGTGTTAGATAAACGATTTTCAAAATGAGTGCTGCCTACGCGTCTCGTTTCGAAGCAGTGTTCTTGTGTTCTCATTCAAAAGGGCCAAAAATGTCTCAACACGCTGCGGCCAAATATATGGGAAAATCAAGATCGTTTGTCCAGAAATGGGTGCAACGTTATTTAGAGACAAAAACCGTGGACGATTTACCGGAACGTGGCACGACACGGACCTATACCGACGAAGATGAAAAAACAGTTGTGCGCCTGTTTCAAAGCAATAGTACGTTATCTCTGCGTCAAGGACAGGCAAAATTACAACAAAAAGGTTTAAGAATGTCGTGTGAAACCATACGACGTTATCTACATGCGTATGGTATAAGATGTTGTAGGAAAATCCAAAAACCATTATTATTGGAAAAACACATCAGCGCGCGACTAGCTTGGGCTCACGAAAATAAAGATCGCAACTGGAGTAATGTGATTTTTACAGATAAATCTTCTTTTTGGGCACATTGTGAAATGAAACGATTCTGGTCTACTGCCACCAATAGATTAGTCCAACGAACTGTTAAACACGCGGTAAAGGTGCATGTTTGGGGCTGCTTCTCAGAGCAAGGATTTGGTCGACTTTATTTCTTTACTGACAACCTGAATTCTGAGAAAATGTTAAAAATATACCAAAAAGCTTTGATTCCATCTGCCCAACGCTGGTTTATCAGTAAAGATAAAGATTGGTTTCTCCAGGAAGATGACCCCAAATACCGAAGCCGGCTCTGCACGTCCTGGAAAGAGGGAAATGACATCGAGACACTCCATTGGCCTTCACAATCACCCGATACGAATCCCATTGAAAATGTGTGGTCACTCATCAAAAGGAAGCTTCATGGAAGACCGACATCAACTTCGAAGCGCTTAAAAAACGAAATTCGACAAATCTGGAGGTCTTTGCCACGTGAATATGCGATTTCTTTAGTGGAAAGTATGCCTCGGAGATGCCAGTCTATTATAGACGCAGCTGGTGACTGGACTCCTTATTAATATAATTGTATTTACAATCAATATAAATTTAAGCCATTTTTCTTTGAGATAGGCCTGCCACGCTCTTACAAGAAAGACTGTAATACAATAATTTTTAAAAGCATCAGTATTTACGTAAGTTAATGTTTTTCAAAGATTGTAAAGATGATTTTACAAAAACTCCGATTAACTCAATCGGCAATTAACTCGTCAAATTACATTTTTTATGAATATAATTATTAATTTTACTTTATTCATTGATGGAAAGAAAGGATAGTTGATAAAATATAGTTCAGTTTAATTAAAACATAGTTCTGTTTATACATATAGAGTCTTATTATTACTTATTTTAGTTCGGTTTAATTTATATACTGTTGGTAATTTATAAACTAAACCTTATATTTTCACTAATAGCGTTTTCGGCTTGATCGGGTTTACATCAATTGATTGACATTACAAGCTGTACCAATAGAAAATCACGAAATATCATTGGATGCGTTCAGCGGACTCAACAGTTGAGTGAGTGCTCGCTGTTATTATCCACTGAACGTGCCCATTGATTCATCCCAGGTTAATGTAAACCTTGCTCTAAAGTGCAAATCTGATCGGGCCAAAAATGCCATAAGTCTATATTAATATACAATAGAAATTCATATATGACATGTTAAAACAATTTCATTTATAAATTCATTTTCAGCGATAAAAGATCTATAAGAATCACTTTTGTTTTATTATATATAGTATAAATAAAATTCATGTCGGATAATGTTATTAAAGTTTAAATTTTGCGATAACTTAAAATTACTGGTTTATTTTCTTTGCCCTCCATTTTTACTGTTGCTTGATGTATATGAAAGGTATGATACAATCTATAAAAACGTAAAATCCATAACAATCCATTTAAAATATAAAATTTCTTTATTACAGACAGCAAATTATACATGAATAAAATCTGAATTTGAAGTAGATATGTTCACCAATCAAGTTACTATAAAAAAATTATAAATAAAATAAAAAGGTTGTATGATAAAATATTGTATATATTTTATAATTAACAGCTTTTTATTTAGAAAAAATTTTATCACATAAGTTATAAATATCATTGTCAAGATGATCAATTTCTTCTTCATCAATATCGCTGTCAATGTTGTCATCTTCTATAATAGCTAATGATTTTATTTTCATTAATAAATCTTCTCTTTTCAGATTTGTTTCATCTCCATTCCTGTTCTTACTGTCAATTTTATCCGTATCAGTATTCAAACCCGAAGTACTAGGTTTTTTGCCATTATTTTCCTTACTTTTTACTAAAAATAAAGTAGAATAAACGCTTTTATTATATAAAATCATATATTCATACCAATTGTGTGCATAATAAATATATAAATAAAATTCTACCTAACAATATGCAACATAAAATACATACTCAATTGTTGATTCATGTAACGTAACAATGTTCTTCGTTTTCGTTCTGACATTGTTTTCAGAATTGTTTTAAATTCAGCATCCAATTTCATTTGTTCTTCCTTGCTATATATTCCTTCTACGATTTCTGTCTTCTGTCCACATTTCGAACATATTTCTTGTTGCTTTGCACAAGGCAAGCAGATATTATGATAAGAATGTTTCACAGTTTTTTGTTCACATTTAATACATTTCATTGCAGCTTTAAGCACTTTATACTTTTTGTATTTAATCTTCCACTCTATTATTTTTTTACAACGTTCACATACATTGGTAACCTGAGTGCTGTTAATTTGCTTTATTTTTTGAGACTTGTCATATAGATCATTTTTAAACGATTTTTGATTTTGATATTTTTGAGGCCTCGAACGATTAGCATTGCCTTTTTGACAACTCATGTTTCTATTATTATTGTAATATTTTTATAAATTCAAGTAAAAAGAAAGAATTCTTTAAATTTTCAATAAATTGTTGCAAATTTTATAACCTGAGAACATAAGAGAAAATATAAATATTTTACAATGTTATAAAATGCTTATTAACATCATAGTTAATTAATATTCAATGTAACGTGTGACGTTATTTCTAGCTTCAGTTTGATTGAGTTTCAAATTTCACAAAACGATATGCAATATATAAAACTCACAAACTTACATGATAAAATTGAAAAATGTATTTGTACACATGTGCAGAACATGTACTGATACTAACTGAATAGTACACTGATGTGTGAGCACTGAGCACTCGGAGCAACTCGGAGTACTACACTACCAGAAACCAGAACAGAGAGAATCAGAGAGGACAAGAGGGGCTTTTACCAGAGAGAAGTCGCAAAATGTTGCTGCGCACTACTGCCCTCTGAAGAAGTGGATGTAAGTTCACGATTAAAATATACATGCTAATATATTTCGTTTTAAACTTGGAATAGCTCGACACTCATAGCGTTTTTACTGGCAGAACCAATGCGCACTAGTTCTGCCAATGGAAAATGCAATCATTTTTAGTGTCAAAAAGATAACAAATGATAACATGAAAAGGTACCTTAAAGTGCGATCTATGATCTATACTTTTCGATCGAGTTCGTGCCTTGTCATTCTTACATCATGGTCATGACCTATGTAGTATGTTTATTTAATATGGCAGACCGCGGCGTCTATAATGTGATCGGCGACATCGGCGTTTTAATTTTCAATGACGTTGCGTTGACTAGTGACTGGCACCATCAAACTCAAGAAAAGCCTAAAATTCGTAAAATGACATGATTTAATGTAATTACTTGTGAATATAATATAACATATGGATTTAATAGCGAAATTTTACTATGGTGTAGATACGTGAATCCGGTGTATTCAACGTACCTATTAATTAATTCTCATAACGCGACTTGCATTGTATTGTTCGATGCGTGAAACATTGCACGTTATATAATTGACGAGAATGGCAGTCACTATTGGTGAGCTATTTTAGTTTTAACAATCTTTTTTTCTGCTTGTTGAAAAATAGTCTTTTTCATGATAAAAGTAGAAGAATGAAAATAAAAGCAGAGTTTTAATGATATCAAACAGTGTGTTGAAATGCTAATGTTAATATATATGTTTATATTGCAGATTCTGTGATACATCTGTGTTTCGTGGCGATTCTTTGGGGAGTAACCAATCCATTTATAAAGAAAGGTGCGCAAGGTTTGGAGAATATCAAGGCCAAGTCAGTTTATGGACAATTTTTTAAGGAGCAGTTATTTCTCATCACTAATCTGAAGGTAATTGCACCTACATGTACACATTTATCAAATTAATTTTATATTACAAAAGTCTAGCAAACAAGCTTGTTATTTCTTAGTATTTTGATGTCAAATGACATTATATATAATATGAAAACTGTTTAATAAGTCTGTGCAAAAATAAAGAAGACTCTGTTATTCAGGAAAAATCTTTTATTTTTCCTGAAACGTTGTATCTATTTAGAGATAATAAAATTTCATTTTAACCACACAACCAGTGTACAGACTCGATAAGGCATTCATCATTTACTAGCTTTTATTTTTCAATATAATCTCCTTTTAAGCTTATATATTTTAATATAATTTACAAATTACATAAATATTTTGATATGTTTTAATCGATGGAGTAGATTAGGTTTACCATAATGTTTATTCAACTTGATTTTAGTTTCCTATGCGTTTTGCCTTTCAAAAAATAATATTTGATCATTAGATAAAATTTTATTTCATCCATTTTTTACAAAATGCAAAACTTGATTGATTCAAACAATTACCAACAACAAAATAATTAACATATTTGATTAAAACTTGATGTATGTTCTTACAAATGATACCAGAAACTGAGAGTTTTGAACATTGTAATACTACAAGTACCATCTTTTGACTTTGCACATACTTATCAAATAGCTGTCATAATATTAAAAATAATTTTGTATAGCTTATAGGATATTTATTATTCTCTAAGAAAAACCTATAGAAGAGAGAGAGACCTAGAGTTTTTAGATTTTTCATTCTCGAAAATCAGAAATTTTTTCATGAAATGTTATTGTTGGGATTTATGGAAATTTTGAATATTTTACTTTCAAATTTAAATTCTATTTTTTTTAAACATTAGTTTTTGATGATGCAAAATGTTAGTAATAAGTATGGTATATACATTTGTGTATGTTTACATACATTTTTGTTTTCCGCGCGTTTTTATTAAAAAGAAATTAAAGTGACAGTAAAAGACTCGGCAGAATAGAGTAGTTCACATACATATTTTATATCCTGTAAGTTTCATGGCTCCAATTGTAGAAAATGATAGATACAGTCAAAAGTGTATTTATTGTGGAACTCCTGTCTTCTACGAATTTTTAATGTATATTTTATTTGCGTTGTTTGCACTCTAATTTCATTCCTTTATTCCATTAAAATTGCATTAAAAAATTCTTTAATCTTGTTTCGAATTTTGAATAAAAGTGGTAGGAAAATCTGGAAATTCTCAGGGATTTTTTTTTACGAGATTTTAGTAAATATCTTTGTTAGGAGTAAAGCGGGGAGCACAGACTTTTGCATAACGCATAAACCATATACATAAAGAATTTGATTGGCCCATTGACTCATGCATAAGAAAATGGGCCAATGAAATTCCTTATATGTATATGTATTATGCATTATGCAAAAGTCTGTGCTCCCCGCTTAATAGTATTTGCTGAGAATAACAGTATTCATAATTCATTTAATTTTTTTTACACAGTACATTGTGCCGTTTCTCCTTAATCAATGCGGTTCAATATTATACTTCTTAACCCTGCAAAGCAGTGACCTATCTCTGGCTGTGCCAGTTTCAAATTCTCTTACCTTCGTATTTACTGCAATCACAGGCTGGTTCCTGGGCGAGGAAAAAGTGCATAGAAGTGAGTACACGCAAGCTTATCTTTATAGTTAGAGAATGCTTTGAATCACTTGCTTTACAATCTGCTTCACATTTCAGATACGTATCTGGGAATGATACTTGTGCTGTGTGGAACCATATTATGTTGTTGGGATAAACTGAATAAAACCGAGGAATTATAATTTGTACACTGAAGATGACGATCATTAAGCACACATTGTTACCCTTCCTTTTCCTGTTCATCCATACTACCTGCCGATTAATCCACATCCATCCTGTGTAATGTAAGTACCACAATGATTAATACAATGAATTGAAATTCTTCTAACAAAGCAAACTCATGATATTCACTTTTTTGCTTTTTAATAATATAAAGCATTTAACATTAATATATTTTATTATTAATGATGCTAGTTTACATCATTGCGTTTATTAATCTTGTTATAAAATACTCCATCTCGGTTTTCACGCATCTTATAAAGAGGAGCAATGTCTGTGTTAATAGGTAATAGATTTTATTCTTAATTCCGTACAATATCGTCAATATATATTCATGATATTTACATGCATATCGTTTAATGATCCATATGTACACACACACACGTATATAGCACCGGGTAGGAATGAAATAGTAATTATGGTGCAAGATGACTATGTCGCCGTATTTAATTTGTTTCTTTGTCCACACGCAAAAGCGTATCACAGTACAACAGATAATGTCTAGCGTCGCGCGTTTTATTTCTCTACACTGTTATAAAAAATGATAAAAGAATCTCTCGACTTGTGTCGAACGTGGAAATTTCGCAACAGTGCATGTGTAATCTGTGATCCATGAATGTACAAAGAATTGTATATATATATATATATATATATATATATATAATGAAAACACAATAGGTCCTAGTAAAAATAGATTAAGAATTATGATTATCAACACAAATATTTATATACAATAAGCATGCAAAGATGAGATTGATCTTTGCACAGGAAAACATTCAGTAGATATCGCTACGTAACTGTCTGTTTTATAATTCGAAATAGTCTTTCGATTGTCGAAATGAAATTTAGAAATTTTTTTTTAATTTCTCACTAATGTTTATCGTAGAAAAATATTGCTTATTACTGAATATATATTTGAAAATTTTTATTCATTAATAGAGAATGTATAATATATACTAAGAATGTAGAGAAATGAAGATGGCACTTTGATTCACGGTAGAATAAAGTGACGCGTTAATTTTTCAGAAATGCGTAACGCACATGGATTTAATTACGTAAAAATGGGAAAAACATCAAATGTTAAAAGCACCTTTTGTCAAGTTCTGAAGGAAAAACAAAAGTTAATGCACGATGAAATGTTAATTCACAATGTATGTGAGAACATATTATAAACGCAATCTCATCATTTGCAACAAATTTAATCTGTTAAATTTGGCAGAGAGAAAGCTATTAAAATGAAGTAACATTCGACATATTGAGAAAATTCTCATTTTAAAATATACTTTATATTTAATTTTATACTTCTCAAGAGTTTACATTTCCGATCATTCTTTTGCAATCTTTTTTGTTACAAAGAATGTTATTATTTAATGTGCGAAGAGTATAATATTAATTTGACGCGTAAGTGAGGTTCAAATCTTTTTCGCATGTGCCTATGTATATATTTGGATAATTGTTTTTATTCTGTTACGTATAGATATATAGATCTATTTATACGGGGATTAAAACTTTGTGTCTTAGGTAGCACAGAAATTCCATAAATTCGCAAAATCGATTAACGTGTTGACAGCAATTAATTTACACGTCGTTGTCGCAATCATATACTCGGTTAAAAAATTAAAAATTCGCGTGGTCGCAATCGACATTCGCGCGATGTGCATGTTAAAAGGTGTATATTATCGATAAGTCGCGTCGTTATTAATCAGCGCGCGCCGGATATCGACGCTTATTAATCGCCTACGAAATTACGGATTACACTTATGAAACTCGAGACTAGCATTGATCAATGGCCGTCCAATTCAAGCGCGGGACTTCTTGCTCTTTAGCTTGAACCATCCTGCACTCTTGTTCGGGTCACGGGGCACGGACGTGGATCTGTTTAATTCCACTTTGGAGCCTATGCCTCGCGATTTGGTGGCCAGCGATTCCGTGGAAACAGTTCTATCCACTTTCTGCTTGTCCTTCGATTTTAATGTGCTGCGATTGATCGTACCTGCAATGAATGACATAGATATTTTCGTTTACAGGATTATTACATAGATATATAATAAATTGGTACTAATTGGATAAAGTATAAACCGAAGAGAACTAACAAATTCAAATAATTTAGCATTAGTTCAGATTATTTGCACAATTCAGCACTCCTTAATGATTAAGTTTTAATTAAATTTATTTCATTTTTCTTAACAACTTGAAAAAAATATAAATTCAATTTTTTTATATATTATACTTTAAAAATATTTGCAAAGGAATAAATCTATTTAATAATTAATCAAGTTCATTGTACAAATATCTCATTCTCTCTCTCATATTAAAAGATACAATGTTATTGTTCACTTAGTGAAACACTTACTATCAAATTTTTCAAGAATTTTTATTAATTAAAATTAAATAGAAAAAAAAGATACATTATGTATTGCCATTTACCAGTTAATTCTCTCTCTTTAAAGATTTGCATATATATTCTATCTAATAGATTAAATTATATTATGTTACTTTACTCAAGAGTAAGATCATTTACTTGTTTTAGAAAGATTATTATCTTTGCTTCGCCGAGCTTCTTTTCCTCGACGACTGAGGGTTTCGCGGCTTCGTTGTCTGCGTCTCATGGTCGCGATCGGTTTTGCATGCTGTTGCTGATCGTAGTTGATCTCGAACGGTTCCCTATAATGTCGCGGCTTCCACGGAGCAAGGACGCTCACGCTTCTCGACACCGTTCTCGTGTGTGATTGCAACGGTCGATTTAACTCCTCGCGACTTGCTGCCCGGCGTCGTTCGTTCGGGCCTGGTATTTCGCCGACTGGAATGCAGATATTGAGTCGTAATTAGAGTGCGGTTACGCTTGACGACATTTTCTACACTTTCACTGCTAAACATTATTCATATATAGATTACTAGTTAAATAACTTTAAATATCTGACCAGTGTTCAGTGTATTATATATTTTTTTAAAATAAATTTTCAATGACGCAAATGTGACAAGTATTGCAGAATTCAAGCGTTCAATGAACGATACGCTTCATAGCGCATGTCTATTATTGGCAGTGATAACTTTTCAGCTAAACATTATATCAAGATATTGGAGAAGTTCATATATATCTTTTTTAAGTGGATTGGTCAATATTTCCTTAGCAAAAATTTAATATAGAGCGTCATATTTTTATTACTTTCTAATTTTCAATTTAGAAAATATTATTTTACTTATCTGTCCAGGTTATAATTCACAAAAGATATCTCGTTTATTTATTATAGAATACGAATAATTACCAATAATTTTAGTATTTTTGCTATAATTGACTTAAATAAAATTTTTATTTAAATTTACAATTCTTTATTTTTTGTATTTTTGGTTATTAGATTTTTTAAAACAAGAGATTAAATATATTGCCCTAAAAAATAAATTATAGTGTTGCAAATCTCTTGGAATAAAACATAAAATCAAAATAATTTTGAATGCTATATTGGAGAAGTATTATATTTTTATTGTACCTGTAGCAGCATGGAGATACACCACAGATCTCTGCGATCTCTGAGAGTTTTGACTTTGCTGGCTACTATCACCCGTTGTACTCTCGCCCGAAGACAATGCGCTTTCAGCGAGTCTCGAAGATTTCCTTGGGGCTGATATGATACCCAAATTATAGCGGTTCGAATTCGTGACATCACGCCTCGAGCGGGCATGGTCGTCAACTCGTTTGTTTCTGAAATAATTAATTGAATTAATTACACCTTTTTATGATCTCTTCCGGGTATCGGTCACGTAATTTTTTTTCTAGAGTAGAAATGTAAAATGTTAAAATTTTTATATATGTGTATCTATATATATATACACAATATACAAAATTTTTACTTTTCACGTTTTCGCCACAGGAAAAAATTTACGTGATAGATATATGTATATCCTAAATTATATTTTTTCTATTTAATATATACTGAAAAAGAAATAATGTTATATCAACAGTAATATTTTATTTGAAAATAATCTTGTTGATTTAACAATACTTAATGAAATTAATACAATTTTATTAAAATAAGAGAATGCCATATTTGTTTTATTAATGTTATTAAATCAACAAAATTATTTTCAATTAAAATGGTGATATAACATCACTTTTTTAGTACATGTATAAATTCTTTTTTATAAGAATATGTAAGATCCTTTAATTTTGAAAAAAAAAAAAAACAATTACATATTTAGAATATTTAATATAATCTGGTTAAATATAATCGGACATTTAAAAAATAATATCCGATATATGCGTAAAATAATTGAAGCAAAATGAATAGGAAAAATAGATGACTGTAGTTTTGTTTATAATGATATTAATTAGAGCAAAACGCAATGACGATAAAAAGTCAACCAGACGACAGTCGAAATATTTAAATCACTCTTGCACGAAATATTTAACCGGTCGTGCATACGCGGCTTATATTACAGCATTTACCTGCGGTCTCTGTTGGACGAGACGGACTCCTGATCCGTATCGCCGAAGAAGCGGAGATTCTTTTGCACGGAAACTCGTTCAGGCGCAGAGGAAGCTTCCTCATCCTCGGTGCCGGTCGTCAAGATCTCGCTCTCGGGTATTCTTGGCTTTTTATCCACCGGCTGCAAAGTTATCGACGCTTCATTATTCACGATCTCGAGAGAGAGGAGGAGACACCAAATATAGCCACGTATAGATTATTTCTGCGTATAACAATTACGCCCGCTTATTCCAAATATCGATTTATCGAACGTTATAATTTCGCGCACAGAAGACGGACTTTGCAAGTGCGATAGATTGAAACGTATCGCTATAATGATATATTATTCTGTAGCACTATGTAATTTTCATAGCTAAGCACATACTTGGCTTCAGTTTCCTGACTTTTAGGGGCGGTTTCGCCAGTTCTCGATTAACTTTGACTATAGTTTAACTAATTCTTCGTGAGATCATCTCTTTCAAAAAAATTATTTTTTTAGATGTAAACGGCATAGAAAGAAGTTTTCGTATGTTTAACCTACTTACTTCTTTTATATTTTCCATTATCAAGATTCCTCACACTGTTATTAGAAACCCATAAAGAGTTCAGCGAAAACTATTTTAATTAAAATCTTAATAGATTTGTAAAATGATAATCAATATTTTTTATCTGATGGAATATGCAATATAATATAAATATGTTTAACGAAAGGTTAAGTGGATAAAAGAGTTTTTATCCAATAAAATTGATTTGCTTTCTATATTAATTGTCTATTGGGAATAATAAGATTAAGGATAAGGAGATTAAGGACGCTTCAAGCTATTAACGGGAAAATAGAATACGACGCGAAACAGTAACGTAGTAGATCGGACTCTTCTTTGTCAATTGTTTGAGACGAACGCAAAGTCAGACTGGCCTCCATCGAAGGTCGCCATTTTTCGGAATCCAGCCCCGTCTCTCGATCGGCTGGAAGAAAATCGCGCGAGCGTGTACAAAGCTGTATTCTTCCCGCGGTTCGCAAAAATCACGGTCTCCCCCCGTGGTTGCATCGCACGGCGCCTTCGTGAGTCATGATTCTCCCCGGGCCGACTCATCCGATAGATCATCGTCCACGGCGAGATTCATACGCACGCAATCATCTTGAACGAGCGCGCGCGCGGCGTCTCCTCTCCTCTCCTCTCCTTTCCGCTGCCTAAGATCGGAGGAGAATCGGGATCTGACAGAGATTATTCCCGTGCGCGCGCGGGCGCGCGGGACGATGGTCGGCTTATAGGGCTAGGCAAGCAACCTCCTGATCGGCACTTAATCTCGCGATTAAATTAAACCACAGAGCGCGGAGTTAGTTAAGCATTTAATCAAACCGGTAATTGGAGGTTGCGCTGCCCTAATGGCTCCGCGCAGCGACCCGCGATCTGACTGATGAATGCGCACGGGACTGGTGCGCGAGTTGCGCGCGAGATAACCACGGCACGATCTAGGAGAGTCCGCTCGTTATCGGATAATACTCTTAAAAAAGATTCGAAACCTTTCGGAGGGATGATTTGCCGCGTTTCTGATCAATTCCAAATATAACCCTTCTCGCCCACCTGACTCGTCAATTTTGAAGAAAGACACACGAAAAGAAGTCTTTAAGGATCTAAATACAATACTTGATACGAACTTAAAAACAACGTTAACCGATAAAAATATTTCGCTTATATATGTTATTAATTATATGTATTTAGTCCAGATTAAATAAAACAATTAAATGCGAAACTGCAAGCAGTGAGGTTTGGGTTGTTGCATTAAAGTTTTAGTAATCATTATTATTTATTTATTAGATGATCAATTAAAAATATGAAATGCTTTCTTATGTCTTAATCGTAGAATTGATTCTTTTAGGAGGGTTATTGTATATAATAGGAATAAAGAGAGACGAGCAAAAATAGGAAAGCTGTGTAAAGAAATAAAATTAATTTATGAAAAATAGAAAATGACGCTTCGTACCGTAGCATTGGATTTATTCTTCCTCGAGAGGGACTTGAACCAACCCTTTCTCTCCGCCTCTTGGCCCTGGTTGTCCCTGGTTAGGGTGTTGCTGGACTCGCAGAAGGACTCTTCTTCTCTAGTAAGAGTGCCGGTGGATCTCGAGAGTCTGGTCGGTCTGGGAGGGCTCGGACTGCCACTAGGTGTCGATAAGCGTCTGCGTTGACTATAATCCTCCTAAGCCAAAACAGAAAAATCGCATGTTATATTCAGCGACTCAGCGTCTTTCGAAGTACTATCTCTATATAACTACCACTTTCTCTCATCCGAACCTCTTCGAGCATAATTTACTTCGTAGATCCCGGTGGAGGATTATATCCAACCGTTATACGATTCACAAGAATTTATAGCTCGAAAACGAGGTGGACAAGGGGAAACTATTAGATCATAATTGGCATTCTTCCATGACGCTTCTTCGCGATAGTTTCATTTCGATGCCATTGCAATAATGGTTTCGAATATCTCTAAATCAAATCAAGTCACGACCGAGATCAAAATATTCCTAAAAAACAACATGCGCGGCTTGATTTCTATAATATTTCTACACGTTTATTAATAATGAAACACAATCAAGCGCCTTCCTTCGATCGATAATCTTAATAAGCTATGGATATGTTAAAATATAGATAGAAATAAGAGACATTTCTGGAACTGAAATCCTCTTTTAAAAAATAACGGCTTTTTTCTGACTGGATATCGTATTTAAACAATCAAAGATATAAAAACATATGACAAATAATTGTGAAATGATTTTATAAGAGTATTTTATAGTACTAATAAAACATTTTTTATTGAAGAATATTTTTATTTATAAAAATAAAAGATTAACGTTGGTTGTAAATAAAACTTTCACCATGATATACGATATCGAGAAAAAACATCAAATGAGATTACTTATTATCACGATTATAATCCAATCGTGTGGCGTAGATCCATACGAATCGTGTGAAACTTTATCAATTGACACTCAGTTTCTCAGAGATTTCAACGCGACAAAATGTAATAGATGAAAGCCACCTGCTTTTACCATTTATGTTAATCGTCGTTTCGCCAATTACACACAATTGATCGATCGTCGTGGTCTTCTATTCTACTACTCTATTCACGGGATGTAACGTAGGCGCAATGCCTCGACGGCTTGGAAAAACTCGCCCCCTCGCAAGCAGACAGGCAGACGCGTGTCCGTTTCATTCCCGACGACGTCCACGTCGTCGTTATTATTATCATCGCGTTTTGCATCATCACCATCATCAGCGCTGCCACCTCCGTCATTTACTCTCGCTCTCGCGCATGCATAATGCGTGCCGGCGCGCTACGGCTCCAGGCGCTTATCACGACTCTCCCCTATTTATTCATCGGTATTCCGGCAAAGACCACGCCGACGATCGTAATCGCAGCCGCCGTCGAGGCCGCCGAGGCCGTCGCTGGTACATACTGCACGTAACGCGCTCGGAAACTCCACAGGAAGTATCGCCTCATATCGTGTAATCGGAATGTTAATCTCGTACGGATCAATTGATCGATCGACGTGCGATTACGCGTTAGTTCTCATTGTGAAATCAGGACACCGTCAAAGAAATATAATACACCTTGCTCGAGTAAACTTAGTGAGCGTTTGACATGTAGAAATTATATTTTTGAGTCTATTCCTCATTAGATTTTGTCGATCATCTTGTAAATTTACTGAGATTATATTTATCTGAAATTTTGTTCATATTAAAAAATCATAGGATGATTTTTTTAATATTTTGATATAAGATATCGCATATAATTATAAAACTAAAATATTTTTTTAATACATTATATTTTTATACAGCATATAATAGACAAGAAATATATAATATATGATTAAATCAATAATAACAGATATTGTAGTATGAAAGCCAACGTCGGATGTTTTACGTATAAATAATTTTATATATTCGTATTCTACGATAATAATATTTAGACATTTCTGTCAGGTCCTAAGTATTTTAAATTAAAATTACAAAGGTTACATTAAATATTAATTTCACATTAAACAAAATTTAGTTACATTTCTACATTTGATTCTTTTGAATGGATCATCTGAAAACTGGAGATCAATCAAATTGAACGGTAGAAATATAATTAATTTTTATTTAATGTGTGAAATTAATTAATGTTTCTAATTTTAATTTGAAATACTGAGGATGACCTATATATATACAATATAAATAGAAACATCGAAACGTTTGTATGTTATTAATGTAGGATACGAATTTATAACATAAAAAAAATTGTTTACGCATAAAACATCCAGTATTTACTTTCACGCTCCTGATCTGTATATTATTATTATTTTAAATCAGATATCTCTCAATATATCTCACTGTCAGTATTACAGATATGCAAGTCTGGTGTGGAGGACAGAAAATTAAATACATTTTTCCCGAAAGTACTAAATATTTTTCTGTGTATTTGTGTGTATTATAAAGAAAAATAGGGATTAGTTAAAAAAATTGTTAAGGAAAGATATATCTCTATTAAGTATATATACAGTTATAGTGAGACCGAGATTCCTCTCGTAGTCTTTCACGTCATTCAAATAGCAAATCTGTTTAGATACCATAATTTTTTGAATAGTATTGGCGAGTACAGGAATATTGCGGCGATCGGTGCAGATTTTATGATTCTCTCTCCTTTCTCTTTTTCTCGCGCGCGCAATACACTGTGTACGTTGGAGCTTTCAATACGCAATATAATAACATATCACGGCTCGGCCGTGTATATATAGATGTGTACCCATCGCGTATAAATTCTTAAATGACTCACAATGAATAGCCCATATCGCGGAATCATCTGCATAGTACAAGCACGATGCACTTCCCTGGTACTCTCCACATATATGAGCAACAATATCTCGTGTGCTCTCCATAACGAGTCGCGGCGCGTACCGACGACGCGGCGACGACGACGACGAAGACGACGACAACGACGATGACGACGACGACGACGACGAGGGCGACGACGAGAACGAAGAAGAGGTCGAGTGATGTTGAGGATGAAGAAAAAGCTGAGGTCTCCGGTATAGAAAGGGAGCGGGGGGGGGGGGGGG
>NW_017276368.1:984850-990286 GCF_001594065.2 Cyphomyrmex costatus | reverse complement strand
GGGGGGGGGGGGGAGGAAGGGCCTAAGGGCATTGTGACCCACGCACCGCCCTGCTAACTCTTATATACCTTCCTCCTCGCCGCCTTCTTTTTCTTCCTCAGTTTCTCTCCTCTTCTTTGCCTTCTTCGTCCGCGGGGAATGCGTTATGCGCGGAGCGCTACTCCCTTGCCCTTCTGTGACTCGGCGTGGGCCGCCAAGATTGGGCTAGGTCGCTTACGTACCTAAGTGCGTGCGTGCGTGCGTACGTGTCATGTGGCACGAAGCGTGCGTTAACGCACGCGTGTATCCCCGGCGCATAACTCTGCAACATTAAACCGCTCGCCGTAGGTCACCGTAGATTACGCATAAATTCCGAGGGATGCGATTTACGACGTTAACTGGCATCCCGGTACCCCTGCCCGCCACCCAACTCCTTTCCAGATTTTCTTCCCGCCATCTGCGCGCGGAACCGATCGCTGCCGTCGCCGCAGCCGGTAGGCAAAGAAAATCGGTCACGAGCGCGAATCGAGTTTCTTCCTCGTCTTCTGCCTTCTTCAAACAGAAGTTTGACGCGTATTTCTCACCATGGTAGTACAACGACTTTTCCACCTCGATTGAACATTCACGAAGAATGATTGACGTATGAGTACTCTTATAATTAACATTTGACCAAAAATGAAAAGGAATTGTATACTTTTTTATATATATTCTTGCCAAGAGAGAGAGTTCATAATTTTATTTTTATATTAAATAAAACACAAGAGTAAGTTTGACATTTATTACATTATACATTAATAAATCAAGCGCTTTTTATAGATACTTTAATTTACAAATAATCCTCTTGTCTCTATACATATATGTATAATAATTGGTATCATAATGTTTTGTATCATGTTGATTCAGTCGTAAAGGAATAATAGCTAGCTAGAATATATGTGTACAGAGAGACGAAATAATATGCTATATCGATATAATGCCGGAGAAGCAAGAAATATAATAGGGTAGCGAGGGAACCCGACGTTGTAAAAGGTTAGGCATGTAGATCTTACCTTTCTTATATTACGGTAAGATCTGTAACGCGCAAAGCCACAAAATAAACGACGAACGGGTGCGTAAGTGGTACCGAGACCTCTGTCATATCAGGACCACAATACAGTGGTTCGCCGATGCACGCGCGCATGCAACTGCATAATAGTGGCCAAACATACTGTAAGGAGAGCCGCGGCAAAGGAGTGAGTTGAAAATAACCGCGGTGAGAAAAGCGAAAGGAACGAGAAAAGAGGGAGAGGACGCGCACCGCAAGAAACATCCATCTTGAATATCGCCGGCGGAGGACGGGATGTGGTTTGACCAGGAATGCGCATCTGGAGAAGATCGCGCTACCATGCGTTAAAAGGAATCCGTTACGATTTTTTTTACGCCTCTCTCAATCAGTCCGCTCCAATTTCCTTCTGTTCAAATACGACGAGATCTACGGGATGGGAAACATTACTTTGGAAAGAAGATCCTGTGACATTTTTAAGGACATGTTCTCAGAATGATTAATTAAAGTTCTAGTTGAAGCAGTTTTCAATCATTATAAATTGGAATATGTATGAAATAATGAATAACCAAAAGATGGCGTTAAATAAAATTAATATTATATTTACTTTATTTAACGCCATCTTAGCTATTCTTATAATTTTATAATTCTAATCTTGGTCAAATAATTTACAAATACAATATACATATTACAATACTTCTCTCTCATAGAAAACCGCAGATTCTTTATGGTGTTATTTTGTATAGCGCTTTTGTGGCTTCCGTTCCATTAAGGAATTTATGTCCGCGTATAGATTGTGTAAGTTTTATTTATAAAACTTTCCTTCTTTTCCAAGAATCTATTCTGTCACAGAATTTTTGCATAACAAAGTCTTATATCAGATTTTGTCCGGTTATATCTCCTAATATATCTCCCGAGTCCCGTGAATATTTAACATGATATATAAAATAGAATTCTAAAAATGAATCCATTATTTCGTTAATTTTAAAGTTATAGTTTTTCTTATAAAACTGTTTGAAAAAATAAAATAAAAATCTAGAGTAAAAGTCCGAAATATTAAACTTTTTCGACTTTTTCAAAATATTTATGTAATTTAAATGTAATGGAGAAATAAACGCTTAATTGTATATCTTGTTGCACTTGCCGCATTAATAAGTTAGGAAAAAGAAGTACGAGATTACGGATTCAAACCGCATACTTCTTCACGTTCCGATGTCAACTTGTTTAATTTGAATGCAAGCCGACATAGAAACGCTCGCTGCTTGCGTGCGTACGCGCTCGCGTTCTTGTTTCGCCTTCGGGAATAATTATAATTGATGAAATGACACTGCGAGTTGGACAACGGAGAGACTTTATCGAGCGCTCGCGATCGCCTCGAGAGACGCGAAAGAACGCATGCAGAAGACGCGTATGCGATACGCACGAAGCTCACAGCGACTTCTAACGAGAACGACCGCCCCGGTAGGTGCCTTTGCGACGTCGATGAATATTAATTATTCCGATCGTGACGAGATGCCCCGCATACCCGCGCTGTTTCCCGTACAACTGGTCGCTCCGCTGCTCGACCGTTGTCGATTACAACAGCCTATTTGTAAGTTCGCGCGCAGCTTCTGCCTCCGTCTAAAGGCTTCCTCTTTTCGCTTGTACTAATTATTTCTGATAAAATCTTCATAGCCACTGATATTAATTGGATCATTAATTAAAAAATATCTTTTTGCCATGACAATAGTAATAGTAGTTTTAAACATAACGTGTTACGTTACTTTAAGTAATACTGATCGTAAACTGAACAGGCCTGGTACGTAACAGAGTAAATTTACATCAACGTATAAAGAAAATCATAACGTAGCGTTATTAAACATTACGTTACGATTTTCTTTGTATGTTAATATAAGTTACTGTTACGTACAGCTCAAGTTTAAGATCAATACACAGAAAGACGGTACTGCTAAAATGTCTCAAAATATTGCTAAATACAGATCTGAAAATAATTTTGTTGAACTATTGAAATAATTATGTAGGATATGCTCTCATTTTATACAAAATGTACGTATCAGGATTCTTTTGATATTGTTAAAAATTTTGTTGGACAAAACGCTCTGAAAAAGAGCTTCTCTTTTCCAGCAGACGTAATAAACATCTCTTTTCCCCTCTTATCTTGTATTCGCTTTGACAGACGGTATCCTAATTCGCGCGGTCGTATCTCTCTTGAATTGCTCGGCGCTACTCGCAGGTACAGAGCGAATAGGTAATAGAGTCGCAGTTAGTTGCGAGAAGGACTGTATCTCCCTGGTATCTCTTTCTCTTTGCCGGTCTCGTCGATGTCGGCGTCGTCGTGTACAGCGTACACGACTACAACTGGTGCGACACATACACACGCACACATATACATATTGACCGGCCGGTATACTCCAGACTCGTTGTTTAGAGGATGTTCTATGCATAGTTACCGAGGGAAAGATGTATCTCCTCGTATCACCTGGTGCAAACCGACCGGCCGGGACGACCCCAAGCGAGGATTTTAACCCGACCTAGACCAGAACGTAAGTAAAGACGGACGTAGACAACGAGAGAAGGGATAAGAGACAGAAAAGAGGGGAACGGGAGAGAAAACCGGCGCGCAATGCGGCAGGTAGAATCGTATCGGCAAATTGCGATCGGCGACCGCCTTGTCGGCGACTCCCCGCGGCAAGAATAATGCACCGCGCGAGAGACAGGGGAGAAAAAGGGAGAGTGCAGGGTGGCGGAAGAGGAGGTGGAGATGAAGAGGCTATCTGCTATTTCACAAGTGATACGAATATCCGGCATTGTTTAGGTCTCCAGGGCTCAAACTTATCTGCTCGCGATCGTTCCGGGAATCGCGTATACGCGGCGCGTCCTCATTGATACCTTTCTCTGGAGGCTGACGCCTCGCGCGTGGGCCGAACGATCTAGTTGAGGCTGCTGGATAGATATGTGATCGGAACGTGTTTTGCTGCCTTCGCAGCGAGTCGACATTCTTTTTCACTACATTGTTTCCATTGGGTAAACACTCATGTTTACTTCAGATTTAATAGTGGTATTAATTATAAGAAAAATAGAAGAAAACCTTCACTTTTTAGATATTAAATTACACAAAAATGTAAATACACTTTTATCGTTAACACAAAGAATATTTTCTAATATTTAAATATATAGTACTTTTCTGGGTGTAGTAATAAAAATAATACATAAAAATTATTAGATCAAACCTAGATTTGTCTAGAGATACTTAAATTTTACGTTAAAATATTGTCATAAATTTCTTTGTTTCTTAAAATATGAAAACACAAAACTAATCGTTTCGTTTAAAATTAGAAATTATGCGACGTTTAATTCTTCTGGACTTTAAACGTGATGAACGATTTCGAGATATGCCAAGTATGCGTTTCAACTCGCGGCACGAAGTACATTCGATTTATGAGAGCCGAGAGGAAGGAGATTCGCCGCTAAATGACCGAAACTTATCTCAATTACCGCGAGATACCGTGGACCGTGCGAGCGAGTCTGTCTGCTGTGAAAGCCGCGCTGGTGCTTTCGCACGGGATGACTCCGTTAATGGTACAACTATTTCGAGAACCTCGCGATCTCACGGCTAAACCTTCTTAACCCCTTATCTATCTCACCCAGGCCTCTCCTCCTGCAGACCGCCGCAAACTTCCCGGCAGCTCTGGACTCTGTTCGCGCGGAGTCGCTTCAAGAGTGACTTCCCTTCTATCTCTCTTTCTTTTTCTCTTCCTCTTTCCACGGATAATCTGAGCACCGTTGTGTTATTGTTATTGCGGTATACACGTGTCGGTGTATACACGATGCACATGACCGCCGTCCGTGTAATAGCCTGTGAGAAACCATCCTTGTACTGCGGAGATACAACGCGAATAGGAGAAGAGTGGTGCCTTCTCTTCCTGCGTGGTGTGGTATCCACCATCGTCGCCTCTCTGAACGGGCTTCTCTGAAAAAGACGTCAAGAGAGAAGACTATCCCCGGCAGGCACGCATGCAGGGTCTCCTCCGCCGCGTCTTCTCCTTTCGCTTTTAATCTACATTGCTTCTACCCCACCTACCGGAAAAGGTAGCCGATCGTTCGCGATATTTCTCGCAGTTCTCGTCGACCCTTGTTTTTATTCTTTCATTTGATAGGATTTAAATTTTCATTCAGTGATATAATAGATGCTTTGATCTAGAATTTAGAAAATATGTGATGTAGTAGAAGAGTTTAATCTATTTTCATTTACATATTTACAATCATTTCGCATAGTTACGATACATCGCAATGTTGCTGTAATGTTTTTCGTTACAATCTTTTTGAAGGTAGATTTTACAGCAATATTTCACAACAAATATTATTCGCAACATTGAAATCTTTTAATGAAATTATTATACAATGGGGGGGGGGGG
>NW_017276368.1:824465-984607 GCF_001594065.2 Cyphomyrmex costatus | reverse complement strand
TTTTAAAAAAAAAAAAAAAAAACAGTATAGTATTGCAATAGATTATGACGGTTACAATAAGTACGATGCAAATGAGTGTTACAGACGATCAAGAGAATCCAGTAAAATTCGGCAGTAAAGACAATCAGTATCGATCGCTTCATTAGCTAATGCCTCCGCCAGTGTCTTTATGAGCGCAAGTAAAGTATCGTTATTGCAAAATTAAGCAGCAGGGCCATTAAAGGCGATGAAGGTGAATAAAGAAAACGGGTGATAGTATTAATGAGAATGACGATGCTCGTGGAGTATCTTGTTTGGTAGACGGTAACAAACTTTACACTCGTAATATATCGAGTGACATTTTTATGTGCTATCTCATTAGCAATCGCCGATTTACTCAGTTCTCAGGTCTCCTAAACTTTTCCGTCTTTTTTTGCATCACAAATATAAAATTCATTCATAGTTCCCTACTTCACGTTTTCTTAATAACGTAATAATTACATTAAAACAATTATTTGTGATCTTTGAGGAGTTAGATCTAATTCTATAAATTGCTTTAATCAATTTTTTTTTAATTTTAATCAACACTGGTCTGTATTATATTATTTGTTTACGTGTGTGTTTTATAATTTTAATAATAATGCAAACATATAAAAATAAACCAAATTAATTACGGACAATTTAATTTTTTTTTTAAATGTAATCCAGGTTTGAAAATCAATTTTGAAATCATTAATTGATATAAAGTGTTACACTGAAAAAAATACTATGATTAAATAAACAAAACAGCTTAATAAAAAGTGGCATTTTGGAGACAAACAGAATTTTTGGTTATGATAACCTCGTTCGGTATCACTAAAATACTATTTTTGAATCCTTTTCTTGATGTAATTAGAACATTTTTCTCTGTGTACATATTCAATATAAAATAAATCAAAATTAAGTTTTTTAAAGATATATATACGAATCAACTTTCATATAAAAATAAAAAATCGAAGAATCGATCTTTATTTGAAATCTTTATCTTTAAATTCCGTTTTTATTTTCGCATTGATCTTTCTTCAATTATCATATCATACCGTTATTCTTGGCTCTTGTACGTCTTTTTCATCTCGTTGTGAATTACTCAACAAGAGCCTTTACAAGATTTATTAGTACTCCCGCTCGGCACGAACCGGTAGTAACCTCAGTCGAGAGGAATCAGATGCGATCGAGACAGAGCGGCGTGAGTCGCCGCGAGTGCTGCATCTCGCGATGAATGTTACCGTCGGCCACTGGGAGACACCTCGGCGATCACCCGGAACGAAGTCGTTTATTTGTCGAATGACACAGCGACCATCCGTCGGTTGTTTATTTTTTTTCGAGATATTTAAAGGAAAATAACCGTGGGCGATCCCCCGATCTCTCGGCTCGAATCCACGGCTGCTGGAGTCGCGTCGGTTCAACGACGCGGACCCTTTTCTCGCTCGAAAACGCTGGTCAATCGGGATCGAGAAATCCGCACGCTCGCCAACCGAGTACTCCAAGTACTTCGAAGGCACGGTTGCGACGCACGCGGAGGGCCTCCAATTGCTTCCTGGTCTCTCGATAACAGCACACGGCCTTTTCGTCCTCCGTCGTCCCGCGCCCCGGGACGATAATTCCGGATTAACGACAGGACGTCGGTATCGATTGTTTATCGTGTGAAAGACCGTCCGTGAACGATCGTCCATTACGCCGCCCGCTATGCTGCACGCTGCGCCGCGCCGATCAGCGTGAACAGAGGAATAGAGAGACTTGAACCACAGCCCGCGATATCTGCCCTCGATAATCTCCTCGCAATGAAGAAGGTTCTCCTCTGGTTCGGAAATTCGCGGAATATCGGCTATGAGCGTAAAACCTCCTGACCGGGCGAGATAACGACCAGCAAAATGTCGTGGTTTGCGAGACTTGGAAAATAGCCTCGTTGAACCGTACGACATGAGTTTTTCCCTCCTCTTTTTTGTTAGGAATGCAATGTTAATGTTTGCGCGGGGACAGCGCTTGCAGAAAATCGATAAAATATTTCTCTCGTCCAGATAATAAACTCCGGAAAGATCTTCAAACAGTTCCTATAGCTTGCGCGGATGAATAATGTATCCGTCGTCGCCGACGAGTGAAGACGGCCGGAATAAATCCTTGGTTGATATCCTCCGCGCGACTCCCTGAAAGGAGTTTCACGGGGAAGGACAATGGATAAAGGTTTCCTGCGCGTCTAGTAATGGCGGGGTAGAAACGCGTAGCGAGAGTCGTAACCGTGGAAGAAGACGAAGGAGCACTAGAAGAAGAAAGAGGAAAGGGAGTGATATAGAGAATAGGGAAAGGGGAAGAGGTCTCGGCTTCGGCAGACCACAATAAATAGCTATGATATCGTGTTGCGAGTAATTGAACGGGGCTTCATCCGTGGTACATTAACTATTGAAAACGTGCCGCGGATCACACGCGGTGGGAAGAAAGGGGCGATGGATCAAAGGAGGAGGAATGAAGGGAGAGACGACAAATAGAGGAGGCGCGCGAGGACGATGGGGTGCATTATATTCGCATGCGTCCGTTGTTGCATCCAGAGGTCAGATTCGTGTTAGGATGTGCGTATCGAAGGTGATGGTATGGTAGGTGCATCAATGGATGTCCACTCATCGATATAAATGACCGCTCTCTGTACATCTTTTCTTTCTGCGATGTAAAGTGATACGCGTAAATTCTTTAAAAATTCAAGATATCATATCGTCAGTTATTATCTACAAATTAAAGCGCTTATCTATTAGAGATTTATTACGGCTGTTTATTTCTGATCTTGTTATCTCGCAATGGCGTTATTTATTAGAAAAATTTGATGATATCTAAAAATATTATAAAACTTTATATAACTAAGACAAATGATTGTACAATAATAGCCACAGTTTTGACATATGGAACAATATACTCTTTACTGAACATTCAAACGATTTTTTGTTAAGATAGACAATGATATCTTTTGAAGATAAATCTTTTATAAATAAATAATAAAACATATTTGTATTTTTAATTAATTAATTTTAAGAATTTTCTACTCTTTAATAAAATTCTAAATTATACTACATATACTTATTCATCTTTTTAATGTCATTCATAAATTAATTTATTTATAAAGTTACCTTTACATTATATAATTTAAAGAAATTTACCAAGAAAAAAGCTTTAAAATTCATATTTGTCTAATTTTTAAATTTCAGTTTAATATTTATATTTTCAATTAAATTTCTCTGGTCTTTCTATTTAATCATAAAATCGATATTTTTATATAACGAAAGATTAAATATCTGATTAATATAGTTAAATAAATTAATAAGTGAATTAGCAATAATATGTAAAGCTGAGGCATAACTATTAACAACAATGAAATATATTTAACAAAAATAGTTAAATGTTGAAACGACACAAAGACACAATATCAAATTTTAATAAGAGAAAACTCGGAAAACTCTCTTCGTAGAAAATATTGCTCCGTTCGTCAAACGCTTGTTACCAATCGCGCACTGCGCGAAATATCTCTACTCAGCAAAGAAATTGGCTTATCTAACAATAATCCTTAACCGGTCATTCACTGCTGCATTTACTCTAACCCGCGACCGAGCACCCCACGGGCGGCGCGTAATGACCGATCCCGAGCCCTCGATGCTCGGCTACGTGAGGGCAATATCGTATTGTTGTTTGTTGGGTTAGATACCTTTTTGCTCCCCCCCTCCCTCCCCACCCTCAGATCAAGTGCCCGCGCGTATCTTGGCCGCGATAGGTATACCGCGCTTCGTTCATTGTAGCCGCTCTCACTGCAGATAGATCATTCTATTATCGAGATAGCGACGCGCGGCGAGGGCTCCGCGTGCACGTGCAGAACACACCGTCGCACGGACACGCGCGCGATTTATTCATACAAGACGACCACAACCCCCGGCCATCGCGCGGACGTTTAATTAGCTGTCCACGAGCGCGTATACTGGGGCTTATTTCATAAAACTATAAGACACTTGTAGTGTCTACCGGATAGCTGTATGAAGAATGTATATACGACGTAGTGTTTACTTGCGTTCTTGTAAAAATAGAGTGACTTAGAGAATGAGAATTTTGTGATAACTCAATTTTTTCTTTTCTTAATTTTCTTTCTATTTTCTTAGAAAAAATACTGCTTCAGATTATAGATTGAAAATATCTATTAACACAAGAAAGAAAATCAAGTTTGACTTTGCTCTGATTATTAATCAGATTTAACCTCAATATTTAGTACGATCCGCATAATAAGTAATTGCGACTATATTTGAGCAACTAATAATAAATATATAACTTTCTGAAAAAGTTTTTAAAAAATGAGTGAATTTATATATATTTCCTGTTTATCTCAGGATATCGGATCTCAGGAATCAGATGCTTTGCGTCATCTAAGGGGTGAAAAATCGCGATATAGTGCTCGACTCAATGATGCATAACACCGTTAGATGCGTCGATAATCAACGTGGTCGATTTTCGCTGCGAGCGGCAGTGTTCCCGCCGCGGCAAACAAATGTCACGTATGAGGAAGATGTTCGTTTAGGATCATCGTCTAGGATCTTTCCGGAATTGGCACTCTACGAGTAACGTGAGCGCTCGTTGAGATGAAATCTGCTCCGTGTATAGGGGAGGTAGAACGATACCTTGAGGAGTTCCTCAACTCGTCTTCCTGGAACCTCGGCGGTTGTCGTAGACGATCTTTCGTGTATGCGGCTCATAAAAAAAACGATAACTTGCGTTTAACTTCATTGGGACTGAATAACCGAAAACATTTATATCGTACGTAATAAGAACATGCAATATGTACGTGGAAGGGACATCAGTTTTGAAGTATCTAAAAATTTAGCTAACTGCAGATTTAAAAATAATTTTGTTGATGACAATTATGTAAGACGCTGAAATTTGTTGTTCGAATATATTCAACGTTGTTCATCATGCTTATTTTTACATAATTATTTTGATCAAACAAAATTACTTTCAGTTCCGTGTATCTAACTAATTTTTAAATAATTAAACAATATCCTTTTTTCCGTATATATTATTGCTATTAATCGCGAAATTGTAGGTTAAATTCCTTCAGAGATTCAACTCTCAATTAATTCTAAATATTTTTTTGGGAAATTTGGGTTGTTTTGACATTAAGTGGCTTATTTAGTACAGTTTAATATTCCAGTTGTGTTTCATTCGACTATTATCATTCATCCTGTAATGAGTGGAATGCATCATTCTAAAACGTACGTGGATAAATTGAGGTGAGAGACTCACGTGTTAACTATTAAAAAAAAGATACGAGCGGTAAAGATACGACAACGATGAAAAGAGATATCCATGTTACACAAGCACGATTCTGTGTAATAATCTCTCTTTCTTTCTCTCTCTCTCTCTCTCTCTTTCCCTTTCGATTATACCTATTGGTGGCCGGGAGGGAGATTTCCCTTTCGGTGGCATAAATACTCATCCTTTCGGCTTTTTCCCAATGGTGCAATCAACGGATGAAGAGGTGTTGCGAGGAGTTCGATTGAATTGGTCTCCAACGCGGATTACTTCGACCGCACGGTTCGGAATCACGGTTTTCGCCGGACTGTGAGAAACTATTAAACTTTCCTTCAGCTCGCTTGCAAGTCCCGTAATCATCAAGCGCGAACGAAGAGCGAAATCCTTATTGAGATTCGAAGCACCGATTCTCAGTGTCTTTCCCTTGCCGTAATTAAATCCCCTCTTATTAATCGCGCTCGTAGAATTTGCATCCGGCGGACTCTCTCGCGATGAACCTCTTACTACAATTACTATCGTTTCATCATTGCAAATATCTTTCTTCTTGTCTCTTTGGAGCTCAAGAAGCTTTTCGGATGTTGAAATAGAATTTTAACAATCATTGAAATCATTGAAATATGTATATACGCAGATTTATAATATTTGGTTTAATTATTCAGTTATTTGCAATTTTATTAAAATTACTCTTAAATATATAAAGACGATCGCTTTTTTTTTTTAAAGAAACAATATATAAGGAATAAATGCAACAATTGAATCTTATCAGTACCTAATATATGAATTTTTCGCTATACTTGGTTTATCATCAGATCTGCTTTTTGATTTAGGATGGTGTGTCGCGCAAGCTCCTAAGTCATATATTAGTTTTTGGATAGGCGCATTGTACTCTTCTAGATCGTTGGTTCTATTCGAGCGAGGCGCATACATCGTATGCCTGGTCGTTAGAAGTCTCCAGCCTTAACTAACTGCGTTCCTTATCTAAATGGCAATAATAATTGGCTGCGAAGCATATCCTGTATCGATACGACCGTGGCCGACGTGCGGTGCACTGCCATGGGAACAATGCGCCGTCTGACTTACGACGTGCTTAGTAGAGTGGTGGAGGCGGTGGCCTCTAGACGTAACGCGCGAACGAAGATGATAGGTGCGAGGAATGCGTTTCCGAGACGAAAAAGGGATAATTCGAAATTATCCCGGGGCTTTAATCAGTAATCGCACCCGTAGCCGCGAGATCTTCCCCGCGAGCTGCATTCCTAAATGTCAGTAGGTACAATCAAAGAGAAACTCTCGGTACGGTTTTGCAAAGTTGTCGGTTATGCTGTATTATAATTAACGTTCCTATCACGCCCGCATTACAGATATAGTTCAGAGAATTTTTGTGTATTTATTAATAATATTCTTTTCGAAAAAAATAAATTTTCACGTCTATATGTCGCGATTTTATTTTTATGGAACAAGTGTGTAGACATTCATTATGTTTCTATCAATATAAAAGTTATATATTTTTTAATAATATACGTGCGTATATTCGAATATATTTAGCAATTTTTTTTATCACACTATATAAAATCGTTGAAATTATTTAAATCTTTTGATCTTAATCATTATAAAATTTTCTTAATTATAATTATTTTAATGATGAAACGCACACATGTATGCGGAATTAAATTTGTAGCAGATTGATAACAAAAAAAAGCAAATCTTCTGTTTTTTTTGTCATTTCTAAGCTGTACTTGTAGTGAAAGCTGTACCATTCAATTATAAAGAATCTCATTAACCTGACAAATTACGTACGGGTAGGAAACGAGTCGATGATTAAGCCGACAATAACGGGAATAATAATCATAATTACGTGAGAAATAATCGAGATTTCCGCGTTCAACATCATCAAGAGCGAGAATGCATGTCTCACTCTCAATGACTGCTATTGAATGAATCTGCAAGCGGACGATCGGCCTTCTAATGGTATACTAATTAGTAAAACAAGCCATGTAACGGTTGTGATAATTACAGAATAAGTGAACGTAACAATAGCATTATTTTGCGATCGTGCTACATTAAGTAATAGGAGAGAATATTACGTACAAGAAACTAATTCTTTTTCCTTCGCAATACATTCAATAACTTATATCAAGAAATAACTGTTACATCACTACTTGAATCGACGAGTATAGAAAAAGACGAGTCACATTTATCAAATTTTTTTATATTAACAAATTTTGGTTTTAGTCGCAGTAAAAAATTAACACAATTACGTTCGAGAATTTAAATACGACATTCAATAATATTCTCGAAACATTTCTAATTCCTAAAATGCTGTTTACTAAATAAATGGAAAAATTTATATAAATTTTTTAATCAGACTCATAATCTTAGTTCAATATTGAAGTTATTATATACTGGAGTTATTAAAACATTAATTATTTATATTGTTTTTGATTGTTCTTTTAGTTTAATCGGTTGTTCGGAAATCTCGTCGTACAATAGAAAGCTTCTATATTCTGATGGAATGTACTATTTTATTTTTTTTTCTAATCTTAAAAAAAGACTACGGGACTAGTCCTAAACTGAAAGCTGTTTTTGCATTCATTGCTTATTTTAATGTTATCTCATTTACTTTGTTAGAAGCCTTATATGTATACTATAAATGTACCTTCAAAATCATCGAGAAGAAACATTTATTTTCTTCTCAAAATTGGACTCGTCCTTTTTCTGCTTTTATCTTCGTTCACTTTTTGATTCAATTATATTGATACGGCATAATGTACTATCTTTTCTTCATAGTTTAGGTCCCTAACTCTGTAACTCTTAATGCCAACGTCGGTGTTGTTATATTGTTATTGCGCATAGTTTTTTTATCGTACATAAAATCTAAGCAATGTAACGATATTGTTATTTGTTGAAAGTTACAAAATATAGGAACTCTAATTTAGTTTTTCTAAACGTGTCTTAATTTTTAATTTTGTAACAATAAAAGAGTTGAAATATTTTGACAGAAATACAACGCACAAGCGAATGAAATAGATGTTCAATTAAGCAACTTGCAAGCAGAAAGCAAAGTTGGTCAAGAGCAAATATGTGTGTGTGTGTATGTGTATGCACAAGAACTATACTTGCCAATCATAAATCAACAATTTTTCATCCTACAAGACTGAGGCTTTCTAGAGCCTGTAATTCGGAATTTATAATCTGTTAGAGTGTAAGATCGTTAAGTTGGTTTAAATCCTCCGAGTTGAAAAAGACGAACGAAGCATGCATGCTGCTGGCGCGCGTACTTCGTGATGCTCGCTTGCTCGTACCGCTCTTACAATTGCGTAACGTGCAGCGCGCCAATTGCGCCGTATAAACGTCCGCCAACTCGCGACCAGGTAATTATGCCACTAATTCTAAAACGAAGTACGGGCGCGTTCGCGGGCGTAGCGATCATTACACATTACAGGCAAGGGTAGTAATTAGATGGAGCGGCCATTAAAAGACGAGCGCACCGTCGTAAATGCGAGGACCATTCTGTCGGGCCGCGGGCTATTTTATCGCGTGCGATTACGTGACGGGGATAACTAGCTCGCTACGTGTATATCTGTGCGTTGAGAAAGAGAGACGACGAGACGGGATGATCCACAGTAGCGACGTTCTGCACGCCATCATTTGGTCATTTGCAATCGGGCCCGGGGCCTTAAAGATGGTGGAGTGAAATAAATGGTTGCATTAGAGCGCGTTAGAAACGAGTATATAGTATAATGAGATAGATATAGAGAAAAAGCGAATGATATAATAAAATAAAATTTGAAGGCAATTTCTTCCTAATGAAAGATCGTTTTGTTCTTACAAAATAAATTCTTAAAAAAGCTTTCAAACGTAGTGTAATGATCAAGGTATATTTGGTATATAGCATTGAAATGTAAAAGATTTTTAAAAAATCGATATATTTGAAGAAAGAAACTCAAAATCGACTTGAAATTTAATTCGGTAACTAAGCTTGACATTAATTTTATCTCTCCTTATTAATTCTATCGTAACAAATGAGAAAAAGATCGCGTTCGCTCGCAATGTACGTATCGTCATCGATGTTCAGGCGAGGTAGCTGATTAAATGAGGAATCGATCACTTCTTCGCTTTTGCATAAATGAATGAGAAAGAGAAAGAGAGACGGGGCTACGTCTTCTATTCTCTTGTCTCGTAACCATCTTACGTCTTACGAGTACGAGCGCGAGGATAATTGAGTTCGGCGAGCGCGCGCACCGACAAAGTAAACCGTGAAGCATCGCGCCGATCGGCCGGGCGACGTCTCGTAGCCGTTGTCTCGTAAAGATTACACGGTGCACGGGTTTCCATAAATATTCATGCTTCCATAATTGCCCCTACCTCTGCCGCTTCGCGAATAAACGACCGCGCAATGAGATTCAGATTTACTACCGCTCGCTCTCCGCGTCTTCTCTCTCCGTCGTGCACTTGCTGCCCGACATCGTGAACTGATTCTCAGGCGATCGGTGCCGAGACGGGCGACGAGCAACGACGTCGCAAATTCGATTGCAAATTCGATGGATTCGATGGACGTTGGCCACTTTCGTGAGATCGTTGACCCGCGAGCGAGGCTTTATGAGCACTGTACTCGAAAAAACACGACGAAGGGAGTCACTTATTAGAAATTTCTTTGAAATTAGAAAACACATTTCGAATTTAGTAGCGAATAATTGTTATATTATATTTAAAAATGTATTGGGTTGGTGGAAAACTATTGAATGGGCTTTCTCTATAATAAGACATTACACCTAAGCTTTAAGTCTTAAGCCATAAAAAATTGATCAATCATAGTTGATTATTCTTCTCACATTTGACTGTGATTGGTCAATTTATATTACTTAAGCTTTTTTGTAACACTTGCAGCTTAGATAATCGCTTATTGTACAAGGCGCGCCTATAAATTTTCATACAAAAAACATCCAAATGTTATATTACTATTTCATGTCATCTTTTCCTATTATTTTATTATAATTATTTTTTTTCGATCTAGCAACGAGAATCAATTTCCTAATTATGGGATTTCTACACTCGGCGAAACGTTCGCTCTTTCACTCGATATTTCGCGGTGTTCGCTACCGCGTGCTCGGTCGCTTTCGTCGATGCAACGCGAGCGGCATTTGGATTGTAGTTAGGCGGTGTGAGACGACGGCGGCAACGCGGCGCCAAAGGAAAAAGAACGAATCGAACGGGTCTGCGGTTCTCTCCTCGCGTACTGCGTACGGCAACTAGGGTTTGTCCGAGACAGGTCAGTTACACCGCGAAAACGCACCCGTCGTCGCACAATGACGATATTGGGCACCGAACCGCAGGAATCAGCGTCGCGAGAAGAAGGAGCGCGATGCCGTTGCGTCATGAAAAAGGAAGGAGTATCGGTGCACTCGGCGCTCCGGCCGAGGAACAGTCTTTAGGAAGTGCGAAGGAGCACCGCTCCTGCCCCCCCTGCAACTACCTGTAACCACCTGTAACTACCCGTAATAACCAGTAATAACCTGTTTTTCACGCAACACTTTCGCGTTCGGATAAGACGGACTTTCGATAGATCGTGCGCCGACCTACCGTTAGCGCGTGTTGCGCGAATCGGTTCACCTGCGACCATGAGATCGATCGAGAACATAAAAAATTGGGACGATCTCTTTTTTTGAACTAACAAATTGTTATCTTTACGTTTATTTTTCCAGTAATAAATTTGAGAACATTTTTTAAATTAAATATAATTAAAGGAAATATATAATAATGAAGTATGAACGAGTTTATTTTGAAAGGCCACGAAGAAATGTCTATTTAGTCAATCGACATCAACTAAAAATAATATATATTAATTTATAATTTTACACTTAATATATAAATGTAATATAAAACGTGGTATTACATAATGATTACATTACGAGTGCGAAATTATATCGATGTATAGTTAGTGCAGACTGAGCAGAAAAAAATGCGATTCAATTTAGTCAAAATTTTATGTGCATGAAGTTAGCACCGCCATTTTGTTAAAAAAAAAAAATGAAATTTGTGCTGTGAATTGTGCTAGATTTGTGCCGCAAGAATTAATGACATAACTAAAAAAACAAAGCGTTAAATTGAAAAAAACGTTTTTTTCAATTTAACGCTTTGTTTTTTGAGTTATGTCATTAATTCTTGCGGCACAATGTAGCACAAATCTAGCACAATTCAGCACAAATTTTATTTTTTTTTTTTTTAACAAAATGGCGGTGCTAACTTCATGCACGTCAAAATTTTATTTAATTACGCATGAAACATTTATAATGAGCTTAATGCATTTTATATACATTTTCAATATTTTTTAATACTTATATACTGTAAAAGGCAGACTGACTGCAAATGTTCAAAAAAATAAGAATATATGAAACAAGAATTCTTGATTTTCCGAATTTCGATTCACCTAATTATCCTAATTGATAAAAAAGAAGAATTACCCATCGACGTGAACTGTAATTCATTCAAGACGATAAAGTCTCAGATTTTATGTTATCGAACGACATCTTAGTGCGCAACTTGGTGTTCTTTCGCCGCGACTTTCGTATCGTGCTTCCTTCTTTTTTCTTTCCCTTCTAACGACATACGCGTAGAATTTACGTCCATTAAACATATGCAATACCGATCCGCCTAAGGCGAATAGTATTGATAATGCACGCCAATAAAACGAAACACATTGGAAATTAATTGCGCTCATTATGTCCAGTCTTAAAATCAGATTTTACCATTTCCTTATAATGTTTATTACCGTGAGATACGAGCGCGATAATGAGTGTACCTATCGATTTACGAGAAGAGATTGAAGTCGAGGGAGAAATTATACAAATTTTTAATTAAGAGAAATAATTTTATTTTTGGTCAAAGCGGATATTAGTGCTTAAACACTTCAGTGTGAATTTACATAAATATCCAATTCTACCACTTCGACATCTTTTTCAATCTCGAAACCCAATCATATGAATAGAATTAGAGTATATAGCAATATTACGTATATTATTAAATTGACAAGCAATTTAATACCTAATATATTGACGCTGTAAATATCTTAAATAAATAAATATCTTAAAAGGGAATATTAATAATTAGATGTTAATAAGAGCATCTTAAAAATTATAAAACATTTATTGCATATATTTTAGAAAACATTTTCTTTAATTCTTTAAAATATTATTGTTATTATTATTTATAAAATTCAATGCTTATATTTATATTTATATCTTGCGCATTTTTCTTCGAAGCAACTACAGAACGAAAGATAAATAAAATGAATAGTATGCTTTTCTTAATTTTTTTTTTTAATGAGAACAACATGATAGATAACTTGCAGTTTTGCTCGTATAAGTCTGGATCGTCTGGATCACCTGGATGAACACCCTCGTGAGTCTACGGCGATCCAGAATTCCAGAACAAGAATCCGACGCATCTATTTCCATTGACCGGCACCGATTAGCGGCAGTTAAGCAAGACGCGTAGATCAAGTTCGTCGGATACGAGGCATCCTCGTTTCGCTAACCACCCTAGGAAAACTTTTCCTCGTCTCCTCTGCCTACCAACTTACTTACCTACCTACCTATCGTTCTCGATTCTCTTTTTCGTTTCCCCCTTTCTCTCTTTGCTCTTCTTCTTCTCTTTCTCCATCTTACACCCCATTGCCTCTTTGAGCTCCATGCCCGCCACACAATTTGCGCTCACTGGCCTAATGCTTCCCGGCATTATGTTAATTCCTTCCATCGGAGGCTCCCCGAGATATTTGCGCAATTGAAGACTTCGCGGCGCGTGAAGACGCGCTCGTGACCGCCTTCCTTCGTTCGCGTTGTTCTCGCGCATCGTTCTCGTGCTTTCCCTAATTGCTTTGGCACAGCACCACTCGTCAAAGTGTGGCAACCGCCCACTCGTTTACGCCATTGTGCTAATTTACGATTCACAACAAATGTTGCGCGAAGACTTATTTATTTTAAATTCATATCTACGAGAAATATATAAAACATTGACAAAGCTGTGTGCGTTAAAAAAATTTATTCTTATTTAACTTCCTCTTCTTCTCTCTCTTTTACAGAAAGTATTTCCACTTTTTTTAACATTTATGATTAAAGATAATTTATTATTTAAATAATTTCTTAGATTACTTATCAGAGATTACTATATCGACAAAAAATACTAACCATTAAATTATAATTATAGAATTTATGTATGTTATAAACTGTATAAGCTTTTTAATGACTAGGATTAAAATCGAACGTTTGCTGTGATTAACGTTTCCTAATTAGTCCGACTATTGATAACGCATTTCATTGACCGAGAACGACCATGTCTCGTCAGCCGACTTACCGGTACTTACTCGTGTTTCCCAAGGCTCCGTACTGACTGCGTTCGTTACGTAGAATAATATCATCATGCGGTGAGCGAACGGGCGAGCGAACGAGTGAGTCGGTTTTACTAGAAATCTTCCTACCCTCTCGGTGATGCGCGCCTCTCCAGCATTGGGTGCATATTGTGCGGAACGGATCGAAGAGGCGTGACCCTCTCTCGCAACGGCCGCGGCGCGGCGCAAGGAGATTTAAAAGACGTTCCGCGGAACAGAGACGTTCCCGGTGGTCGTGACAGCGACTTCAGGGAAGAGGACTGGTTCTCTCCGTTGATACGAGAGCCCGGTACGTAGCCCCGAGGGGTTCGGATCGTGCTCGACGTACAACGTTGGCGCGAGCCTCGCTTATTATCATATCCGGACGTTTCCTAGACCCGAAGGAAAACCTCTCGCGAGTCCACCTCCTCCTCGTCCCTTTTCACTCTCTCTCTCTCTCTCTCGTTTAGTCGCTTAGCCGTGCCAGGGATCCAGAAAACAATCTTTCGCATGCCTCTCGAAATTCTAAGCGTTCGCCGCGCGCTCGTAAAACGTGCCGATGGAACGTGACGTGTCGACGGCTGTTTCGCTCGCGGATGACTGAAGTTAAAGGCGGCTCGTTAGTCTCAACTGGGGATACTTATCCGGGAATCCAGCCTCGGCGATTTTCGCATCCTGGTTAATGCCGATGCGATGATGTGAACTTGTACTAGATGTACACACACACGGAGAACGTTTGTTTCGGATCATCTGTCGACAGTCTGCATTTCAATTGTCATCAAGAGAAAAGTGGAATAGTATATTTCCTTATATTGCAAGATATTGCTCTCGATTATAGTACTAGAATTATAGTTCTTCAATAAAGAAATCAAGCTATATAAAAAGAAGCATAATTATCGAGATTTTTTATAAAATATTGTAAAGAGAGAGAGCAACTTAAGATTGATGTATACCCTCTGTTTATGTAATCTGTTTTTTACAGTTTTCAAAAAATGTGAAAAAATTTAGGATTATCTTTCAACATATTACGTTATCGAATAGCTTTTATAGAGATTTTAGAAGAGAGATCTAGACACTATTCTCTTTATTTTGAAGAAATTTAAAAATAAAATTCCGCTTTTTTTCTTAAAAAAAAAAAAAGACAATCCACTAAGATTATCTGGATCCCATTATTAAGAAAGAATTAATGAGAGTCTAATAATTACTTATTTATAAGTAGTATAGAGATAAGATCTCTAAAAAAAAGTAGAAGACTCATCTTGTGCCTCAAAATTATCTTACACGAAGAAAAATGATTGAATTTTACCTTAACAAGGCTAGTAAAAATATTCTGGTTATTTTTACCGAACTTTTGACAAACTTTACTTGCCTGAAAGTAAAAATGCCAGAAGTGTAAGATAAAAAGTGCATTAAATTATAATGAATCTATTCAAGTGATTATTACTTTACAGTAAAATAAAATCATACTACTATTTTCAAGACAGAACACAAACAACTCTCAAAATTTACTTTACAAAATGTAAAAAGTATGTTACAGTATAGTTATATACGATGACTGTGTTCATTTACCAGAAAAGTAAAATAAATTTTACACAGTGGACGTCTGTGCCTATATAGACCTGTCAATTTTATAAAATTTACTGGAATTCTAACGCATATTACTTTACATTTTTCTCTATGTACAGTTTTATTCAAATCCGCGAGAATGGACTTAGGAAACATATAGAATGCAATTCATCACGTTTATTCTCGAACGGTCTTCGACGTAACTATCTGCGTTCGTTTATACTATGCAGTCTAATACTGAACGTTAAACAGATTAGCAAAGACTCGTACGACTTGTCGAAGAATGAATTCCTGCGGCGACTTCGACCGAACGTTACACGCGGTGCGGCGAAAGGTCCGCGTAAGGGTAAATAAATCGCGGACACTGTAAACTAGGCTAGATGAGCAAGAAGAGGCCGCTTTGATGACTGCTTTTCCACGGCTTCGCGTGCCCGCACAAGTATACGCTCGCTGGCAAACGCGAAAGCCGCCGAATCATCGCGCGCGGCTATACTCGTCTAATATGTTTTTCTCGATGTGGCTCGCAGGCAGCAAGCTTATGTTGGCCGATCTCTACTGACGGAAAATACCACCGAGGATACGCAGTGCACTTTGCTGCTGCGTCACTTCTCTCCTCTTTGTCGTTGCAGCATACGTCTTCGCTAGATCCTCATCGGATCGAGAGAGAGAGAGAGAGAGAGAGAAAGAGAGAGAAGGAGCACTACTTTCCTTTCCATCTACGTCGAGGTTAAGTAAATATTAGCATTTTGCTAGTTAGCAGATGCATTGTCATCCCCATGCACGGTGCGCACATGAGGTTGCGCCGGGACTTGCCGTTTTGTCTCTTTGTATCGTTCCGCGCGCCTCCCGTGCGTTCTCTCTTCGATCGTTTGCTTCCACGTCCACGACGCATTATGACGTTATCCTAAGGATATAACGAAGAGGAGGATTCTCTCTCTCTCTCTCTCTCTCTCTCTCTCTCTCTTCTCCGCTAGCGCCGCTACGTCTACTTTATCTCCGTAATTTTCCTTTCACACGTCACCGCCGCCGTAGCGCGGCGTTCACTATTATGAATCGCGCGCGCTATTACGAGGTAACGCGCGTGTTAAGGTGCAAGGTCGCGCGCTGTTAATGCCTTCTTAACGCCTAACGCTCGAAAGAAACAGCGCCTGTTTATTCTAGCAGTTCTCGTAATAGCACTCGCTGGAGCCCACCTTTTGACTCATGACATTCGCGACGTCCCGCTAACGAAAAGTCGGATGTTCCCGTCGTGACGTTTGTGCCGATTCGCCTCGAAGGCGCACCTGTTGTTGTTACAACTCGCTCGTGTATCTACTGTCACTAGAAACGACGATGCTATTTTTATGTCAGTCGTTATTTTGATAATAACGTGTGTTATCACAAAAACAGCGCGGTATATTCGACTTTTAAATTTGTTCACCAATATGACCGATGTATCGTCGATTATGATTAATAGTTATTTTTAGCCATGAAATATTCAATTTACACTCCCAATATTTCGAAACAGTAAAATAATTTTTACAGAATGTTCACACATCAATGAAATATTTAGAATAGTGTATAAATACATATTGAATGTATCACGAAAGTTACTCATTCACGTGATGTACTGTCAACAGAGGTCGATAAAAAATATAGAAAAATTCAGGATTATACTTTCCAATATCTCCATTACATTACCAAATAGTTTTTTAATAATATATTCTAGAAGAAGTGGACTCCTTCCTAGCTACTTTATTTCAGAACAATTTAAGAATGAAATTCTGCTTGCGCCAAAAGACCTAGATTACAGACGGAAAGTTAAATTTAATTGAAAAATGAAACGAAAGCAAAGAGATAGAAAAATCCTATTAGAAATGAACGTACGTTGTACGTGAATAATTAAATGAAATTAAATGTAATATTACTTCAATACAAAATTATCAATGACGACGGTTCTTTTTAACAATGGAATGATATAAAGCAACCCTCTCGGTGATGCCAAGTCAGCCACGCTAACCGCACGCCTCTCTAGATCAAAGATGAAAGATCTAGGAATGCCGGCGATCGCCCCGAGAGAAATCGGTTTATCACTTTCGCCGATAATCACGAGTCCGAGCCGTCTGCCGGTGTTAGCGGTAATTGCTTGGCGCGGATGCAAAAAACGGGAGGGGAGGCTTCGTGGCGAGGCGACCAGTGACAATGCAGCCAGAGATGCGGTTTCTTTCGCTTTTTGCAGCTCGGTTTGCGTCGGTGCGCACCGACCGACCGCCTCGCCCTTCTCGCTTTTTGCTCGATCGGTGCGCACCCAGGGAGACCTTGATCGGACGGACGCGATGGCGCAGAACGAGTCTGCGGGCATTATCAATCACCAGCCTTAATGGTAGCCTCAAATACATCCTCTCTATCTAGCCAATCCTCCTCGTGGCATCGCGGATGAGCGACTTTCGCGCAAACATCACTGTATGAGCCGTCAAGCGGAATGGTGTACAAGTAAAAATAAAGTTTTAACGTAGATGACGAGGTGGCAATGCTAGATATCGTTATATGTTTAACAGCTCTTACAGATGAAATACAAAATTTAATTACATTCGTTATTTATATATATATTTCATATACATAAATAACGCAGTATAGGAAGTATTTTATTTAAATATCGTTACATAAGAGAGAGCAAAATTAATAAACGTGCGTTTATTTACAAATGTGTGAGAAATATTTTCACTCATATAAATTATATAGATCAACGCATACTTAATATTTCTATAGCTTTTAGATAAATCTGAATATTATTTCTACTTTTATCTCGTATTCGTATTCTCCGAATGAATCGCTTTAATTACATCAAACAATAATAAGTTGTGCAGAAATGGCAGATTCATTTATATTATAGATATGTATCCGCATAATCGATAAAAAGAAATTAGCGATGTTTCTAGTCACATCCTGTAAGTTTGTGTTTCGGATGAGAGCACGACATATTAATTTTATCATCTCTCCTGATCTTCTCGCGGATGTTATATTAGAAAAAAAAAGGAGAAGTGCGATAGACCGCGAGATATCGTTAGTATACAAACGCTGTAACACTTTCGACGTGCTCCTCAACGGAAGCGGTATCGTTTTTCTTCACGCACACGTGTGCGCGTCCACATACGCTGGCTAGTCGTCTCAAGTGTGCGTGTGCGGCCTTCATTAAGTCTTTAAGCAGCGGGAAGGCATGAAACTATGAATTAGTACGTAGGGACGGGAGGGGTCCCAGCGGTGGTAATGCCGTGGTAACGCCACTTGCCACACGGGGCTGGTTAATGGATTTGCAAAGCGCCAATTATATTTCCGATAGACCGTATGGGGAGAGGAGCGAACGACGGAGTAAGAGAGAGAAGACTAGTATCAGAGGAGGAAAGATGAGAGAAAAGATAATGAGAAAGAGAGAGAGAGAGAGAGAGAGAGAGAGAGAGAAGGGGGAGGGGGAGAGAACTAGTAGACGTACGGGGAGAGACCTTTAGGCACATTTGCGAGCGCGACTGCAGAGCGGCTACGCTGCATTGCGGTCCCAGTAGCTCGTCGAGCGCTTCGTGGGAAAACCGGCAATTTCTCATGGCGCGCGTTTCTAAGGGGCTCGACGGTGGGCCCAACACCACCACCCGATCGGCCGGCCAGCCGGCCGGTCGGTCGGTCGGCCCTCCTCCTTCGTTTCAATGAGACGCGCATTCCGATCCGCTTTGATATATTTATCTATCGCTTCGCCCATCTCGCTCTTTATCGCCTGTCCGCATCGCCTTCTTCTTTCATTCGGCCGGATAAGACTATGGTCGTTGGTTGCCGTTGCCGCCGCTGCGCCGCTTCGTTCGATACGTCGGTCTACCCTTTTAAAGTCTCTCGGTCGTTCTCAGCCTTCGATTACGCGTTTATAGTCGTACGTATGACCTGAGAATTACCACTGCGCCGCTCGTAATAAAAGTGAATTATAACGATAGTTTTCCATCGAGGAGTGCTTTCTGGCGATTCCCGTAACGATTGTCTAATTATAGTATGGCGCTAAGTCTTTATAGGGCAATATCGCGTGGTAAGAGAACAAAAATAGAGAATGAGAAACTAACGAATCAAAATGAAAATGAGTATCTATGTAAAGTAAATAATACAGATGATAATAAAGTTAAGGGTTAATAATTCTTTGTGAAAGCGTTGAGGGTTTTTTATAGTTGATTTTATATAAGAAAATCATATAATGTAACTATTTTTGCTTTTTGCTCATTGTAATGTGATGTATAATTTTAATATAATATATTTTAAACATAAATATTTATATACAATATTTATAAATATATTATAACGAATAATTTAATACAAATAGAAATCAATTAAATTATAAGTTTTTCCCTTATTAATCCATTTCAAGGTGAATGCTAAAAAATAATTGTAAAAATTTCATGTTTAAAGTGGTGTTATTTTAATTAAGTTTTGTTATTGTAATTTGTATTTGTAATTGTAGTTCACGTTTGTAATTTCAATTTTACTTAAACAGCGTAGTAAGTATCGTAATAATTGAGATATCTAATGCCAGCAATAATTGAGACATCTCGTTGACCTTAACGAACGAAATTCTTTTGAATAACTATGCTGATCTGTATGAATCTCGAGATATGCTTCGCCTTTTTGCCGCCGTTCTTTGACTAGCTCGACTTTCACTCGCAACAGAGGCCTTAAATCAGTTCTTAACGAGCATACATATAAGTTATGTAACATCGTCGAACATTCGTTGCGGATTTTCAGTTTCTTTACAGTAATTGATTGCTTCTTTCATATCAAAATACAATTTAACTGAAATCATCATTTAAAATAATCCTTTCTTTTCTTGAACAGCTTCGAATACCAAGCGGTCCTATTATATTTCTGATTTATATAATTATATTATAAACATAAAAATTAAAAATAAATATTTTTCTTATATCCTGTCTTCGAGTTATAAATAGATAAATATTATATTAAAAAATAACTGTTTTTGATGTAGTAAAAAATACTAAATTTTAATAATAAAATTGAAAACAAGAGGGAGACCGTTTATGTGAGTACATCGCCTAAATTTTGATAAATACTCGTTTGAATAGTCCCAAGTAAATATTTACTAAATGTAAAGTTTAATAATTTTTTTTCATTGTACTTTTACTTTGAATCAGTTTGCATTTTATTATAAAAGTAAGAGAAGAAAAGGCTTGCATGCATACGCAACTTGACTCGACACATGCATACTTGACTCGAAGTGAAGGTTATATTAACACAAAGGTATCCGTAGAATTCCGATACCAAAGAGACGGCAAAGATCGCGAAGGGCGAGCAAGAAGCCGATCGCGTCCTTCGGCAAACATCTAGGCCCTTTTATTTTCCCTTCGTGTGCGAGCGTGTCCGCCGGAAGATGCTTCTTTCATGCACGACAGCTATCTTCGCCTGTGTCTTCGGCTCGTCCTTTACGCTATCAGCCAGTCGTTGATGAAGTCGTTAACGACCGGATCGAGCGTAATGCATGTATACGCTCCCGACGCGTTGCATTGATGCGGTGTGCAAATCACTATGGATGCGGGCGAAGGTGCGACTATAAGGGACCTGTCGATAGTAGGGTGAGGAAAGCAGGGAGGGGGATAAGAGAAAGAGGGACAACGAAAGCACGAAGGCAGAGTGGACCTCTGCCTTGTCCGATGAATGAACGCTAATCAGAGGTACGGCATCTTCTTGACCGGTTTTTCGAGCATATTTCAAGCGAGCTCAACAGCAGCAGCAGCGGGCCCGGAACACGAACTGGCACGGGCTCAATGAACCTCATGAATGATGCAACGATGTGCGGCCACCGTAAATGCGCATCAGCATGCTACTAGTCGTACTAATGTAATTGTGATTTAAAGGACAGAATAATTAGAATACCTAATCATCGTATGTCTTTCATTACTCTTTTTAGTCTGTATCAGAGATGTTTGCATTCCGAAGCTTTCTTTTTTCGCCTTTAGGCTTTTTTGAAATTATATTATGATTTCGAATTCGCATAAATATGCGTTTTATGAGTAATAAATTGTAAGTTATTACTTAGAAATGTGTGCCATAAAAAAAAGAAGAAATATTGTTACTCTATATCTAAACTATAGCATCAGGAAATCTCGTAAAGAGAGAATTGATACGATATATAAATAAAGTCTCGTGACAATATCGACAACGCGACTCTGCCGCAAAGCTGCATATTGGTAGGCGAAAGTCGCTTTCGTCACGTCGTCGCCGGGACCGTATCGCACGAGGATCGTTATGAGTTCGCTGTATAAGATCGAAACGCTTGTTTATAGTCAGCTATAACGAGGTCGTTATAATTTTATTTCCACGCGGCGGGGCAAATGCGGACAGCGGGCTGATAATTCCAGTAATAATACTTATCGGCGCTTTAACGAGTACAATAATTATTTCAGTAGAAATTCAACACACAACGGGAGAAAGAAGAAGAAAGATAGAGGGAGAAAGAGAAAGAGAGAGAGAGAGTGTACGCCGGGCAATTTCAACCCCGCTCCGACAGTGTTATCCCTTCGGTATGTTTAACGTCCGAGGGTTTCTCGCTCGCGTAAGCGAGAGAAGAGGAGTTGTGCCCCGAGAGACTGTGAAGGAAACACGTAGGAGTGAGCTATCGGACGAATAAGCAGAATGTCTGTTTTCTCTCCACCTCCTCCTTGCTCCTTTCGGCTCACGCTCGACAAATAACAGTCAGTGCCAATCAGCTGTGATTGGAGCACGAAATAAAATGTGGGTACCTCATTGCCGAGTACGCGCGGCCCGATGGGCAAATCCTCACCGCCGAGATAGTATATAATTACCGAGATTATACATATCAACACAACTGGAGCGAAAAACACTGACCTGGTTGTTAAACCGCCGCCGCCGCCGTCGCCGCCGCGCGAGCATTGGCTTAAGTGCGTGCTGGCGTCGCGTCGCATCCTATTGTATCTTCACTCTCTCGACCGCGTGGCTATTTATAAATTCCAGATTGAATTCCGATTCAATTGGGAAAGGTAACTGGATCTTCGATGCGCGGAAAAAAAGAGGACCCTTGCGATCAATCGCGCGCCGCCAAAAATTTTTTCGATCACTCGATGACTCATCAATTTTGTTCATCAGAATTCTACCTTCGTCTCTTCCCCAGAAGCGAATTAAAATGTGGGATTTTAATAAAATGTAAGAGACTTTAAGCAAATGTTTTATTATTACTGAATAAATATTCTCATAGTAATTACTTTTATAATTAGAAACCAATAAAAATAGCGGGTGCATATAGTAAGTTAATGGTTAAGTTATGAATACAAGCCACGAATTTTATTTTGTTCATGTAAGAGTGAAAGTTATTACTGTTATTAATGTTAATATTCTTAAATCATTCAACTAATAGAGATTATGTGCTCGATATCGATACGTATATACCATAATATTACAAAATATTATTCAAGTTGCACGACTGAATTTACAGGTTATATACGGAAAGAACGATCTTACTGAAATATCTAAAAATTGATTAACTAAATATAGATTTTAAAAAAATTTTGAACGATTAAAATAATTATGTAGACGCTCAAACTGCTTACTAGAACGTTAAAATTTTTTGCAGCATTGTTAGCAACGCTTAAGCGTTCTAAACTTAATTATTTTAATAGTCTAACAAGATTATTTTTAGACCTTTGTCTAGCTAAAACTTTAGATACTTCAGCAAAAAGTTCTTTCTGTGTATATCGTGAAATTGAAGTCGAACTCGATCAGACTCGCATTAGTCGACACATTCATATTGAAAGCATTTATCTTGCTTCGAAACAAAACGAAAGAGATTTTGTTCCAACGTTTCATCAGCTCTAGATCCACTAAACGTAGTCTCGTTCTTATGGACCGAACCCTGCTGCTTTTAATATTGGCCGCGCGTTTGTCCTTAAACGCAGCCTTGAGGTGTCTACATGAATATTTATAAATGTGCAGACGCGCACACGGGAGGATGCGAAGTCGCGGGGATGTTGAACGCAGAGGGCTTAGTCCGGACAGCGGATCATTACGGGTGGCGACTCGCGCAAATCGACTTGACCAACTTAGCAGCGCGCATTAAGCACCCGACGAGTACAATTCGTCCCTGAGAACGCGTCCTTTGTTCTCGGTTGTGCTCGGCCGAGCATTATGTAAGGCGCGCTGGTTGATAGCACGTCTCGCCGCATAAAGAATAGCTCGCCGCATTGAAATCGAATGATTATCGACGCGTTTTCCTTACACCCGTCCCCGTCGCCCCCTAACCGTGGTGGTCCTTCCCGCTCATTCTTGATTTGCTTATCGGGGGCCGCCGCGCCGCGGCGAGAAAGAATGCGCACAATGCACCCCGGTTGGAATATCACGGCCGCATATACGTGTCGGAACGGACGGAGCATAATAATCCATTCAGGAGGATATTGTTAGTAACAGAGCCGTGACGTACGAGTGTCTAGAGTCGTTAGTGACATGAAAAAGCACCGCCCTTGCTTACGCGTGCGCGCACGTTGCGCCGCGCCGATACGATCGGTGTATCCTCCGGAGGGTAATGTATATTCGAGAATCACTGGGGTTGCGCGTTATTCTACTCGGATCTTAGGAACGGTGACTCCGAGGCTCCGGCGACGAACAGGATTCTCGCGTTACGCTCGAGAGATCTATATTCGCTCAGAGTTTTCGTAGTGCAAATTAAATCGGATGTAATAACGACAGAGTGTGATATTGTGTAGAATCTGAATATTTTATTGAAAGCCAATATTATTGAGACTTGTGCGCTGAGAAAAATGTCTGATCCGATTAATTAGAATTTTGATTGAAAATAGACGAATCAGAATTTTTGATTAAATCTATTAGAATTTGTGTCTGTGACATTGTTTGTCCATCGCATTATAAATTACTCTTTAAATTCTTTATAGTGGAATTTCACTAAAAAAAGTATTCAAAGAAATTGGCTCAATTTTCGATCTTTAAGAATGAGAGTTTACTCTTCGGATTTACTCTGAAAGTATTAGAAAGAAAACGTTAGATATATGTGAAAAATATTTAATTTCATCTAGATTCAATGTTCTTAATAATTAATACGGAATTCTTTTAAAGCGGATAATAATTAAAAATTTTTACATTTAAAAACGTAGTGTCTATTTTCTCAGATAGATTTATTTCTCCTAATATATATGTATGTATATATAGATTCTGCTTACCGAATAGCCATTACTGTATAAATCATGTGTTTATCGCATATTTGTATAGCTCAAAGAATATGTCGTGAAAGCAATCCATCGAGGAAAATACTCGTTTGGGCGGTGTTGAAAATTCTTCTATCTATTTGTTTATTTATTGGATAATTCCCGTCACCGGTTGTAATGGCGTGTGGACGAGCGTTAGAACGGACGATCTCCTTTCTGTGGCCGACGGCCGTCAGGTGTCAGACCCGGTGAACACTCTCACCTCGGTACACGAGCCCCATCACGGCAGGCCACCGTGCGAGCCCGGGCAGCGCCGATATAACTCATCTGCGGCAGCGGCGGCGGTGTGCCGACCGCTCTCTGAGAGCCGCGAGAGAGTTCGCAATTACAACGACGGAAGAAACGAGAGATCGAGGAAGATACGACGTCACGCGTATGCGTACATAGCAGCCCGCCTATGCGCAATGCTGGTCAGTCAGGGTTGATATATCGGTATGCGATATCGATACATATGATATCGGCATCGGCGTGGATGCTTGGTGCCCATGTCAGTATTAATATAAATTATTAATTGAGAGATTGGTATTAGGAGAGATGTGTCAGTATCATTCGAGTATCACTGATATCACTAACAAAACTATAAATATTTAAGAAAATAAGAGAGAGAGAGAGAGAGAGAGAGAGAGAGAGAGAGAGAGAGAGTTTTAAGATTCTGAATATAATATAATTAAGATTCAAATAAAAGATATTAAAACGATACAAAGCAGTAATTAGAAATTAGGAGTTTTCTATCTGGAGAAATCTAGAAAATCAGGAATTTACAAAAGATTTCTTTTTTACCATTGAAAATCAGATTTTCATTCAGATTTCATCAAATTTGATCAATAATACGGAAATTTTTGAAATTTTATTTTTAAATTTAAATTTTATCTTTTTTTTGAAAACCGTTTTTTCGCAAATTTTCATTAAAAAATCAGAGTTACAATAGAAGACAATACTCAGCAGAATAGCTGTCTGATATTACATACATATAATTGTAATGATAGTTTTTCCTATTATAGATTTTGTAGTTTTAATTGTAGAAAATAAAAAGTATATTTATATCTATAATCTCGTGGAATCTCTATTTTCTATTAAATTTCAATGTATAATTTGTTCATATTGTACTCCAATTTATTTCAAAGTTGTATATGGAAAAATTCTCTAATCTTGGAATTTTGAACAAAAATACTTGAAAAAATTCAGGAATTCTCTTAGGGAATATTTTTACAAGATTTCAGTAAGATCCTAAAAATTATGATTTTTTATTAGCATTGCGTTTGGATTCCTTTTAAGCATTTCAAATACGGCGACATATCATAGCATCGTTAGCATGTCGCACGTCATCGACTGCAGAGGAAAAGAGAAAGAGAGAGAGAGACTTGACACGCTTGGCGAATGGAGAACGCTCCTCTTCGCTGCAGCCCTGAAAGCGACAAGGAGTTACGAGGTTGTTGACAATCGCACGCACTCACGCGGGATTCGCGGAACCGTATAATTGCTTCATAGCGAGAGTGCCAAGTCGCTAGAGCCTCCGCTTAAATCCGTTGTGCATCCCCGAGTGTACGCCTTGCCTCGATAATAGCCGTAAGGATAGAGGAGCGCGTAATTGAACTTTATCACCTGTGCAGCTCGGCGCGCATTATCCGCGCCGCGCCGGGACAACCTTTGCCGTGAGCGAAGGTCGATACTGCGCTGCGAGAAGTTTACGGCTGATGTTCGATACGCGTAGAGAAACAGCGGGAGTTTCTTCTGTCATTATTACCGCCTCTTATTAACCTCTAACTTATCTAGTAGGATCTATTGAATAAAACACGTTATGAGACATCTGGATATGTATAAAAGTACTTAACCTTTTTCATTAATTTCCCATCTAAAACTGACTTATCTCGTCCGACATGTTTTCCTAAATAAGTATTTTTAATAACTTTACGTTATACATATATAAAAATATAAATTATATCCTTGCTCTGTTAAATTTATGATATTAAGCTATATTTAAGTTTGAGTATTTTTGATCATTTCTATACGTCATTACTGCTTCTACTTAATGTATCGTTATAATTAAATTAAAATAATTAAAGTTAAATTATAAAACAATAAAAATTATGAAAATAATAAAATATTATTTAACACAGGCAATGGACAATTGCATTACCATTGCTCCTTTGAAATCTAATAGTGTGCTAACTGTCAAATAATTAAACGATAAAATAAATCTTTTGTATGCATTTACGATTTGGCTCAGTGCTAATAATCTTGATACTGAACCCATTATTTAAAATTATTCACTGTTTCGTTACATAATTGAAAATTTAACATATTTTACGCTAAATGATTCACTTAAATTTTCGTTAATTTAACACAAAATAAGTATGTTAGAAAGAAACAAATATTATGTAAAAAAATTAATATAAAAAGGGTAATATTGATATGATTTGTAATTTATGATATGCTAAATTAATATGTATTTTATTCATTTTTTTATCTTAAAATTTATATTTTAAAACACATTATATTATTTATTTACTTATTCATAAATTGTGTTATTTTGGCAGTAAAAAATATCAATTTAACACAAAACTTTAACTAGAATTTGAATGGACCGTCTCAATACAAATGCAAAATGTTTTATTATGTGGAATTATAATAGCTTTTTGTGTATATCTCATTTATTTGAATGCTTACCTTGAGATTCAAAATTTCTTGTTCAAAAATGAATCCAAAAATTAAAATTTACCTATCTCATTATCTGTCTTTCCTTTTCAATATAACGGAGTGGCGGCAGATCGATCAAAGCGGGCAAACGACCAGTAGGTAGGTCGGTAGGCTTGGTTTCCACGAAGGCAACACGATCGTCAGGAACCTGTAATCGGCAAGCGCGGTGGTCGCGGAATAAACTTCGCTATGAGATGACGAGCATCGAGAAAGACGGCTCTCTGGCTGGTCGCTTGGCCGACAAGCCGCGCTTTCCTCTCCTCCGTTGGGAGGGTGGAATGTCACCCATTTAACATTCCCATAAAACCGCCGCCGCGTGTAAACACCGCGAACGGTGTAAACGGCGGTAGTGACGACGATGGTGGAAGAGAGAGAAAAAAGGAGAGAAAGATACTTCTAGTGGTAGAGGAGGTCGTGTAGGAGGAAGAAGAGAGAGAGGTAGATGGAGAGATGAGCGCGGGAGAGAGAGAGAGAGAGCGTGTGAGAAATTCAATCCGCTTCCGCGGGGTTATTATAGTGATAATTTACTACTCTTCCCTTCAGCGCGCGGATCATGCCAACCCGTTTATGCATAGCCATGGAATGCCGCGGCAACGGGGTCCTATGGGAAATCGCGTGGAGTTGCGGCGAGGTACCTCCCGCATTTAGAAAAGGGACCTAATCGCGTTGGACCGACTTCTACCTTGCTCTTTTTTCTTCCTTTCTATTTCCGTCCTCGTAATCAGCGGACGGAACTTAGAGATCTGCCGACACCGGTTCGACGTTGAACGCGATGATGCCTCTTACAATTAGTCGGTGACTTTGCGCAAGATGTCGGTATGCGACCGCACGGTATATCCTTTCAGTGTAATGCGCGATCATAAACGCAGATCGTATTCAACGGGAATGACAGCTGTACGATCGTTATATCGAGATCGAATTTCATCGAAGTATAGTCTGAGATTTTACGACTTAGACTAGAGTGTATAGTATAAATAGATATTTTTTAAACGTTACACCTTAAATATGTTTAATTATATTTGTCAATCATTATAATAACATAAATTTTTTAATTAATTTAAATTATATTTTATTCGCTGATATTAATAACAATTCGTTTTGGCACAATTTTTTTCAAAATGCAATTAATGGTCTTAATAATATTGAAAAAATCGTATAATTACGATGAAAAAAAATTATATCGAAACGAACTGTTATTAATGATATCAGTAAATTAGCTTTTTTTATTTTATATCGAGCATATGGAAAAATCTTACGTAATTTTATAGGAAGGGAGGGTCTCTCTCAGAAATCTTGATATTTGCTTACGTAATATATGGATGATCCCTATGTTTTCGAGAAAATTCAATGTAAGTGCGTTTCTTAATGAGTCATCTCATGTGGGCGATTCATTTCTCCGTGGCCTTATTTATCATATGATATAAATGGCACAAGGGGACACACACGACGGTCTCTCCATGTATGGTTGACGAAGGCTAAGGATAATGCTCGATGCAACTAGGGCAACCGACGTCCATATTGGGCACCATGAAGAACGCTATCATGAACGGTCCAAGGATCAAGCGTATAAAGGTCATTGGGACTGACCTTATCCTAATTCCAGAGACTGAAAAGTTTGATCGTGTAAATCAGAGCCCCTTGTTTTCTTCCACATGTTTACTTCGTAAATATTTTTATTAATTAAAAATAGTATCATTAAGCCATACAATTTTCCTTTTGCATGCAGTCTTAAAATTTTATTTTTAGTCCTTACATTAAGAGAGAGAGAGTTACTTCCTGCAAAATAAGTGTGGCCTCAAATTTAAGTTTAACGAATGCCGTGATTTTGATACAATCTTAATGCTTGAGTGTACGAGATATACATATTATATGTGAGAGCTTTTGTTTTGATAATTTATTGGGTGATGTCTGTTACTAAACGGTGAATATGGAAATCAATTTTAGAAAGCATTTGAGAACTTTGAGTTCAGTATTTTGCCTGGCAATCTGGACCTCCTCCCATACCGAATCACAGTTATTAAGCTCACATAACTTAAATATTAATAGCTAATTAGCTTATAAAATGCCTATCGCTTCTTTCTATTAATGGTTTTAATATCGATATCATAGCATACGAGTATGCTTTAAAAAAGTATATAAGGATTTCTGTTATGCCTACAAAAAAATCAAGGAATTCCTATTCTAATCCTTAAATGTGCATCACTAGCCGGCAGAGATACGAGCTGTATATACCGCGTGCACTGCATGCCATCGCGGCATGCGCGGATAGACAGATGCGTGACACGCCTGCCTGGCCTCTGTCGTCGGGGACAGCGCTGCAGATTATGCAACGTTGCATCGGATCGCGGGGACCATATGGTGGCGGCGTCTTTATATCTGCCGTCGTTATTGGCGCGCGAGAGTCTACGCCTTGCGCGCTCTTCTCCCCTTTTCTCTCTTCTTTCATCCTATAACCCTTTCCCGCGTTCACCCCGTGGTGTGCGTATTTATCTATCGCACTTTGCCGCTTCTTTGCCGCGACGAAGGGTCGCGGACGCACAATGCACCGACTGCGCTTTGTGCGTAGCACGTGTTTAACGCACTCCACTCGCGGATTCGCGCTATTCCATTCTTGGCTTATCTGAAAGATGCACATGATATTTTTGGCATGATAACTTTATGGCATATAGACGTGTGTACTTTACAGACGTATTTAATATAAAAATAAAATTACTTTGAAAGTCAGTATAATCTTCTCTCTCTCTCTCTCTCTCTCTCTCTCTCTCTCTCTCTCTCTTTTCTCTTCTGTATTATTACACATTTTCTAAATTCAATTTCTTCATATTAAACTATATAATTGATGTTAAAAAAGATATGCACATAATAATTGATGTTAATTAATATGACTTTCTTTTAAAATTCTTTTTTTGTATTATTATTTTCCATAAATTTTTTTACAGTTTTGATTTCATTATAAAAATTTGTTAATGCATAAGATAATAAGTGGCGAAATCAAAACAATTATTTAAACTTTATTTCTTCCTTTCACTATTGTCGATTAATAAAGAATTTGTTGAACATGATACGCTTTATGTGACATCCAGTAATCTTTCTTTTGTAGATACGAATAAGTATTAGAGTGAGTGAATGAGTGAGTGAGTTTTAACTACTCGGAGTGACATTGTCGCGAGAGAACTTAAAATTTCATGCTGATCAATTAAAAGTGATAATAGTATAAGACAGACACGTTCAGATTATTTCTAACTATGCAGCGTACAAGAATGAAGGATTTCGAGTATCGAGTATTTTAGGGCGGAATGACGATCAGTAATTGCGACCACTGCAACCCTCTCCACTTTGATAACTCTCCGGTATATACACATGCGACCTTACGTTAACTACGTCCCGCGGAATATCTTATCTCGCTAGTATAGAGCGCAACACCCGCTTCTTTCTTTTTCTTTCTTCGTTCCCTCCCCGACGTCGCTCGCGTGGAGTGCACGCGCGATAAATCCACATAAAGGGCCCATATAAAACCACAAGGGAGATCCATTCCACCGGAGATTTCCTTCTAGCTGCGAGTTCCCTCTTTTTCTCGCTCCATCTCTCTCTCTCTCTCTGTCTTCGAACCAATCGGTTACACGACCGAACCAACTTCCCATGGCGAATCGGTTCTCATGCCCCGAGCCGCCACGAAAGAGTGGCATTATATTCTGGAGCGACTATATGCGAACACGCACAGCACGCGTGCACGATCGGGCCCGCGTGTGTACACTCTATGCGGCCCACCCGTGTGTGGGTAATTCGCGGCGCGGAATCTATATAACCCTGCCAACGAGGGGCCCGAGAGGATCGGAGGCTGCTTATCGTCCATACAATTTCATCGGCACTTAAAACGTCATCCCGTGAGGCCCCACCTTTTCATCAGCCGCTAATCTCGCTCACTCGTTCTCGGACATCAATACCTTTGGTGTCGCACGAATATTGCATACAGGCCGTATCAACTATCTTTATTACACCTTATTATTTGATCAACTTCAAGTTTTTTTAAAACTTGTTTCTTCTTAACGAAATTATTGATGTAAAAGTTTGTGAATTTTAGATGATTTTCACCGATTTTTAAAATCAAAATATTAATATTTTCGTATAGAATTAATAAAAAAATATTAAAAATTAAATATTACCATAAAAGTATAGCACATTATTTGTTTCTCTTTAAATTCTTTCGAGTAGAATTTTACTCTTTACAATAAGATTCACTCTAAAAGTTTTAGAGAATAAAATTGTTTTTAAATTGATTAAAGATTCTGTATAAGTCTGATAATATATCTGAAGATAAATATCTGACTTATGTAATGGACTATCTTACACTTTACTATGTAATCGTTTTAAGCCGATGTTACGGACGTGAAATACGAGTCGAGGAACTGTGGAAATACGCAAATGAAACGTAGACGCGGATATTTATTGGTGTAAGTACATCAGATATAGCGGAAACGATCAATGCAAAATTTACGCGCATTTCTATGTATTAATATACAGGAATAATTTTTAAATCGTTGTACACACATAGTTATTCCTCTATTTATAGGACTGCTTCGATTTATGGATTTTTGAATTTATAACCGGCGTCGTGTGCTAAAAATGAGAAAAAAATTAAAAATAAGTTGAATCCATATTAATCTAGTATATTGGTGGAAACGGACGTTACCTTACTTTTTCACATAACTTTTAAACCTGTAATTGTTTATGTATAAAATGGCTAATAATATATTCAAAAATCTTTGCAAAATCGATGCATCATGAATGAGGAATGTGTGTTTGGGATCTTACCGGAAGCGGTCAGTTTCTTGGCCGTTTTACTAGCGCCAACTTCCATCAGATGTCGATTTCACGCCATTGTATCCGTTCTCCGTCGCGACTTCTTCGGCCTTCGCGGTTAATTTCCTGCGAAATATGCATTCACACGTGATCTTTTCATAGAATATCCCAGTCTCATTCTTTATCTCCTTTTCTATGACCCGGTGGCAAGAAGTTTAAATAATTTCGCTAATTTGAATCGCGAGTAGTTCTCGTTAGTCGCCAAATTATACATGCCGCACGATCCTCGCGTTTCTTGCATTTCCGGTAATTCGCTCGAGGATCAATGATCGTTTACACGGAACAGACGGATGAAACTAGCTAGCTCCGTTTTTCTCACCACCGGAAGCGAACAATTCCATGAGCGATTTGTCTGATTAAAATTTTTTTTTTTAATTTCGTGCAACGCTTTCGCTCTCGCTATTGACATGCTATTAATTTGTCAATTGTAACGACAAAATTGCTTCTTAATAGCTATGTTATTTTTTGTGATACTTTTTTTATATGCTTTTCAGGATAGCCTTTTCATGATTCGATATATTCTATCTGTTTTCGTATATAAAGTACATAGATTGTTTCTGTACTCTTCTCTATTTTGCTCTCCTCGTTCCCATTGCTATGGGCATCGTGCGTCTTGTCGTTGACTTGAAAATTCCGATTGTGTACAGACCTGTATCTCACGGCGACGAAACCTATTTGCATTCCGGATAATAACGCGTCATAAGACATTGCATATTATTTCTGGAATTTCGCACGTCGACGTTTATGAACCGACGCACGACACTGTACGGTGCATCGAATAATTTCGTCGATTGGATTCTCGTGCTCGTTGCCAGAGAGCGAGCTCTTTACGAGTTTCGTAAATTTCATTTGTTCTCGCGAGCTCTTCGTCGAGAGAGATCCCTTGTCGTGCGATCAACGCCATTCGATCGGAAGCGTACTCTAGAGTTGTACGGTATCATGCGATTAAGCGACTTCTTTGTTGGCGATCGGCCGATCGAAACGGCGCAGGCGCGGCGATTCGCTCGCATTATTTGCGACATTCCAGAACTCTTCTGTTAACACGTTTTGGTTCAATTTTAAATGGTATGACCACCACGTCGTGTGAGTAACCTATAGTATTTGTTTACGTTTGTTATATTTATTAAATAACGTGTATTTTATAATGGTAAAAAAATTACAAAAATAACAGAAGGTATCAGGTATCAATAAATTTTGCATCATATATCATCATTAATTATGTATTTATGTATGATATATCAAGAATTATTTCATAATTACATTTCTCTTTTTCTTATCAAAATATTAAATCTGAACGAAAAATCTAACACGGATCGTGTAAGCGTAATTGAAAACGCAGGTTAAACCAATCACAGTAGAATTTGTGGAGAATATTTAATTGTGTTTGATTCATTTTTATAACTGCAATCATTTGCGACTACGCTTATACAATTGTACAATGATTATAAATTTGATAAAGAAGTAAAAATGAAAAACTAAGCTGCTTCCGATCATTTCAAATATTTTCATAATATGATTTAGATAAAGTCGTTAAAGATAAGTTTACGTTCTTTCATGTAGAAATTTCTATCATAAACACATCTTTATATAAACGCTGCTGTCTTTTCCTTCTTGCCACTCCCTCATCGTGACGCACATGCGATCGATCGACCGATTAGCCGCGGTTTAATTGCCGTTCGGATATAATTTTGAACGCGCAATGAGGAGGAGGAGTATCAAATTCAGTATCTCGTAGTCTCCTCGACTTAATTTCAAGGGGGTGACGATGATTCGCAGTCGACGACCGTTCGAATCGGAGTGTGATCCACCCTTAATGCTACCAAATATTTTGAAACATTGATTTCTAATTGATGTAATTTCTGATCAATCAGAGGAAAGAATTTTACCCAACCAATTAAAAATGTATGTAAAAAATTAAATGCTTTAAAGCATTTGTACATAGCCAATAACATCGATGATATAATTTTGCACTCTACAATATAAATGTAATATAACAAACGTTGTTACACAATAGTTACATTGATGAGTGCAAAATTGTAATAGGCTGTGTGGCTCAGTATGTAAGATGACTGTGCTTCTAATGGGAATCCATTAGAGATATCGGAGAGTGCAAAATTATAGCATTGATGGTTATTTTTAGTTGATGTCAACTGGAGTGTCCCCCGAACACAGATCATCTCAGCGATTTTGCAATGTCGCTGAAAGTTTTTGTATGGGGTAATTTTATCCGGCAAGCAAGAAACATATTGAAACATTTCAACAGCAACTTTGTTGTAATGTTGTTGAAATAGTTTTTGCTCATTGGATGCCCATACAGCACAGATCATTCCAGCAATATTGCATTAATATCGGAAATGTTGCAGCAATGTTGCTACAAGCGTCTGTGCTTTATGAGTGGTCAATATAGAGGTCATACGATCAGTGTACTTTCTTTCGTGTATATCCCAGGCAAGCTCTACACCATATTGGCATCGGTGCACGCGACGTCGCGCAGCCGAGCGAATTTATCGCGCAGAATCGGCCTTCGGAGTCCTTGGAATGTTAAATGACGTGTGAGATCCGTAGAATCTGTGATCTTTCCTCTTTCCATTCGCACGCCGTTTCCTATTCGCACTGTTTTGATCGCGCGGCACGTATATATATGTATATATTGCATGAGAGCCGAGTGGCGCGGTCGAGGCGTATCATGCCTCGATGAGATGAAGACGTGCAACGGCGGCGGCTGGCACCGTGCAATCGCAGGTGGTCAATTAGAATCCGCGTTCCCTCGCGCGAGCGCGTGCACACACACAGACGCGTACGCATACGCAGGTACCGGCGCGGTAATCGGGCCTTTACAGCTATCCTTTTTTCTGAATTTATAATTACGAGGCCTGCGGCCGCGCGCTCCGTAACGATCCACGCCTTCCTTTTACCCGACGTTCGCCTCGTTCCCCTCTCCCCGCCCAATTCGTTCTTTCTTTTCTCTTGGTCTCCCTCTCTTTTTCTTGCGCATAAATAATAAATGTAATAATACTGAAACGTTACTCGAAGTGTCTGAATAATTGCTTCCCTTTATCATACCCTTCATATATTGCATTAAGAATTAACACGGATTTATGAGTGATCTTAATGGAAACTGGAGTGAATACATGTTAAATGGTTAAGATCAAGAAACGTGTATATATTTGCCTCTATACTTTATGTAGGAAGATAATGTAGTAATTGAGTTTGTTGTGTAACCTGAAACTGTTACCTAGCACACCTCTGTTTATATTAATCCCTCGCGGAGTTATTTAATGATCGAAGAATATTAAAATTCCTTTACATATTTTTTCTTCAGGAATTTCAGAATAAACACATTAATTTAATTATATTCGTCTTAATTAATATTATATAATTATTTGTAAAATAAAATATAATTATTTAAGCGGAATTGTGCGTATTTCTCATCGAGGCTCTGAGCCGTTTCGCAAATCGACCTTTTCATTTCGCTTAAGCACTCACATAGCCATTGCGCATCGATCATCATCATCTGCGTTTTATTCGGCCAAGTTTCTCCGCCAACGGTATCTTTGATGTACACGCTTACACAGATGCATAAGAACGCATCGTGCTCGTGCACACACGCGGGCCATACACTGACTCCTTCATTTCTGCACCGTTCCGGGTTTGACCTGGTTCTTTGCTGGCGTACAGTTATGACGGCTGTGTTTACCGGCCCGTGTCCACTCTCGATTTTGCCAGGGGAATTCACTCTCGTCGAAACGCGAACGTAACTTGGGCTGAATTTCCATTGGTAGCCGACGCGCTCCACCGATCGCGAAACGGCCTTGCCCGATCGCCACCGCGACCAGTTACCGGGCCCGACGATTGTGTGCGACCCCGTTGCATGCCGGGCCTTAAATTTCGATCCAGCAAATCTAACGTACAGACGATTAACGGCCTCCATAGGACCGTCCAGCGCGACCTGGTTCTTTATCGTCGTATCTGACCACTCGAGGCTGTTTCTACTGTAGATGAAATGATTCATAAATAACATATCGACTTTCTTACTGTGAGACCGTATTTCAGCTTTGCAATAATTGAGCGTTTAAGTAGAATTGTATCTATCGTAAATAGGCTTTTAGGAAATAAATAATATTAAGAGAAAATTGACCAAGAAATGTTTAACACAAATGAGCAAAGAAACTGTATCTGGTTAAAGCAGATCTTGGCGTTTAATAATATTTTTGCATAAATTTTACAATTTTAAGGAAATAGGTTCGTTAACTTAACAAAATTAATAAATTTTGCACAAAATATCGTATTTCTAATTTTCACTACATAAATATTTGATATAGAATATGTAGAGAAATTTTCTTTGTAGTATACCTACATTTTATATTTTATTCGAAAAATCACATTTTAGTTATGTTTATATTGTATATAATAATTTCTGACTTTATAAAATATTCTGTCTCTAATTTTAGCAATTATATTAATATTATATAGTATCTATAAGTAACTATGACCTAATAATTAAATTAGCCCTTTTAAATTAGATTTTAAATTATTATAACAAATAGAAATATTCATTCTTGAAAAATAAACAATTCTGCAAATTGAACTTTACATTTTTATCGCTTTATGTTCGACTTAAACCATTTTCACTGTCGCAATAACATGACACATTGCATTTTCACACGCAGGAGTTATAAATCAGTTCTACGATTTCTACAAGTAATATATGTGTACTTCTCATAAAGTCATAAAATTAGATGACTCTCGCTCGAAACTAAAGAACGCTCTGTAACAACGTTACGTTAACGATCGTCGTGTTTAGCATAACGTACATATGATGCTACATTTCGAATCAATTATAAAAGACATTACTCTAATGTGCGCGGAAACCGTCTTCCACCATCCATCGTGCATCGCTGGAAAGTGCGACTCGTTAGTTCTCCATTAAAGATCTCGAAGCAAATCGTGCGGTTACGAGTTGAATTCGACACGGGGTACTCGGGTAATTTGCAAACCAATCTTTCATACTATTTCGGTTTAGAAAGCGCGTACAATAGACGCTTCGGATGGTACTGAGAATTTGTTTGTCATTAAACCATGCCAATGCTTAGCGAACGTCGCGCTTCATTCGGAGCAATAGAGGTGGCTTTTCACGCCATTTTCATGGGCACGTTTATCTGTTTTGTATTTTCTTTTTTTACGTTTACATATGTTATGATATGGCTATTTTATGGGTTTTGCGTTTTATCTCGTTAGCGATATCGTTATCTGGCGCGTGCTTCTTACAAATGCCAGAAGCCATTAAAATTGCTTTGCGTGCGTGATCGTGCATTTAAACGTGGCGTAGGATCTCGCAACGGCTCCGGGAGAAACGAGGAATTCATGTCAGTCAATTAATGCACGACGACGTTTCCTCGGTCGCAGTTTTTTTCGCTCCCAGGAGACTTGATTATCTGTCGATCTTTCGCAAATTGCCGCGACTATGTATCTATGTCCCTCGTTAAGAAAATATGTGTCGATAAAAGTGCAATATCTCTAGCAGTATTCATTATGGAAACTATAACTTATGTGCATTGATTAACGAACAGATATCGTATTGTTTGAGAATGATTTACTGATCTTAATTGCAAACGGTTGCATCAGTTGTAATTCATATAATGGACAGTAACGGGGAATTTTTATCATATAAGTAGAGAAAATTAATTTTAAGTAATGCATTTTTTACTAAATCTTTTACTTCGTATTATTTTCTCATTATTAGTTTAATGGCAATGATTTAACTAATAATAGTGACAACAATAGTAGAATAGTAAAATTGTGAATCATACACGGAAAGAACAATTTTACTGAAGTATTTAAAAATTTAGTTAGATCTCTAAAGGTATATTTGTAGGTAAAAATTTGTAGGTATCAAAAACATATTTCAGTATCCCAAACAGTCCACTCAAATGTTTGTGTTTATTTAATATAAGATTATTAGAAAATAATACAGATTGCGTAAAAAAATCCTAAAAAGATAATGCTGACACAGTTTGTATAGACAATCTATAGAAGTATATCTTTTTCAGTATTTTATTCATTCATCTTAGAATTTACGTTTTAAAATACATTATTTTTATGTTATTTATTCATTTACTCATAAATTGTCATTTTAACACTAAAAGACGTCGAATATTAATTTAACACAAAATCTTTAAATAACAGTCACGTGTTAAATAACAATAACATTCCATTAAATATGTTAAAAAATATGATACATAAACGATTACTAAGAACGTAGATGGATCGTTTCAAACACATAATTTTTTATCCTATACAGTACACCCCTAAGATGGTTACTACAATTTCATCAAATTTTTTTACAGCATTGCTTATCATACTTGAAAATTCTAATTATTTTGATAGTCGAACAAAATTGTCTTCACATCCGTATTTAGCTGAATTTTTAAATATTTTAGTAACCGCCTTTTCCGAACGAACGTTACAATATCTGACAACACAAAAATACGTTGAAAGAGCTTATAACAACCCACTTGGGGATCGTATTTTTGTTTTCACCGATTGCAATTAATCCGTACTATTAGGTGTATCTAAGTACCGGGTGAGCGATAATGTAACTCTAACTTGACCACACTGCCGAGGTACTCTTCCACTCTCGAATAATTATACTTTCCATAGGCGGCCGATAATTACAGAATACCGATACGCCGCCGAAAGAGAGAAACAAAAATCGCTATCGCACGAGAGGGATAAACGGGGGGCGGTGGTTGGACACCCTCTGCCCGGATCGAACGCCGCCATCGAGGAAAAACAAGTGACAGGCGTTGTTAATTGGCAGCCTCTAGATGGCAATTAAGATTAATAACAAGCTAGCAATCGTCTAGACTGCCAATACTCCTCCACGCGCGTAAATGCACAGCGTGAATGCGCTCGCGATAGAGTCGGTTTCACATCCGCGAGATATCCGTATTAAAACGAATCTCTTTAGATTTCATGCACGTTTAATTTATTGATTTTGATAGAAATTAATCTCTGCTTTTTTATTAGTAATATCACAACACCAATAATTTCCAAGTAATTAAAACAATTTTATGAATGTAATTTATTACGTTTCAGATATACAGGTTTCAGTCCTTAGATTACTTTATATACAAATTAAAATAGATTAGTTACAAATAAAGGAATTGATTCTGAGAATGGTAAAAGATATGTAAAGTTGTACAACGATAAATATTCGTAAATCAAGCGATATTCAGAGAAATTCGATGGAAAAGATAAAGCGTCTTGAATTCATTAAATAGTCTGCGAGTTAAAGAAAATACGAGGAACCTGTACACCTCACGTAGAAGCCAGTCTTGTCTATTAACATGAAGAAACCTCTTCTTTGCAAAACAGACAAGCTTGATAATAATAATAATAATAATATGCATGCAAATTCGTATCCCGCGTTCGACATACGATCGGATACGTGAGATAAAATCAGCAATCGAGACTTTTGTTTTTACGCGGACGTATCTTTCGAATGCGATTACCGAATCCGTTGTCTGATGCTCGTACGGAATGGTATTTGAAGTATTTCCGTTGCCGCCGCGCAAAAGATCTTTATATGGTGTTTCTTGCGAAAAAGGATACACCTCGCACGAACAGCCATAACGGATGATATCTGAGCGTGTGGTAATCAGTTTCTATCTCTGTCCGTGTCTTAAATGTATTTAACGCATGTTAACGATGGAGTTTGCAAGCAATGTCGCAAGTATGGACTGCACCTCGATAAATGCTCGATTGTTGATTAAAAATCACGAACAAGTGTTAATTGATGTTGCCTATATATGACGTATATAGCGTAATATAACTTTAATTTTTTATCTCTTTTATCAAAATTAATTAATTTTTTTAATACACGAGATGCATTAAAATTTAACTAATCTTAACTTTTTTTTAAAGACATATTGAAATGTCATCTTTCACAAAATGTTTACTATAAATTTGAATAAACATTTATTAGTCAACATCAATCGGTATTAATTACGATGTTAAAAACAGAGAAATTATTTCAATTCAATGCAACAAAATTTTCGATATAGAGAAATAATTTTATTTTGAAGATAAGCTTGTTTCATTTCGCCGAGAATTTATTGCACATCCTCGGATGAGCTAATCGAACAGAGATATCGAACACTGTTCATCGTGTTATTTTTTCTTGCATATGAAATTTTTTCGCGTTCTTGTTCTTACGAAAAGGTCGATTTGACTGTAATACTTATTGGCAGGCGTGCAATAACAAAATGCGGCAAACCGGTCGCTCTCGCTTTCGAATTCACTCTCACTCTGCTCGCCTTGGGAGAGCCTTCTCATCAGCAGCGATCGGTCATCTCGAGATTTTAATTTGCTTTTAAATGGAAACATCAAATTTTTGTGTTTCTCTTTTTGATTATCGTATCGATGCGTAGTTAAAGTGATGAAGGTCATTTGCGTCAATTATTGTTTGGCTATTCAAATTCGTCTTATAGGAATTGAAAAATTTCATGAACGAGTTTCGCAGATGTTCTAAGCAAGATCTGATTTAATTCTGATTTACAATAATTAATATACTGAATGTTGTCAATGTTATGCACTCCGTGTAATTTCGGATAATTGTTGTTTATTCCTGATAAAAATTTTTTTGGAGTTTTTAATATAATTTTTCAAAATTTGTATGTAAATTTCAGATTTTTTAATACAAATTAGAACGTTTTTTAAAAGTGCCAAAAATACAGTATGTGTATGGTATGTATATAGAATTCACATACATACACGCGCACGACACAACATATTCTAAAAATATTCTGAGATTTCTATAAAATTTCTCATTCTATAATTTCTGAGAAAATTTTATAAAATTTAAAAAAGATTTAAAATATTTTTTCAGAAATTATAAAATGAGATATTTTAAAATTCTTAGAATATTTCAGAATTATTGAATATGGTAAATTCTAAGAAAAAGTATAGACTTCTTCAATATTTCTGAAAAGTGCTTCATAAAATGCGTATAAAAATTTTCATCAAAAATGTTTTCAAATTTAAGTTCAGAACGGAAATATACTACGATACTATTTATGTGTACGTTTTTTGTCTAAATATCTGATCGATTTTATGTTATTGTAAATTCTCTCGTTTTGTTGGCTTTGAATGATGTGATGTGTATTCACACCGAGAATATCAGCTGCATCATCGTGCAGCCTGAGGCGATAAAGATGCAGGTCTTTCGTGACTCGCGTAATTACACAGACGTTATCTCTGAATTCGATTATTATGCGGACATTTAACTAAAAGCGAAAGAAGATACATAGAAAATATGATATTGACGCAAAAGAATGAAGTATTGTATAATACATGTAATAATAATCAGATATTTTTGCGCGACGTATCGATTGCGCAAGTTAATTCTTGGCGGCTGCGATTATGGACGGGATTATGTTCATCATTTAATGATCTCTAATTAACTGGCAATTCCGAACTCGCGTGTGTCGGTGGGAGGTAATGATTCCGATCTGGAAGCTTGCATCCGTCATGCCTCATTAAATGTCTAAACGATCGCCGTAATTCTGTCTTGAATTCCATACGTATAGTCATTAATTTGCGCGGGAACAATCTCGCGGGAAAACATTTTGCTCTTACATCATGAGCTAAAAGCATCACTGAAGATAAAGTTATAAAGGCAGATAATGTCAGAATATTCGAAATATTATAAAGCTAATAACAATTATGCCAAGCGTTAAGCACTACGAGGACGTACATTTCAAATTTATGTATAATTTAAGTAATCTAGCTGTCACGTAAAATATCATCCAGTCGACATTAATTAAAAGTCACATAACATTAATGTTATATTTTCGCACTTAACAATATAAATGTAATAGGTATAACATATGATATTACATAAATATAACGCATAATGTTATACTGTTAAATATGAAATTGTATGATAATATTGATGTAGTATTAATAATTGAAGATAATTTGAAAATTTCTCGACGTAATAGTTAAAGCATGCATAACTTTGCATAGACTTTGAATTACTTTTATTTTTTAATATACTTTTACAGAAGTCTAATACTGACCAATATTGAAAGATAATAATTAATTATATTTATTTTAATAGAACATTTAGTACTTTAAGCGAGTAATTAATTACTTTCAGTAATAAATTAGCTAATATTAAATTTTCGTAAGGATGATTTCCTTCAATTTCAGTGCACTTCATCCAGCGATATTTCAATATTTTTATGCTATGGTGGAAATTCATTTCTTAAAATTCTTCAAAATTCTGTAGTTATTACATTTTCCCAACTATTGTATACAATCACATATTTCATCTCTTAAAAAATTTCTATTGATGCTAAGTTTTTCTCAGGGCGCGAAATGTTCAAATTGCTCTCGTACTTTTAATTGATGTCGGCTGAATAGTTGTTCGTATCAATTATTGTTTTTCTCGAGATTTACGAGACTTGTGAGAAAGATTGATTGTTAGTGGGACAGACACGAGAACGGGTGTTTCCTCCGGCGAAATTGGGGTTAAGGCAGAACAGGTTGATGGGTTTCGTAATCCGTGTCCTTTGCACTTTCGGGGAAATGACGAGCGTGAACTTACGCAAGCGGCGATTTTGCAAGGCGACTCTCACGGGAGAGGCTGCCGCGTGCGATGCGTATCCGCACGGGGATAGAAAGCGTGGGCTCGCGAAGGCACGTACTGATATATATTTTGTAGACCCACGCGCCTTCGCGAACGACATTCCTTTCGAGATGGAGTCGCCTCCGGAGAGCGCTCGCCGCACCGGACCGGGACAAGTTGATGCCCACGTATACGTACGTGTACACGAGGAGAGAAACAGCTGTCAAAGTCCGAGCGCGAGTAATGGCAAAGAAACTGTTACGATTAAAATTCCCGAGAACGGGGATACGCGCGACGACCTACTTCGCGCTTCTCCTTCGTCTCTGTGATCCGGCTGCGCGCGAGAACGTTACCATACTGCACTTCCAAGGTTTATTTTACATATCGAGCTGGCGGAATATACATGAGAATGTTACAAGTTGTGTAGAAAGTAAATTGAGCAAGACATCAAAAGATACAGAAGGACATGAGAGATATCGCGACGTCTCTATATATTTTTATAGGAAATTGCCGTGCAGGATGTTTACAGCGGTTTTAATGATAATATAATAATTAGCATTTAATAATTATATTTCTTTATATTTTATACAGTATTATACTATTACACTCTATTGTATAACATTTATTTAATAGTTATAATTTTTTTAAACGGATAGATTCAAAACAAATTATACTTATATACTATTGATCAATAGAAGAAGCATTATTCAAAAGTTCGTACGTGCGGAAGTGACTTGTAGTTTATGTTTGTGACTTAATTAAGAAGAAACTCGCTAATTTCTATAAATTCTCAAGAATATAAAGCTTCTTTGCAATATATGACGTAAGCATCACGTGAAATATTCGAGATCACTTTTGATAATTTAAAAATATTCACTCACCGCAAACGGCCGCGGTGTACGGGACAGCTATTGAATCACTCACCTGTAACAGAAAAGAAGAATAACATTAACCGCGAAATTAAAGAATTCCTTAAAGGGATTCAGAAATTCCTTCGTCTTCACCGAAATAAAAGTAGATATTAATGACTGACTCAACTTAACGGGCAATTTTACATTCGTTAATGAATGCGGTGTCAGGTTGATCGTAAATACGCTTAATTATTACTTTGAAACCGCAAGGACATACCATGCGGCTATTAATTTATAGCTATATAGAAGTCATCCGGTTATAACGTTTTATCTTTCTAGTATCTAATATTCATGTTCGCAATATCATACGTGAGGTAAAAATCGTATTCGATGTAAAAAGTATTTTTTTAGTGATATAATTACTTTACTCTGATATACTGTCAAATATCTAAGGAACCTAATCCCTTGAATTACAAGTAACATTTTATTATTTTTAACTTTTGTATGTGTCAAAATATAAATAATTTCTATGGTTAGTTTCAAATAACATTTATATTAATGTATGCATTTAGTAAATAATAAACCAAATTTGCATCAATTTAATACATTTTCGTGGATTAAATTGTTTATCTACATTTATGTTAATCAAATTATTAATATATTGAGTAGGAACAGTAATAATCCACAGAAATGATTAAACGTAATTCAAATAGAATATAATTTTGACATATTTTGACAAATTTAACAGAGAAAGTTGAAGAAGGAATAAAACTAGCTGATAATTAGTTTTAATATTTTATAGGAGACAATATAAGAGATTAAATTGTATTCAATAATTAAATTGAAATAAATTAAAATAAAATAAAAAAGTAAATAAGTTAATTTATACATATAAATTTTACTAATTAATTTAAATTTTGTTATATTAAAATTATTTGAATGTCAGTTTCAGTTTCGCAAATATGTAGAGCCGTTATACCTTTATCTCGAATCACAATGTGGTCTCTGTGGTTTGCGCATACTATTTTTAATTATATAGGCTACATTTTATAATCTGTGCATTTTGTGCGGAAATACCTTTATCTAACGATCGACGAATGTCGCAAAATATTATATGTTAGATACATGTCTCACTACTTTTTTGGATTTCTACTGACACCTACTGGCGATCGGATAAATATCGGAAGTGTAGGTATCGATACAGTGTCAGGATACATATGTATCTAACACACCACGAACATGATTGCAAAAATGCTTGATGCATTGCAGTTTATCAAATGATGAACCAATAATAATTAATAATTAATGGCTAATAGCCGGCCATAATTATATAATGAACTGTAATTATACCTATATCGCGGATTATAATTATACACTGCGATAATTATTTTTGACACATCGATAACGTTTATCTCAATCGCATCGCTTAAAAATACAATGTTGAAAATTGACGTTCCATTAATTTATGTAGCCACTAACTTTTATCAGATATCTCTCAAATCTTCTTTTTTCCTATTACATTCATTTTGCATTAATGCAACATAACGTGATAACTCAAAATCGCCATTTGGGTTAATTTAAAAGAGACGCGCCTGATATATGAATCCGGTTTTACCGCGAGTGTTTTTCTTCGGCCGATCTTATTATCCATAATTATATCTCGAGCTAATTGTCATGTCCCGAGGAGGCGTTTAAGATCGGCGACACAATGAATTAACTGACTAAATCTTGGCCTATTAATTTCGCGCGCGGAATACCGGTGGCGGTAACGGGCGGCAGCGCGCGGATCTTTGTAAATCGTAGAAAAGGCGCACGGGTGTCGCGCGTTCAAAGCGCGGAAGTGCCGACATACATGATCTCGTAATGTTCGTCGTCGAGGTAACCACGCACGTGGACAGTCCACAGTGGATTTGCATAATGAGAAATTATACGTGCGCCAACAGCGGACACCGTGCCGCGCGAATGGGAACACACACGCGCGCGCACGGGGATCCCTCGAGAGTATAATGATCGTCGGTTATTTATACCGCCGTTGACCTCTGCGGCACCCCGTACACCACGCCGCGTGAATTACCACGCGAATTCAGTGAACGCCAATTCTAAGGGCGTTATTACAAGAAAGGATGTAGACATTATGGAGAATACATGTTGACCGTTTCCTGTTAATCGCTTTCAAATTTGCTAAATGAATTCTGTAAGACGATCTCGTTGCCCGATCTCATCAATCTTCTTAACTGATTCTGATTCAATTGATTAATCAATACTTTCTTTGCACTTAAAATAAGATTGTTCAATTTAATATTTCGATTAAGTTTACAGAGACTAAAATTACTTCATAAAACTAGTTTTGTCTTTATTTCTCGAAGTACATCTATTTTTCAAGATAGTATTCTGGTAGCCAGCACCGGACCGTCTAATAGTAACATTAACATTAATGTTACAATTACACACTCAATGATATAAATATGATATGTAATGAATGTTACTCGTATGTAAAACAAAGGGAGATACATTGCATAAAATTATAACGTCGATATCATGTTACTGTCATTAATTATCCACAGAACATAAAATAACGGTAACATATATTTATAAACCAATGCTATAATTTCCTATACTTAATAATGTAACTGTTATGTATAATACGTGTTAAATTACGTTTACATATATTTTTGAGTGAGAAATTGTAATATTAATATGTTATTATTAGTTTGTGTTCCGCGAATATGTGAAAGGATTAGATTTCTCTTTATACTATTAATTAAACGAAAGCATTGCGCAGTAATACTTACATATCTTCAACCGATTACGTGAAAATATTGATATTCTCCACGTCCTGATTGCGTGTATGCGAACACGTTGCACGCAAGGTGCGCGCATACCTTCGCCTGCGGAAAGGAATCGCGCGTTCGACGGGAACGGCACTTGCTCACGCTTACCGGAGCAACTCTATTAATTACTGTTAATCGTGGCAATTAATCACGCAACGTCCCGTGCCATCTTCAGATGAGTTACTACATCGAGCACGATGTAGTCGTAGCTCACTGTCATTGGCGTACGAGTTATCGTTTCTTATCGGGGCCGTGATCACGTCCGGTATCAGGTCTTCCGACTGAGTCTTCGAGACGATGTTACAACCACTTGCTTGCTTGTTACAACCCTGTATCTTTTATGTGCCTTCACGTCAGAAACGCGTGAAAACTCGTGTGAGTGAGTTTCTGATCTCAGTACGTGCATGCGTAAACAAGAAGCAAAGAGACGTTCCGATTAATTATTAAATTATCAATTGTTAGTAATATTGAACCCATTTTAATCACTAATATTATCCTTATAATTATCGATATCAAATTCCTATCAATTATTTATAATAATCAACGATCAATATGTGGATCTTAATCCTTAATATTATATATACGATCATGTCATTAGTATCCTGTTATTGTTTGAAAAACTAGGAGTATCTAACTAAATAATGATTTCTATTTCTTCTCTTTTTTTTCGTAAATATCCAACTTTATTACACGAATGACCCATTACGTGTAATATAAAAGGCCGGAGAATTATTTTGTAAAATCTATTTTATATTTTTTCAAAGAAAAGACTTTCTGAAATATCTCCTAAATTATCTATGTATATAGTTGCGTAGAAACATTGGTAAAAAGATTTAGAGGTTTCTTTTAATAAACCGGTCTCGTTCGGCACCGCTGACGTTCGATCTCGCACGCTGGCGTTACGCGAAAACTCGAGCGAACTTCTCAAGGAGTTCCAGTCGGCACGTAAAACAGGTAATTCGCGTCCCGAGACACACGAACTCGTTTCCCTCCGACATGTCTACGCGTAGATACGTACGTGCACACGCCAGTCGCGGCTTGCCTTCTCGGCCTTCCCGTGCATGCCGCGCGGAGGGAAAGAAATGAGAGAGAAAAAAAGAAATTAAAAAAAGAAAAAGGAAACGACGGGGCGAGTCGAAGGACTCGCGCCGTGAAAAAGGAGAGCACCGCGAAGTGGAGTAAATGTCAACAGTTAATTGCAAGTGTGCGATGCATGCATGCACTGTCCTAGAATTGTCGTCAACTGTACTTTTCGTCTACGGTTCTAAAGCTAATTATAATTAGTGTTCACTTCAGAATAATTATATTAGATGACATTTTATTTTCCAAAACTTTCTAGTTAATTGTGTCCGACGTTTGAATGTACGTAAAGTTTAGTGATAAATTACAAAATATAAATTCTTCTTTCTGTTTTATTTACTTTTTCCTATTATTTATATTCTTTCTTCACTTCTCTGAAATTTCATAACTTTTTCCTTTTTTGTTTATAATTTAGGAACTATTAATATAACACATATATTTTTAGTGAGTAAAAGTCGGTAATGTATTAGATATTTTAATCACAAAGTACACGGATTAATAATGCGGCACATGATAATCGTGAAGCGCACTGTACATGGCAGAAATAAATTCTTAAGGACTCGTTTTGCGGGCTCGTGGACCGTCTATAGACTACTGTAAATCAATCGGTTGTGTTTTCACAAAGCGGTCGTAGTTCTGCGGCGTCTAATTATTCCATTATTCGCCGTTTTGCCGTTATAATCCGTGATGAAATGACGAAGCGTACTATCGTGAATGAGTACTGTTTTTCGCTAGATATGTTTTATCGGTGATTAAATTCTCAATAAAGTAAACTTAGCTATCTTAGTGTATTTATTGAATATATCTTGAAGAAACGCGCGAAGTAGTTAAATTACTTGAAATTTGTTGCAGCAAGACTAGCCGATGCTAATTTTTCGAGGTCAATTGATTATTTATTATAATTAACTGTTTAATTTCACTAATTATTCGTAGCATATCCTATTTTTTATATCTTCTTATACTGTTGAAATTTCTTTATCTACAACTTATTTTAAGTTATTGATTTTAATTATTTTAGTTATTGAAGTTAAAATAAAACATTAATAATATTTTTAAAAAATTAAAATATTGCTTTTAATTAAATTTACATTTATTACACCTAAATACTAATTCATTTTTATATTTATATATTTCCTTTCGCATTTTTAGATTGAAATGCAAGTAACAGTTTTGTTGAAGCATTTAAAAATTACTTATCTAAAAATGTAGCTATAAATACAGAGATTTGAAGATAATTTTATAAGAATATCAAAATAATTATATAGCATGCTCAAACTGGTTGCTAAATTGTTAAAAGCATTTGCATTGCAAATGTTTAAAATTTCTATATAATTATTTTAATCAAGTTCAATAAAAGTATTTTTAGATTTGTACATTTAGTTACTTTAAATACTCCGGCAAAAAATTGTCCTTCTCGCGTTCATAAGGGGAGTAATCTCTATATGTGATATATAAATCATTGCAACAAAAATGCATCTTTCTCATCATTGTAGTGAGATTCATCACTCTTTGACCTTTCCGCGCACAACAACGCGTTTCTAATTCATTTAAAGTCTTGCTGATGTGTGCTCACACGCTTCTTGCTTTTCCTTGGCGAAATTTTCTAAGCCGCAAAGTGATTTCGCTGACCGGCAATTTGTCGTAATCACTTTCTTGCATGCATACGTAGAGTCGTGTTATCGCACCGCAGATGTGTCTGAGCTGATATATAAGATGAACGGACAATGGCCACCGGTTATTATCCCTTCTCGAATACGATTCACACAGGACAATAATGGAAAGCGTTGTGTGCGTTCGCCCTCAAGCGTGCAATATGATGGCTCCGATAATTGGAAGAAAGTATTTGATTGCTCGCCGAATCAGATTGTAGCGTTATTAACATGATGTTTTTTTAAATAACGATAGAAGAGACAAATTGAATTGGCGAGTGTAAAGTAAATTTTACGTTAAAATTTTACCCCGAGTCTCTCTATTTTTAATATTTTTAGTTTCCGCTAACTTCAATTCTTACATTCTTTTTCCTAAGAAATGTAATATTTGAGTTAAAATTTATGAATTATCGTTTGATTTATCTCTTCCAATTTCAGTTGCTATCCGTTACTAACGATAAGATATAAATTTCATCGAAATTATGGATTCTGCGATCGTTGCTCAACCAAAGTTCCGGAAACTGTGGATTCAATTAATAAATTGACGATGGTGGACCGCCATACATCGCGCTGTGATCGTGTCGCGTTTGCAATGCAAAACTGCGTGTGCATAAGCGCGTAAACAATTACGTTCGCCGCATAAATCGTCAGCGCGGGTACATGATACAAGTAACTTTACGATAACGAAATTCTGCGTCGCGTCGCGTTGAATTTATAGCCGAAGGATTCGCGTTCTTTTCATTCCGGAGGAGGCAACCTTGCAGTGTACACATCACGTGGGTGTGGACCTAAGACGAGTTCTGAGCGCGGCGAGACGCGATATTGAGAGTTGGGCGAGGTCGTGGTAGGTCGTTCCTTCGGCTCGTATGCCGTTCCATCGAAGCTAAAGGCATTCTCACGTAAAACGAACAGTGGAAAATGAAAGATTTTAGGTCATTCTATTCTGGCTTTTTCCCTTATATGAGCAACGAAACAACCATGTCAAAAATAGTTTCTTCTACATTTTAATAAATAATTTATACCAAGCAATTAATTTTTTCCAAATTTTGACTATTTTTTTAATATATATAATATACATTATTATGTATTATACATCAGATCTCAGACGATATCGATAGAATTGAATAATTTCAATGGACAATATCGTTAAATTTGATGTGTGAAAGGACACACTATCTCATATGCGCATCTATATTTTAATTTTATTATATACATACTAAAATTGATAAAAATGTTTAATAATTGGCCATAATCTCATAAATAAATATCTAGATATATCGTGACATTTTAGTATAATGAACATTTTCCATTGATTAACGTATAGATTCCCAGGCTATGTTCCTTCTTTTATAAGATTATTGCATCGTACTTCTGCATACTGCATATGCAAGCGGCAAAGTGTTCAGTCAAGTTCATTGAGTTAATGATTATCTAACATTTCGCACTCATTTGAGATATTCCGGAGGCATGGAAAAAGTGATAGATCGTTTCGGTTTCTCCAATTAAAACGTTCTTAAGCAATGCGTTAAATGCGGTAACCTTTCACGGCGCATTTTACACGTGGATTTTATATACTATATGGTACACAAAAAGACTATGTAATAATAGACTTGCAGTGTTGTTTAAATTAACTTTGCAAAAGACACGTACTAGTTTAATAATTACTACAGTTTCATAAATCTTGTAATATTTTCATTCGCGAGTATCCTGCAGTCAAGTGGAAACATAAAGTCTTCCTCACTAGTCTCGTAAACACCGTCTGTTTTGCAATCTGTATTTATGAGGTTCATGAAACTCTCTCTCTTTCAGCGTTAATGTGGCTACAAAAAGGATTTAAGTAAGAGTAGTGCGAAGCCTCTCAGATAGGTTGATACTCGCATTACGATACTAAGCAATGAATAAAATATCGACACCTTTATTTTTAATGCTTTTCCGCTCTTTTTCTCTTTCTCTCCTATGTATCGCTGCCAATGAATTGCTTAACTGAGGCACGAGACCGTGGTGGGATTCTTCATATGGAGAGGGAAGAGGGAGGTGAAGAGACGCGACACGTGAACGGGCTCGGCTTTCCACATTATTTATCTCCGGCCGCTTTATTAACGTCCTTCCACCGCGGCTTATTAAATAAAGCAATTCCCCGCGTAGGTGACCTCCGACCTCAGCCGGCGCAGATCCCGCAGAGATATCGGTTTCGTTTTCACCGTGACGCAGTCGTGTACACCATACGGCTGCTCTCGTCGGTGTACACGCAGGTGTGTGCGTGCGTTTTACGTATACATATATATATCACGTGTATCGAATATATCGTCGATATTGCACCGCGGGCAGAGGCGTGGCTACCGGTACAGGTATTATACAAAGTTCTTTTCTTTATCAAAGAAATAAGAAAACGAAAGAGACATATGAAAGGGAAATTGGAACGCTTCAAAATTAATAGAATTATTGTGTGTACTACGTAACAATTAGTGTGATTAGATTACAGCTTACAAATTTTGAATAATTTTTAGTGCTAAAGAGGAAACAACTTTTTTATAAACGCATTTTGTAGTAGTGCGAGTTTAAACCGACCGTTCAGTCAAATTTTTAAAAGTACATAATGCACTACGAATGTCAGGATTTTTTCTAGAGTAGCTTAAAATATAAGTCTCTCTCAACACTATGCCATCTTTGACTCAAAAACTGAAAGGACAAGATACATATTGGAAGTTTGCTCCTCCTGTAATAATCGTAATAATGCCTTCAAAAAAATACTAAAAGATAGTGAAATAATGAAAACTTATTGTTATATAACATTTCTTGAATACGCAACGTCTATAGTGCTCTGGCCAGTATCCCTTCTCGCTCAACTTCGGTATTTCAGTAAATCTGATTGCAAAGAAAAGTGTTTTTACGTAAGTACATCAGCTCTTAATTCCACCTCAAATTACTTGTTATTTTTTTCGAAAGGCATATATTGTGAAAGCAAGAAACACCCTTCATAACGCCTATTGCATTATGCGAACGCGCGATAAAACCGCGAGGTTTATACGTCGATCACGAGTATCACGACGCAACGGATCCGTCTCGTGTATAGATTTATAGGTGCACAGGTATTAGCGTGAAACACCAACGCGCGACTATAGATGGGTGTGCACACCACGTCACTACACGTGTCCTGCGTGCATCGCGTGGTCGATATCGAGTGCAGCGCGCACGTGATAGCGGCAGCAGCCAACGTGTGTTTACGCGCGGGCGCAGGTGCATGTGTGTACCGCGCGCGGAACGCGATGTGTGCTGGGCGAACGGCGGCATGTCGGCAGCCCCGCTGCCGTTCCGCAGGTGAAGGCGGTATTGAAAGTACGGTTCCGTTTTGTTTCTCGTGAATTTGCGGCGTGTGAACGGTAAGTCGAGCCGAGCCCAGAACTGCATTCGAGAGCGATCGCCGCGCGGTCCACGACTCTCTCGGCGAGCGACACGAGAATTCTGCGGCTAAGTAAAGCGCATTACGAAATTCATTCGGATTCGCGCGAATAATCGTCTTCTATGCGGACCGGCGCGTTTTGCGGCTGGTTACGAAAATATTGCGACGTTCGTGTAGGTGGAACAAGATCGTATAATGAGGAGAGAAGGTGCAGGATATAAAAGAAGTAAAAGGCATAAAACGCGCTAGCACAACCCTGCAACCTGTTGCTCAATTATTATTGCCAACGTTTAATACGTCACTAAGTAGCTTACGCGATTAGCAAATTATATAAAGATAGTTTAAGAACTTTCTTACTAAAAAAAATACCGTATGCAATCATTTGTCGTATTAACAGTTGGCGTTATATCGTAGTGATATTTCCATAAACTGTAGAATTGCCCTCGTAAAATTATCATTATATTACTCCGCGCGTTTTATTTCGAGCCCGTTTACGAAACTGTACGACATTATTACGTAATATACTGGCTCGTTATCCGGCACGCCGAGCAAGTGCAAATATATCTCTCGGCAATTTCACTTTCCCAAAGTCGAAACATTCGGTGAAACACCTATTGCCACGTAGATATAATAATTTATACGATAATAATAATATTCAGAGTATAGTTCAAACACTCGGTCGTAACAATAAGACTTCACATAATAGTAGTCATTGTCCTGAATTCCTTTCGGTTAAATGTGAAGTTTCTCCGTGAGGGGGAGGAGGGATCGGCTACACCGCGTCGCAACTAATGCAAATATCCTCTGGCAGTCGGAAGGCCAGATTGACATATGTCTCAAGTATGATAATCAGACAATCGTAGAAAAAAGTCAAACTGACATATTTGCGTGTTTGATACTTTTTGTATTTAATAGGAATAAATTACGATTTACTGATTCATCGCGATTATCTAAAAAAAAAAGTAAAATAGTAAATTTTTAATTAATTTAATACTAATTGTAAATAATAATTAACAAATTCTAATAATTTTTATCTTTTAATATGTTATATATTTTTTCCGAAGTGAAAAATTAAGTGTATATTGTATGTAAATGATATAAAAGGGCTCAGAGCCGCCCCAAGCTAGATATTAGTTTTTAATATTTAATTTTCATATACATATATAAAATACATCAAAAACAGACGTTTCAACTTAAATATTTTCGTAGAGATACACTGGGAATTTTTCTGTCGAAACTAAATCCAGTTTTTTTGCTGATGGGGAAACGCGTTTCTCAAACGGATAGCCGACAGTAAGCAGCGAAATAAGCTGTTGTTAATTCTGTGTCACATACAATACATGTATGAGCTATTCAAGTAGCAGCAGGTATAGTTAATCCAGTATTAAGTAGCTTATGACCGGATCGAGGTCTCCATACGCACGACTTGTATAAGTCTCGCATTTTCTCGTTGACAACGCTCGCGCCAAGTTGGCATGGCTCCATGACTCGTGTGAATTATAACTATAACTGGAATTCTGAATGTCCCTGAGAATTGTTTATCTCTCTATCTATCATCTGAGGATTATCTGACTAATTTCGATCTAATTTTGATTGTGTAATTATCAATCTGAAAATATGATTATCGATCTGAATGCAATTGGATCATTTTAAATATTTTATTTTAAATAATGTAAGCCTTAACTTATAATATCTTATTTTAAATAGTAAAATTCATTAAGTACCAATTAAAAAATAAAAAATCTTGATCTTTCTGTTTATGTATTTGTATTAATATACAGATTGTGATTATACAATATATTTGCAATTTATGTAATTTATATTCTGTATAATATTTGTCAAATTAATTCATTTTTTATTATTTATAATCAAAAAATTGATTAATAATATTTTCGACATTTTCGTTAAAAAAGAAAAATACATATCAAATTAATTAAAATATTCTCATTCACAATATGAAGCTATATACTCAAGAATATTATCAGGATCTCGAAAGCTACATTTGGAAAAACATATATAATGAAGTCGTGGATTGACATCGCGAATTAGTTGCAGACTTGTATCTGTTTTGCCTTGAATGTTTCGTCTTTTTCTCGTATGATAAAACGGAAATGTTTGTCCGATCAGAAGGACAAAACACAAGGACGACACGAACGAGAACTAAAGACAAGACAAATGTATTCACTCGCTTGTTCTTGGTCAGACTATGCAAAATCTGTGACAAATGAGTCAGTTAGTCATGTAAATTTTTCGTCGCTAAAAGATTGTATTTTATGATTTTTAAGTACTGTTATTTACGTCTTTGAAGTTTTTACATCTTTTAAAGTTCTTTTTTTCTTAAATGCCATGTTTCTTTTTATTTGTGAATTGTATACATTTCTTTAGAAAATACAAAGATAAAAAGACATTAAAAAATCTCAAACAGAATATAGCTAAACATATAAGCAAAATAAAAATATGCATATTTAATAACATAAAAATAATTTTTTTGAAATTCAATACGGAAACATTGATCATCTTTCTTTAATAAAATATAATAAATTTGTGAGAATCGCGAGAAAAGTGGCGCTGTGGACACGTGAGTCATAATCGAGAATAGATCGAAGGATAGATCGGTGGATCTGCGACGATTCCATATAGGGTACGGACAGGTCCTTGCGAGCGATCGGTGCCACTTATGGCAAATCTTAAGAATCCACTTTCGATTTCTATACGGTCGCGATCATTCGCGGCATATAAATGGAATCTTGTTGCGTATAAACACAGTCTAGACGTATACATACGGTTTCGCGTTGCATATACAAAGGTGTATGCATACAGACAGAAAAGAAGAAAAAGGAAAATGAGAAAGAGAAAGAGGTCATCTTTTTCGCGTGTTAGTTTCTTTGTGCGGGAGCAAAGGGCCTTCTTCTCTGCTCACCACCGCCGCCGCTGCCGCCTCTCTCGATGAGATATTATGAAATTCAACATCTTTTATTGCGCACCATAGGAGTCAGATTTCTCTCCTGAAATAATGCTTCTCCCCTGGCTGCCTTCCTGCTCGGTCGTATCGACTGCCTCCCGTATTCCGAGATTTCAATGTACGACGCCAATAAGGCCCGCGTAAATCTGCGGATTAATCGTGTCGAACGGCATCGTTGCTCCACGTCTCTTATTTACTGTCTCTCTCTCTCTCTCTTTCTCTCTTATTTAGCACCGTCTGGCAAGAAGTAATAAATCGGGAAAGGTGATCTTCCTATTTTTTGTTTTGGAAAGAAAGACAGAGAAGAAACACCGTGGCAATTCTCTCTCTATTGCATTCGATGTATGCTTCTCTTATGGTATGCTCTTTGGTACATTTATTTCTTATCATTGTTGAATTGGTAGCACACAATAAATACGTTTTAATCAGTCTATTATCATCAAAATGATCCTCTTAAAAAGTACTAATAAGTAATTAAAGTAAGTAAAATTTAGTCCAAAATTGTATCACATTTTATAAATTATCATAAACTAATCGCTTGTATTAAAATTCAATTTTATAGCAATTGCATGAAGAATAAAAACAGTTGATATTATAAATGTTTCTTTATATAAATAAATTAATTTTTATATTATTTTCCATAAAATCTGATAATTATAATATAAAATCAAAATTTCGAAAATAAAATTATAATAATAAATTAATTTATTAGTTGTATGAATTAATCAATAAAATTAAATTATAAATTAGGATTTATACTATGATTACGAGTGTACAATTGAATCAGAAAATTATAAATAAATTCGAGTTTTGGAGAAGGAAGTTTTCTTGTCACTGACATCGCTCATGCTGAGCTGTCGAGCCACAGACGACTGATGCGATCAGCATCACCAAATACGAGGCTACACCTTGATTAACATCCAGCCGACGCGCACCGTGACGCGTCATGTGTACCAGTAGGGCACACACGGCGCGATTCAATCGTTGGCGCGCACAAGCCGAGGCCGCGGTTGTGCGTACAGATCGTAATTAAAGGACTGATCTATCGATCCTTTCGGATCTGTCGACATGCGGGACGGCTACTTGTGCCGCGGTGCACGTGCATGCACGTAACGTATACGTTTTATATACGGTACGGTACGTATGTACGTGCGTGCATGCTCTCGTGGTGTACATGTGGCGGCCATATATGGTGCAGAGACGTTAGCGGTCAGTCCACCGTATGGTGGTAGCAACGCGCCCGCTACCATCTTTATCTCGGTCACGGCGACTCCGTGAAAGTGAGAGCCAGCCGAGTGAGAGCCTCCCTCTCCCCGTCTCTCGTGATGCCTCGCGCGAGTAGTACTCGCACGTACGTATTATCCGAGCAATTCTCCTTCGTTGCGTGACCGCACCGTTTCTCTCTTTCTCTCTCTACGTTCCGTTCGTACAGTCATTTGTTGTCTCGTTTTTCCTACTTGACATTTTTCCAGTTTCCTCTGTATCTTCTACGTATTTCATTCGCGAGAATGTGCATTCATGTGCGTTATGTCGGTCAGATGATCGTCATTGATGCATTAACATGTCTCGAAAAATACACATGCTCGTACAATATATACTTATATATTATATATAATACGGGTTGATCTTGTAATAATATTTAAATCATTTTTGCGAAAAATTATATGTGTAATACCCCCCCCCCTTGTTTAAAACAAATGCATTTAAATAAAAATAATTAGAAATTGATCTAACTTTCTGTTATTGTCTTTTTTATTTACCATTCACATCAGAAAGTCTCTATATTGATCTTAGCATGATTACTTCTCTTTGTTGAAAGAGAAAGTCAATCCTTTCTTCTCTTCCTTCTTATTTTTCTGAGAAATTATTAACTTCTGACTATTATTTGATTACAGCTATCCAATTAAAATGTGTCGAGCTGTAAGTTCGGTAATTGGATGATGGTCAACGGAAAACATTCGTTTTAAATGGATTTCACATGGACATCGTTGGTGAGTATCATAATTATTACATATAATATCACTCATAAATGTAGTTTAGCCTTGGTAACTTTATGTGCTCGTAGCTTTCTAATTCCTAATAGATTTGAACAATAAAATATTGAAATTTCTGTATTGATAACTAATATTTCCAGAAATTCGAAAAAGGTTGCATTTCTGGTGAACGAATTTCACCTGGGAAGTAAAATTTACGTTTTTTTTTAAATTTTTCTCATGTTTCTCTTTTAAATCAATTTACTAATATATTACTTTTTTTATAATAATATTTAAAAAAATTTTCTTCATTTGCGTATTATTTGATGTTTGACTGTGAAATCGATTTCATGCGAAATCGGCCTTAGCCTTGAAATTTACGCGATGTATGTGTGCAGCTTGACCTTGCTTTTTCATTCTTGCTTCTTTTTGTCTCGTGTCTCTTCATCGCATTTCTTTCACTTTTATTTTTTTTTTATGCGCACCGCCTGTAACTCGATCCAGTCCATCGATTAATTCATAGCGGATCCATTCTTGAATATATTTTCCGTGCAAGTTTTGACTGATTACATGTTAGCCGCGTCTAATTCGCATGTTAACGTCTTGTGAAAGAGTACCGCAAAAGAGTAATCTTAATAGACCATGAAATTTCATTCACGACTGGAAATACATTGAATCGTTTTTGGTTTCCAGAAGAAATATTGCACACTTATTAGTGTATATAACACGTTCTGACAAAAAAGAATTGTAAAAGTATCTTAACAATAATAATAATTTTTATGTTATTTTAAAGTTTTCATAATATTTTATTTTCAATTTATTAGAAATTGAAATATATGTACACACATCACTAAAATAATAGTAAATATTCAATTTTACGTAATCAAGGTGCAAAAATAATCTTTTTGTATTTATACACCAAATTTTTTTTAATGATTAACAGAAAAATGGCTCGATGCACGTCTGGCCGTATTTCTCTTTTCTTTGAATGATTTGTCTGACCATATTCGTTTGTTGCTACTTCAATCTAAACGATTTGTTTAATTAAATTTGTCCATTTTACTTGATATATCGAATTGTCTATTTAATATATATATATATCTTGTACCTGAATAGTTCATTTAACTACGTTTGTTCCTATTTGATTCGTATTGTTCGCGGACCAATTTGTGCATTAGCGAGTGCTACCGCGTAAGACTTTTTCCACTTTATCTTCACTTACACAGTAGCAACTGTGCTTTAACGAATAATCGCTTCAGTTAAGAACTTTATCGTCTTTCGACGTTGTTTCGAAACATCTCGACTTTATCTTTCATCGGACACTTTCTTCGCGGCGCAATCTTGTGCGCATGGATATCCTTTTAGATGCTGTCGGAATCTATCTCTCTCTTTTTCTCTTTCTCTCTCTCTCTCTCATACACACACACACACACACCTCTCTCTTTCTTCGCGTAATGGGTATCTCCGGTATTCATCTGGTAACTGCTGTATCGCCGATCAGAGATCGTTTAGATTTATGCAACGGCAACGTGACACATTCCAACATATTCCGACAGCTGACAGCGCAAATCCATCGTGTATTTATGCAAGTCCTCTATACATATACATACGAGTATATACTTGAACAAGCATTAAAGAGATTTGTTGCATTTCCATACGATTGATCTTGAAATGAGGAAGCTTGATTTATAAAGCAATAACTAAACATATCTTTCAGAATGCTTTTTTTCACGCATAATTGCCATTAGTGTCTAAATAATTTGTTCTTTTTTCATAGATAATCTTTAAACAATAATTTTTAATAACCACAACATATATCCAAGTTTATTACTTATAATAATTATAGATATACCAAACTATTATAAATTTGTAACTAATATATATTTTTTAATTTATTTTTTATGATATATAATGAATAAATAAAACAAAACAAATCAAACAAAAATGTAAATAATAATTACTACAAGTAACAAATAAAAATAATTCTTTTTTTTCTCACACGCACTCCAAAATTTATATAATAAGTATTATGCAGTGCAGTGTGGTACTTGGAGCACAATGTGAACCTCAACGGATTCGCCAGCACATAAAAGAGAATATAGTTACATCAGCATGATCTACCACACCTGAACATAAACTCGACCGCGAGAAACATCGGTTTTTAAATCTATAGCGGATCCGCGATCCGGGAGCCTGCTCTATCTCGATGAAAGATGGAATGGTTTGTTTTCCATTTTTCCCAGCCTATGCCTTTTTTCTCCTTATCTCGTCGTTAGAGCGTGTGAGAAGGGAATTGTGTGCACGCGTTTTCAGCGATAACGAAATAATCATCGGTGCCGGAGCGTGGCGTAACTTATGGCTTGTCGATTTATCGTTAGGATTATCTGGACTATATCTTCGTTAGGGTACCTGTCGGTTGCTCGGTATCGATTCGATCTACCACGCCTCAATATATAATAAGCATTCCGGATGGGAAAAACAATGCTTTCAGTTTGCGTAACGCTGCGTCGCAGTTTTCGATTCGGAAGCGTAGTTAGAGCGATGCAATAAAAGGAATATCAATCCATCTATAATATTTCTTTTCTCATATTTTGCATTTATTTAATTTTTTATCATGGAAATTTAAAATGCTAATTTTCGGAAATTATATAAAGATATTTAATTCCTGTTGCATGATTTAAAAAGATAAAAGAACACTATTATTATTACTTACATAACATATTTATTATAATAAAAACATAACTACCTTTTTATCAATGCGTCATAAATGTAAAAAAAAATTTTATTTCTAAACATTATTTTATTTTTTTGTATAAAAAATTGGTACAAAGAGTATTTTTTAGTGTATTTTTTATTGTATTAAACATTAACGGCGTTCTTTGACAATTAAAATATTATTGTTCCTTTTCTTCTTTTGCAATATGATGCAGATATCGCTTAGGGAACTGCGTAAAACGATTGTAATATCGATAAATATTTGTTGCCTAATGTAATTTACGATTATTTTGTATCCTTTCGCGCTGATAGACCGATCCCACTTAAAGAACAATGCAAGTTCACCAGCATGTCCGTTGCCCTGAAAAAGCTACATTCAACCTGCCACTCCTCGCTTCTCTTTATCTTCTCTAGGAATAATCGACAGGTCCTAAAGAAAAATTAAATATCTCTTTCGAATAACATTATAAGGAAACGTGATCAAAGAAACGTATTCTATGTTAATTTCACTATCTGCTAAAAAATATCATTTAGAATTATAGGTGACATGGAAGTCCTTTTTATTATAAAGTCTCGTTACACCGATTTCTTTTGTAAAAAAAGGTTGAAAGCAAAGTTACAATTCTAAAAAAGAATATTCTTGTTCCAAAAAATTATAAATTAATTGATTTCTCTTCATTGCACTTCAATAATAGTGACGTTTATCTGACAAAGCAAGCGTATCAGTTGTCAAATTTTATGAGAATATTGACGAATATTTTGCCGTGGATTCATCGAATTGACTGTTCACACGATAAAAATAGCTGGGAACACTTGTGACATAATTATAAAGCCTGCGGCACACGATGCTTTTCTCTTGCTGGATTGCTTACGTTTTAGTAAATTACTAAAATTGCACCATACATAATGCAGAATTTCTAGTAATTTACCAAACGCAAGTAATTCAGCAGGAAAACATGCATCGTGTGCCACACAGGCTTGAGATTCGCAATTATTCGTTTACCTTAATGTCTACGGAGGTATCCGGCGATATTTCCGCGCGAACGAGGAGAACAATACGAGTTTGCGCGGACCCTTGAGAGCCTTGGAAAGGTGGGCTACATCGGGGGTTCGATCTACCACGCCTAGGTACAAGAGTGCGGGCCTCACTTCTAGGCGAGAAAAACGACGTTTTAAATCGCTCCGTTGCGAGTAAGAGCTATACCAAGCTGCGTTGCGCACTGACCAGCGAAATGAGTTATGCTCACTGCCAGGCTATTGGCATTCGTGTCGTGTCGTAAATCGGAGCTGACACCTCCCAGAATGAAATCAGTGGTTGTCAGTGCGCAACGTCGGCGCAGTCGATAGTTCACAACCGTGATTTCGCAAAGCTCGCAGTAGACCGCAGCTTGCGGGTTGGCAGGTGTCCCTTACTTAATCGCCGATCACGCCTAGAATCTCGAGCCTTTGCATTCTTTCCGACGAGAAATATTGCGGAATGTTATTATCTATAGAGAGCGAGGTCGCGAAGGGAATTAACACTTATTACCAGATGTTAGAGAAAAGTATCCCACCTTTTAATCAGGCAATGGAAGTGACTAGTTACTACTATAACTGTCGTTATCTAGTTACTTATTGTAATAATAAGTTTGGAAATAACGTTGCGAATTTTTTATGATGATAATATAACACCAGAGCTAGAAACAGTTAATGGATACTTATAGGGTTGGAAAAGTCATTCATCACCAAAAAAAGTAATTCGCAATTTGTAACTTGTTATTTTTTAAAGTAACTTATTGCATAACGAAGTACTTTACGACGTTATTCATTACTTATTACTTTTTTCAACAAGTAATGAAGAATGACAATTTTTTTCTAAAGTGACTTTCTTAACCTTAGCGTAACGTTAGCGTTTAATTAGACTGTATTTATTAATTACGGTCATAAAAAAATTGCAACATCGTTACCAAATTGTTGTTATAAAAAGTAACTGTGAAAGTAACGGAAAAATAACTTTTCCATTCCCTGCCTTTTAATTTCATTATTAATTTGAATAGCATCAATTATCGCAAATTCAATTATTTTGAAAATAATGTTGAAATATTGAAAAATATTGAAAAAAAGCAAAATTAGAAAAATCGCAGTTTAAAAGGGAAAAATAATACGTGTAGATAAACAATTAGACAAATAATCGTTATATCCATAAAAATATTACAAGAAATAATAATGAGAGAAAACAATTTTTTTTTTCTTTATTTAACATCAATTTAGGATCGCCCAATAATACTCGCTCAAGAATCTGGTACCGCCTCTTTCGGGACGATAATACGATAACGCGTATACATAAAGAGACGTGGAAAATTGACGTTACAAGTGTCCAACGCACGTTAACTAGCATAAGTGCCGGAAATCTGTGCGACCGTACAATTTATTATCACGATGTACGCGACGACGAGTGTAGCGAGAGTTTCGCGTGACGGTATTTGTCGTGCGAATGGATGTGTTACGAGACAGCTTAATAATATGATCGCGTGACATTTCAATAATAATACCTACCGCCATTTCCCTTTTAGTCGTAATGATAGGATATCGATAGGGCAAAAATGGAGAGAACTGCGCGCGCGCTCGCGGATGCACGACAGAAGGTCGACGGCGACGATGACGATGACGAGGAGAATACAATGATGTGTGTTTGTAATTTATCGTGCAAGTGTATGCCGTTACAATACTGGCATTGCATCAACGAGCTGCTGGAATGCTGATTATAACGTTTCGCGTACACGCGAGAACACACTTGTAATTATTAATCGTGCTCCTTCTTTTATTTTATTATTCTCTCTTTTTCAACTGAATGTAATCAAATTGAAGATACATGAAAACGCGTGTAGAGTTATATGTAAATTTCCGAAAATATTAGAAATATACGTATTTTTATTTAATAAGATGTTACGCGCTACCAAATCTCTACCGTAGAAGAAAAATAGAAAAACGAAAAAACTACGAGATATATTAAGCACTTCCAAGTTTTATAAAATATTTTTTAAAAGATTTACTTTATTGGAAAGATCAGTGAAAGTAAAATATAGATGGCTTATATTATACTCAATTTACAACAATTTGATATTTTTATTTCAATTTTTTTTTTTTTCTTGTCAATCATCAGTGAAGTGTCTCGCGAGATATTCGTGAGATATTTTGAGGAAACATGTTGTACAACGTCGACGTTATAATGGAACTGTTTTGCGGTTACGAACGAACCGCGGCAAAATAAGCAGCGCGAAAATCGCGTTGCAGTACGCAAGAAAAAGGAGTTGAGGAAAATGATTAGTTAAAATGCTCAAAGGTTTCAAGCGTAGGTTTCGCCTTACGAATCATGGTAGCATTTTGTAGTTAGTAATCTGCAATCCGCCGGGACTTTTATCCAGAGATTAACTGTGTAAACATTATAACAGCATAGTGATTTGCAAAATGCATTCGTGGAAAATTGTTACGTTGTTGTTTTTCGAAGAACATTCATCGACGTCCAATCAAGAGCGAAAGATGAGTCATTACAGATATCTGCACACATTGTAATGATACGTTTGCGTTACAAAGTCTCTTGTACACGTGATAATCTGCTGATGTGAGAAAACTAATGTTGCGTCTCGATGAGAAAAGAATGCCCCATAGCTAATGATCGCAGCAAACTATAAAAATCTGCCAAACGGAACAGTTTCAGTTTAGCCGTCTGCGAATACTTCTCGATACTTTTTTCTTCGCACGTCAGGCACGGAAATTTCTAGAATGCCAATCGCCAGATGCAATCGCGAGATGCACGTGTCTGCAGAGCCGGAAACAGACCCGTTGCGGGCCGCGAGCGGGCGCCTTTCTAGTTTCTATCGTGCTACGATACGCGAATTCGTGCAAGGCTGGTGGACGATTTTTCTAGCACGCTCCACGAATGCCTGAATCGTGCCTGAATTCGACCTCGAATTTTCGATGATTATCGATTCGTATGCATCAAGCAACGGTTGATCGCTCGGCGCCGTTCCTGCCTGAGTAAACGAGGTAACGACCGGGTACGAACGGGCTTGATATTTATTTTATATTGTATATATATCACATAAATATAAGTGAAACAAACTGTTTTATGCCGATCGATACGTTCCTCTTCGTTAGATTTGAAAGTAAGCGACTCCTTGACCAAGATCGCCAATCTGATGAGACGAATCTGTTAGGCGTCTTTGTTTGGACAACAGCAGATATAAAACGTTACAAAATTGTATTTTAAATAGCGGCTTATTTTGAGAAACGAAAAACATTAAATTACAAAAGACTTTCTCAAGATAATCGATAAAAAGAGAAAGAGAGTGAGAGTGAATATAATTTTGTATATTTTTAATATTTTATTAAAATACAGTATAAGTAGTGTATTTATTGCTGAAAATTGATTGCTTGGTGAAATCTAAGAAGTATTATTTCTTGATTATAATATTCAATGGAATAAACTTACATTTTTATTTTCTTTAGAAATTATTATACTCGCCTAACAAAATATCGTTATTTCTAATAATATATTTTTCATTTACAAATTAATAAACATAAATTATCCAAATAATTACTTCGGAAATATAATAATTATTTTAAACTCTCTCTCTCGGAAAAAGATTTATTGATATTCTCTTGATTTACCGCGTAAGTGGTTTAATTAGAAGAAATAATCAATTATTACAGTCTCGCAGTCTCTATTTCTCCTAAACGTTTGCCTTTCGCAATCGCGCGGCTCCCGAGTATTTCCCGTTCAGCATTTCCAATAAGGTGAACTTCGCGATGGCGCAACAGTGTGCTTGTATACTTCACGAGTAGTCCTCGTCGGCACTCGCACGCTCGGAACTCGCAACTGGTCGACAAGTGCGCGTCGCTCCTGTTGCTGCAGAGCTTTGTTCTCTCCGTGGGAACACCGGCGGAGATCATTGAAGTGGGTAGCGGTATACGCTCGTCGCGAATTATCATACGCGCTCGAACGAGTATAACTCGTATATCGCAGGTGCCACCTGTGTGACAATGTTGCTTGCATTTTTATAAAAGTCATTTTAGCCACATTGAATATTTATCGGAAAAAAGAGCTTTTTTATTATGATATAAATACTATTAGATATGAAAGGAACAATGGTAATCAATCCTTTAAGTTAAATAACATTTTGTTATTTTTAACTTCCTGTGATTAGTTTTAAAATAAATATCGTCTATATTAACGTATGCATTTAGTAAATAATAAATTAAATTTTAATTAAATTTAATACATTTTCCTTAAATTGTTTAATTCTATTGTTTTGGTCAGATTACGACGTATTCAGTAGGAACACAGTGGCGACCTGTAGGAATGATTAAAAGTAACTCAAATTGGGTATAATTTATAAATTTAAGTGTACACGAAAAGTTGTTGCTTTGCTGAAAAATTTAAAATTGTATTAAATACGGATCTAAAAAAATAACTTTATTGGATTTTATTAAAATAATTTTGTTGGAAATTCAAATTGATATCAAAATTTTTTAAAGCATTTTTCATTATTTTGTAGTATCCAGCATAATTATTTTGATGATTCAGCAAAATTATTTTCAGATCTACATCTAGCAAAATTTTAGATTGTTCAGTAAAATCGTTCTTTCTGTATACGAACATTTGAAAATTTTTACATTTTCGAGTAAAATTTAAAGCAAATACTTTGTGTTTGAATCTAACATTGGCACAATTGATGAAATATAAAAAAATCTCATATTGCAAATAATAAGCCAAAATAGATTTATGAAAAACGACGCTGAGGCTTTGCACTAATAGAACCTTCGTCGCCTATTCAGCTCGTGGCAAATCCGCAATGTAAATGTTGCAGATGATTATTTTCATCGGTTTAATACCGTATTAAGTGTACCGAATAATATATTGTGGCGTGCGATTCCGCTAAAAAACAAACGATACTGTCTGCACCTGTCTGATGTTTGATCCCACGACCTTGCAAAGTGGGTCGCGCAACGGGGAAGGATACGATTATGTCGAGTTTAAAACGTGCACGGACATAATCCACGTGTAACATACTTAACATATACGGAACAAAATGACGATGCGGAGTTTGTACCTTTGTGACCTCGCGTACACCTTCGCTGGCGCCGCACTAAAGGATAGATTTCCTTTCGCTCGCATCGTTGATACTTTTTACATAATACTTTCACAATACATGATGCGGCATATGGGACCCGAAAACTGTACGCGAGAATATTTTTCCAGTGAATAACTCCGTATAAGTCATAGAGAGAAAATCCATCGGAATTTTAACACATTTTTTCTTCTCATACATAACATCTCATACTTAATTTGTTCGTATTAAAATTTAATCATTATGTTTAACTATATTATATTAAAGTTTTTTTGTCACGAAAAAATTATTTTAAGTGAAACTGTGTAAATATATGTATATACTTTCTATTTCTTGGTAACCATTATTTAAAAAATCTTAAACACATTAATAATCTTGAAAAAATATATATATATAGCTAGTTGGTATTGTAAATCATAACTTGTGTAATTTAGTTTATTTTGTTAAATTATAATATCAAGTAATAAATTAAATAAAATTCTTGTTAATAGAAGTAACGAGAATTAGACGAATAATGTAAGATTTGATATACATATTTATGAAATAATTCCGCATAATTATTCTATTGCGCTGCTATGCATTATTATACATGTTGTAATTTATATATTACATACAATATAATTATTACGTTATACTTTAGTATATCAATTTATAATATACATATTAAATTACAATATACATATATTTTAAAATATATTGAGATATATTATAATTGTTAACTTTATATTCTAAATTTTCATATTTAATTTATATATAAATTAAGATTCTTTTCTTCATATATGCCGACGTGCAATAAAATTCTATAATGAATTCCATTAAAAGTATAATTTATACTTTTTATTCTCGAAGTAATAAAAATTATTTATGCCATCATTTTGCCGAGCAGCTGAATTGGATACCGTGATATCCCATCGAAAGTCATGTCGATGCTAAACAGGTCTTTACGCACAATGTTTCTTCTGAGCAACGATACCAGCGATCGGCGTATCGATTATCGAGCGTGCACCAGAGCGGCGTGTACTGAGATTACGTTGTCAGCCAGAGTAACAAAGTGCGACACGGGACACTGACACGGGAGTTAATAAACCCGCCGTGTAACCCCGAGGAGACGAGGCTCGGGCCTCGCTCGGCGGGATCGATAACGCGTAATCAGAAGTATGCAAAACATCCGGGCAATCTCCGTCGGCGGCATCGTGAATCGCGAGAGCCAATGGGGAATCGGATAACGAGCTCTCAAGACACTCTGCCGAGTGGAGTCTATCTTGTGCCTAGACAAGTCAGGCACGTGCTTGAATGCAAATGACACTAGAGACTGTTGGCCTCGCTAAACAGAACAAGCATTGCCAACATTGAGGCTCTAATGAAGTTTTTCCATCTTAACTTTAAATTATTATCTTAATGTATCTCTTTATTTGTCAAAGCGAGAAAACTAAAATAATACTTTTAAAATCAAAATATGTTCTCATCTGTTATTATACTATCTAAAAGTTAAGAATCTTATATTATATATAACAATTTATGCTAAGAAAAATAATTTTTTTAAATTGTCATTCAATGCTTTTTAAAGAGCTTTAAATGCTATTATACTAAGCTAAAGGAAGATTTAAAGATCTTTTCCTTATACATATTATCGAAACAAAATAGCACATTGTTGTCATTTAGTAGAAAAGAACAAAGTTAATTCCGAACTTCCGAATTATTTTATTTGAATTCGAATAAATTAACTATTTTAATATCAATCTCTCTCTCTCTTATTATTATTATTATTTTATTATTATATAATTTACAACTTATCAGTAATTATAAACTTGTAAGGAGGAACTAGACATAAATTCAAAGAGCAATGAGGGACTTCGATAGTAGGGCGTTAAGTGACCACTTAGGCGGCTTATCGCCAAATCTGCTACTATGAGAGTAATTATAATATTATTAATAACACAAGTGTATAATAACAATCCGCTTATATGTGATAGTAGATACGCGTGTGTTAAACAAGCAACGATGCCATAAAGTACAGTGTATCTCATCCCCGTGCGCGGAGGTAAACCAGTTCGGGTCCGGTATTATTTACGGCCTAAAAAGCATTTGCTATTCGAGGCAACAGATAACGCAGTAAGTACCGCTATTTCGGCTCGGAATGTTAATTTGTATCGCGTTGATAAACAGAATATCTGCATTTGCGGCAATAAGCCGCGAGAAAGGGATTTTACTGGGTCTTTTTGACGCTGAAAATAATCTGGAGAATATCTACTTTGTACGTCGACAAATGATATGTCTCTATGTTGTTAACGTATAAATTATTGGGGAATTACTAGAAATTCAACAGATTAAATATATGTTAAAAGAATTTAGAGGAGATTATTGTTGAATTAAAAAGATAATAAAAATACCAATCACAAGTATTTAAATGTAACTGATAAAGCAATTAATGATTCCTATTTTTAGCAAGTGTTTGCTTAATGTTTCTATAAGTTACATATTTCTATGTATCTTGAAAAAATAAAAAAGAGAGAAGGAGCACTACAGGAAATCATTTGAGTATACGGAAAGATTTTGTTGAAGTATCCAAAAATTTAGCTAAATACAAATCTGAAAATAATTTTGGTGCAAAAAATTTTGATATTCAAATAACCAGTTTGAGAGACCTATATAATTATTTTGACAATCCAACGAAATTATTCCCAGATTTGCATCTAGTTAAATTTTTATAGATACTTCAGTAAAACCATTCTTTCTGTATAGTTTAAACTATCAGAAGCCCAATCTTCAATCAGCTATAGATAAAAAATGTATTTAATATTAGGAAATGTGATTTTATATAATTATAGAAAGTATATATAAGTGTATGTGTTGCTGATATGAAATACTAGTTGAAAAACTGACTTCCCGATTCGCTGGTACACAGCGTGAGTCAGTTCATTGAATGTTAATGTCCGGATTAGTCGACGGGTCTTGCAAGGAAGTGTACACGATGTGGACGTGTAAGGAAGTGGCGAGTAAAGCGCGCCGATCGAGGTATCGACGTGTAGTAATGTTCCCGACCTAGTATTGTACTATTGTGCCACCGTTCGCCATCGAAAGAGACCACACGCACGGTTATGTCATGACATGTTGTCGCAACTAAGTTCATAATTACATAAGCAGTCCGCTTGACCTTCCTTTAGCCAGAGGCGTATTGATGAGCGGAAAGAGGTGAATAACGTCACCGGCCATTCATCTCGCATTTGTATTAGTTTTCGCTTGTACATATGAAACATGTTACAATGTCTCTTTGCGAAAGAAAAATTGGTCGTTTTAGCGCGTAGTTAAAATTACCTAAAGTTTACATAAATTTTATATGAAAAAACGGTTTTTTTGTTGAAGTATCTAAAAATTTAGTCAGATGGAGATATCTGAAAATGTCAAACAGTTATTGAATTTTGTATCTTATAAATAATATTCTACTAATCAGTTTCAACGTCTTACATAATTATTTTTAATGATCCAAATAGAATTATTTTCAAATCGATAGCTAAGTTTTTAGACACTTTAGTAAAACCAGTCTTTCTATGTGTATCAAACCAAACTATGAAATTTGTATCTTTGAATCAATCTCAATCAATATAAAAATGACAGAAAAATAAATTTCTGTCATTTTAATAATAATTTTTAGTTAGCAATCCGTTCATTTATTGCAAAAGAGTAAAGATAGGCTTCATTATTTTATTACTTTATTTTATTGATAAGAAAAATCCTTGGAAATTATTCACTTTTAAGACATAGAAAAATATCGAACTTTTGAAAAAAACTTTATTCAAGATATTCTTCATGTAAATGTTTCGTCTACAAATTTAGACTGTAAAAATCGGACTTTATGCGTGCAACGACTGCTAATGCGACGATCGTTTATGCGTATCGGAGAGTGATTTACATCGTCACGAGTCTTACACGACGAGCATCATAAAATTCAAAACGCGCGACGCGATATTACGATGCCGTTTAACGAGTCCACGCGCGATCTTATCGCAAGCAAGAGCTACACGCGAGATACATACCCGGCGCCGATTATTAAAATCTCACTTTATGCCGGTGATTGCGCAATTATGCAGATTATCGTTCGCATTCGTATTAGACTTTCAGGCTCAGTGGTAGTGGCGGGGCTGCAGGCGGATCATTGCATAATTATGCAGATCACCTCCCTCGTTAATACCAAAAACGTTCGGACGACACCTCCTGCGGATAATCAGCCTATAGTGCTCTCTCTTCAGCCGACTCGACCACCATGACCTCACCGTTCCCGATTTAGCTCTCGATGCGGTACACCTGCGCAATTGATGCAACGAGGGGTCTCAAGGGACCTTGTCGCACCTGACGCGCCGCGCCGGTTCTAAGCACGGCTGTTTATGTTACGCCGTGTACGGAAAGTGTGTTACGTGACGCGGCTGTTTTTCGATGCTGTCGCTGAAGTTGACACAGCACTTCGCTTCTACGTGTCTGGTATTGTCGCGAAGAAAATAAGATGCCTCGTCGACTGCACGTTTTTCTTTATACCATTCTACAATTGTATATTTAAAGACGTTGCATAAAAATCTCTGCGATCTGCGTGTCGTTAATTGAATTTGAAGAGCATATTTCCGAGTCATTTTCCAAGATCGTACATTAAAAAAGTAGAGATTTAGCATAATATAAGTAGTATACTACACGGAAAGAATAGTTTAGCTGAAGTTTACTGAAGAAAACATTTCACTAGATGCAGATATGAAAATAATTTTGTTAGATCATTTAATTATAATCTGGTTGATAGAATGTCAAAATTTTTGCAACATTGTTCATTATGCTACCTACATAATTATTTTCAGATTTATATGTAACTAAATTCTCAGATACTTAACAAAGTCAAACGCTGTTTCTTCAATATATTATGGAAAGAGAACGGTTTAAAACAAAATAATTATTCTAATTGCTAGAATATCAACATATTTTGTAACACTGTTTATTATGCTTGAGTTTCTTGCATAATTATTTCGATGGCCCAACAAAATTATTTTCACAGATCTGTATATAATTAAATTTTTTAAAATCGTTCTCTTTCCATGTATCTATATCGAGAAATCTCTACAATGTTCTTACATGTACGGGATATGTCGTCGCATATCCCGTACGCATTTACATATGCATATGCGATTCTGTCTAAGCTTGATCGAACGAGTGTTCTGCGGATGCGCAATGTTGAACGATCGGAAAAATCATGTGGTCGCGAAAGTGGGTCCGATCGAGCGAACTGCGGTTTGAAGGATGACTTTTCGCCGAGCGCGAGCGAGCCGCTCGGTTGCGAGAGCCTTCGAGGCATCATTAATCGCTCGTTCGCGTAATTAATTACTTCTAACCGGCGCGGCGCAACGATTGGCACGAAACCGTGCTGCGTGCGCCCTGCCGAGGGAAATCTTCGTGTAACCTGCTCGCATCGTTTTTTCATTTCGCCAACGTGTTCGCGGATCTCTCGCGTTTCACTGACCTCCGGTCTATCCCTTGCATTGCACCTATTTCGCCACTGTGGGAAAGTTTTGGATCACAATATTGTTATAGTCAGGATTAAATAATGGAGTAGGAAGTAGATTCGGAAAGTTAAAGGCTTGAGGGACAGGTAATGATTCGTATGTATCATCAGGCTACACTTTCAGGCAAACTTATTAATAATTTTTAGAATTTCCTTACGCTGTTTCTTCTCGAACTTGTGACTTGCGAAAAGGTCGTCTCTCTATGTCGTCACTTTCGTTTAATCCCGTTTTTTAATTCCGACGAAATGGCCGCCACTTCTTTGGCGCCTGTCGTATAACGGTATAGAGTTAACTTAATGTCCCACAGATATCGCGAAATATGCGTATAGCGCGAATGCGTAAGCGTTGGAAAAAGCAGTCGGAGGCGTGCAAAGCTATCGGCGAGCCTCGTTGAATATGCAAATCGCGATCGCGACCGATCTGGACGACAGGCGAACCTGCTTAAAACGGAGCGAGAAGGCGGAATACAGAAATTGGAAAGTGACGCGGATATTCGCGTGTCACTTTATCGCTTGCCGCGTTTATAGGCACCGAACTGACGCACGAACAAATGTACGAATCGTCGCAGATCCGGCGAATACGATTTCGCGTGAGAGATGAGAAATATATCGCGCCTACGTTCCAACACCTACTACATCGAACCTAAACAACGCGTATACAGGATGTCCCAACTTCGCCGTTAAATTCTTTAACTAACTTTTAGCTGATTACTATTGAAGTAGAAAACATAAACTCTTTATAAGTAGTTGAAAATAAAGAAGATATTGCTTATTAAAATATGATAATGAAAGTATATTAAAGACACAAAAATTAATTTTGTAATTTCTAAGTGAATAACATTGAGCGAATTATTATGGGGATTTGCACATAGTTTCACTCATAATTTCTTTAAAGAGATCATTCAAAATCTGCAGTTTTTTCAAATATTCTGTACTTGTATAAAATTATACGGGCCTTAATAATTTAATTAATAACAGTACTTGTCAATGTACTCTCTGTATATTACATTTGCGTATTGTCTACGAATTAACGCAGAAAGGAATATCAAACATGCGCTATTTAAGAATTGCGGTTGATTCTTCGTCGCCGTATCGAAGCCGTGGGCTCTTGACGAGGTTATACCAAAGCAAATCTCGCATCTCTCAGGGCTATCAACGGTACCCTGGTTCCCTAGCAGGATGTTACACGGATGGTTTCGTATATATGCACCATGGAAGAGGCCAGGCTAACGTGGCGGGGCATTATGCGATCCTGCGGAAGGTTTCCTGTGATGGCACACCGAGCATAGAGCATCGTGGCTAAGAGGCAGCCTAAGCTCGAGATATCAATAAATAACCTATCTGGCAATATTATCTCAGCGGTTTTATGCCTCACGGAGCGGGGAATGCGATCCAGTTCCTACATATAGCTCTAGCTGTTCCTTTCCTTTAACCCAGGCGCAACAACCGGCCTGGCCTCTACCATAGTGAAGGTGTGAATGATTCGCCTATTATAAAGCAAAGTGCATCTAGCTTCCAAAGCATACACACACACACACACTCTCTCTCTCTCTCTCTCTCTCTCTCTCTTTTATCGAAAAATATTCAAAGGGTTGTTTTCCTTTTCACCATTTGTTACCGTTGTTCTATCACATTTCAATTTTTTTCCTCTTTTTTTTGCGGCATCACATCTGACGTTTCGACTCTCAATGATCCGCAAGAATTTAGTTATTTGATATCTCATGATAATTCTGATTTACTCTTCATCACTTTCGTCAATCATCTTTAATTACAAAATCGACTCGAGCATTAAAATACTTTGATCTGATTTCGTGACACATACTGATCTGTTATCTAATTTTCGTTTCACAATTTTAATATTACTTTGTCAAGTAATTATTTTCAACGAAAATTATTTTAAAATCTGTATCTAGCTGTCCATATTTTAGGAAAACCATTCTTTCCGTTTACAATAAAATACAGAATTGAGTGACCATTCTATCTTAATTCACGGAAAGAACGATTTTTTATACTGAAGTATACATATCTTTTCAGATATTTTAGCTAGAAACAGATCCAAAATATGAAGATAAAAATAATTTATTGGATCATTAAAATAATAGTACGTTTAAGCACATGATAAACAATGCGTCAAAAAAAAGTTTTAACCTTGAAGCGACCACCTTGAAGACCTTACGTATCTTCCGGTTTTCCTTCTGAATGCACCCATCACTATAATGTTAGCATTATACTTTACACATTACCTCGTATCTCAATTTTACAATTCACCGGCTCTAATAGCACGAACGCGATCACGCTCGATCAGTTGCGGCGCGTGCAGACACGTTGGCTATCAACGCGCAAAAAGCATCGATGTCGGCCAACTCAATCCGGTATATCGAGTCGTCGTACAGAGCCGCGAACACGCCCGCGTCGGGTGAGCTAATAAATTGTAATGAACCGATTATATATCTATAGTGTGAACTTTCGATGGAAACGGAATACGTTTCTCTCGCGTTGCGGATGGGTGGGTGGATGGGTGGGTGCGCGTCCGTGTGTAGGTCAACTCGTGCCGATGTAATGTGCACGATGCAGGCGGTGTGCAGTCCCGTCGCATACCAGGGATCTGCCCTATGATAGACTTATCCTTTCCACACGTGAACGTACGTTCACCTCTTCGAAATCCACACGCCCGTCAACTGCGCGCCGATCCCACCAAATCCATGCCGATCGTAGCGTGCGATCGGAATCCTCGCGATAGCATACTAATTGTGTCACACGCTTACGGGAAGTATTCGTGATGGGTTGTTCCGCAACGAGTTGAAAAGTTTTCCTACTCGGAAAGAATGGTTTTGTTGAAATATCTAAAAATGTATACATAATTATATAAGACGGTCAAACTATTATTTGCTAGAATGTTAAAATTAACTTTTTGTGCTTATATATATATATATATTTTTTTTCAATTATTTTATTAATTTTTTTCTTCTGAAATTTTATACTGAAAAATAGTGATTAATTCCTTTGAATATTAAAAACACATATTGGACTATGGTGCTTTCATGGATATTAAAAATATGTAAAGTCACTAGTTTCTATAGTTCAAATTTCTGAAGGATAAGTGATAAGAATGCTGTGTGTGTGGTTGTGCTTTTAATTTGCAAAGTAAATAATTTCTAGCATTAAATGTTGTAAAGCTACACACTTGAATATTCTGCACACTAAATTTTTAGATATTCAAACAAAACCATTTGTTCCACGTATTTTATTACTATAATAAGAATAGATATTTGCACGGAGAATCGTTAGACTGTCTTCACAAAAGCGATATTATGAGTTTGAAAGAAAAATCGCATGACTAAATAACCGTGCGCCGCAACACTCCATAATTATCACCGTTGCTACACAATGGACACTGTACGCGTAAGCAATTGTCCCGATTGTTGGCTACCGCGAAACGGCGGTATTAATCGGCGAGTAAGGTAGATAGATAGATAGATATACAGACAGATTTATTCTATCCTCGGATAAATCCCCTACGGACAATCAGAGATTGTGCGGACATAACTTACAACTCAATATGCTATAGACGTACGATTTAAAGCTGAATGCAACGCGATAACACGTAAATTCCTCGAATAAGCGTGACGAAAGTGAGACATTAGAATAATTTGCGATTATCGGTCTATTACATTGAGTGGGAAAGAAAATATTCGCACAATCAAATAATAGCAGAAATAGGGTGAGACAGAAAGGCTAGAACGCATGTTGTCTAAAAAAGCACTGCCAAAAAGAAAAGAGCTCCATGCGGTGCGGCGGTGGCGGCGGCGGCACAAAATGAAGAATACTCTTTTCGTTTTACGGCCATTTATTATTAATTAGCACGGTATAAGGCAAGCCGCGCCACAGGGATCCGCACCTTTCCTGCCGGGTTACGGTGAAGTTAATGGGCCTTTTTTGCGCGTGCCCTCTCCGGCCTAGCCCCTCTTATCCCGTCTCTCTTGCCAATTCAGTCCCGTCTCCCTTTCGCTACGTCGTTGGTCCCTTTTACGCCGGCGGTCGTTGCGAAAACACCCTCGCCTCCACGAAGCGAAGCGAAGTGCAGCCGTTCGCGGCGATAAAGAGCGCGAGAGAAAACATACGTCTTTGCACCTGGGCGTGGATTAGTCGGTCGGTCGATCGGTCGGTCAGTCGTTCGCGACATTATTACCCGTTCTTTCCTTTGTCGTCGTATGGCGGCTGCGCGCGTGGGTGTTCCGAGATATGATAATGCTCGATCATCTTGCGCACGCAGCCTCCAACCGTGGCCGAGCGCGTCCAGCTTTACACGCTACTCGATTCGCACGCGCGCGACCGCGCGCAACACCTGCGACGAAGATCTCAACGTATGTAGCTGCGTGGTGGGAAATTATAATCAACAATAATACACCGACTGAAATTGATATTTTACTTTTATTTTCATATAAAATTATATCGTAATATTATCTGCTTTTAATTATAAACTGTGTGGATCGTATACTGTGGGAAAAGGAATCTGGTTGCATTAATTAGAATACTGATTAAAAATAGACAGATCAGAATTTTCTAGTTAAATCTGTTATAATTCTAGCCGAGATATAAGACAGTTCTGATTGAAACGATCAGAATTTTCCGGTTTATTTTCAAAATTTTTTCTTAATTTTGAAAAATAATCTTGAGAATAAAAGGTCGTTCTTTTTAATTAATTTTTTTTTATTACAGAAATCAGATTAATTAGAGAGTCTGACCACAAGTAACTTTGTCAAAATATCTTACAAGAGAGAAAGGAAGATATGTATACTTCTATATAAATACTTTTTGTATTTATATTATCTCATATATAGTTTTAATTAAGATTATAGAGTGAAATAGAGTATAAACTAGAGTGAGATAAAAAATATGTACAGGAACAAAGTATGTACGCATTTCTCTCTCTCTCTCTCTCTCTCTCTCTCTCTCTCTCTTTCGTAAGATTGTGACAAAATTACTCGTGACCAGATTCTGTTATAAAACTTCTATATAAGACTGATAAAATAGCGAAAGCAATTTAAATTTAACAAATAGAAAGTAGGAAATCCTGACCATAACGATTGAAACTGGATCTTTTAATGCTTAACTAATTCAATGTGAATTATATCATATTTGTAGTCATCATATTCACTGCGCGCCTAATTAAATTTACTTCTGATTCTCATAGAAAATTGTTTCAATAGTGTACGTCGTATCATCAATTAAAATTCATTTTATATGTATTAGTATATACACACTACTTAATAGCATACCACGTACAAAGATGACGACATATTTTTGAAGTAGAGAGACTTGCGTCACGAAGCTAACATAAATTTGTCAAAGATCTCGGAACTTTTACATATGAAAAATGATACTTAGCGCCTTATAATTACACAGTTGCGCAACGAGAAGTCTCGGTCCTGCCGTGAGAAAATGAGTCTCTGCCGAGAACGGGCGGACACTCCGTCGGTGCATGCGGTGCGGTCCGTTTGCTCTTAGTCGTATAACTCGTTCGGCGAGAGGAAAGAGGGATAAGGTGAACGAGGAGGACGTGAGGGAGGAGGGTACGGTTTCGATGGCCGGCGAACGAGCGAAAATGTGCTGGCTGCGTTCGCTGTCGAACGCGGCGGGAGAGGCAAATGGGTTTCGTCGTGTCCCAGGGCGACGTGGCCGCGATTAATGACGAAGTGCGAAAGCACCAGTCAGGCTGGGTATTAACGGAGGCGAAATGACAGAAAACGGAACGCGAAGAGATTGGGCGAGGGGGATAATGGCACGGCGAGAACGAGAGAATGGGGAGTGAAGAAGGAAGACAGAAGAACACGCAGCAAGCGAATATAGATTCAATAAATAGATCGTCCGGTGAGATAAATGTCCTAATAACTAGCTTAGGCTCGCACACCCAATCCGCGCGGGATACGTTTGCAACGGGACGATCATTAGCCTACGACCGGAGTGTGTAAATTCGAGACGCCGTCTCGGTTCAATTCACTCTACTCGTGCTCGCACGACGCACAAACACCTGTCACGAACACCGGATCGGTGCACACACGCGCCGTGTAACGCGTGTTGTGTAACGACACGCCGGCCGACCCACCGTGAGACCGTCGTGGACGCGTTTCACGCTCGCCTTCTCTGCTATTGTAGCTTCTTTCTCGCGTCGGCAGCTCTCGATCAAACCGCCGACGACACGCTGTGGTCCATTAATCTCTCATCGATGGCACTGACACTGATCGTACCTACGAGCTATTCAACGCCTCTCGCAACACGTGTATCAATCTTCAGCAAGTTATCGTATATTGTCCGGTCCAATTCTTTTAAATAAATTTACCGATTCGTTCGGGGGGCGTGAAGAAATCGATAGAGTATCGAACATTTCAAGTGCTTTCAAAGTACATGTTCGCAATTTCATTTCTACGTTATTCGATCCTCTCGTAGCACGTGTATCAATCTTGAACGAGTTATTGTATTGTCCGGTCCAATTCTTTCGATTAAACCCGTTGATTCGTTCAAGGCGTGAAGAAATTGATAGAGTATCGAGCATTTGAAGCTTTCAAAGTATATTTCGCAATTTCGTTGTAAAAATTTTTACGTTATTTAACCTTCCGCTGGCAAAGTTGAACTTTAAAAACAATAGATATTTGTGAGTTCTGATAGATAAATTTAAATCTGTAAAAAAGTAAGTAAAATACAATCCGAATTTTTTTATGCTAAAAACTCATTGTTAAAGCTTTACAAACATATAAGATTTTTTTTATTTTCATACGATTCGCGGAACGATATAACAATTTCATATTGTCGACAAAAAATTAAATATGATGAAATTTTTTTAAAAAATGAAGAAATTGAACTAAGGTAAAATATTTAAACATGCATAAATTGTGTGATCAGTAGTATTATTTATTCACATTAAATATGTAGCAAAAAGTATACTCGCGCGGAACGTTTCAAACTTAACTTAATCTTTTTCAGCCGTGAAAAATTATAAAGTTAGATCATAATTAAGTACGGTATATAATTGAATACAAAAAAAAAAGGAAAAGGTGCTAAGTAATTGCTAGATATACGATCCTTTTGAATTCTTTGAGTCAATTAGATAATTTTTTCCTTTTATTACATTTGATTATATACTTATTTATGATCTAACTTTGTAATTTGTTACGGTTGAAGAGGACCAAATTAAGTTTGAAATGTTTCAAGGATATCCGTGAGTACTTATATTGCTACTTTTAATGTGAATAAAATTATGTTGCTACATATTCTCTCAATGTATGCTCGTTCAAATTTTTGATCTTCGTTTATATAATTTCTTCATTTTTTGTATGTTGCGAGCAAACATTTAATTATATTTTTAATACTATTTTTTTAAGAAAATAAATAATCGTCCTGTCGCTATAAACTGAAAGTAACATAACATCATTGTCATAATTTTGCACTCAACAATATAAATATAACTTAACATGTAGTATTATATAACAATTACATTGTTGAATACAAAATTGTGACGTTGATGTTATTATTTTAGTGTCAACAGCGACGTCATGAATCAAATTTAATTCATTATTTTGAATGAACAACTAAGAATAAGTCGACACTTTAAATCATCGAGTTAACATTCATTAACGTAAATTTGATTAGTGAAATCGTTACAGTCGATCCTTCCGTGGCTTGCGGCAACCAGCGGCAACGATAATAGGTCCATTTCGCTCAGGAATCGCGAGTGGGTATTTCGAGAGCTATCACGAGCTGTCAACGAACGACTCTCACGACTCATGCGGTGGAAACGGCTTCAAGTGACGAGCGAATACCGGGACGTGCGAGCGATAACTCTGTCTACTTTTCTACGCGAGCAGAACGGCGATGTGATACACTAAGCGTTCGTTATTTACGACGTGTTCGTCTAATTAGATAATAACGTCGATATTTTATATTCGTGCGTTCACCCGAAGCACGAATTGCTCGCAACACGGCTGCAACTGCGACCTTCGCCGCCACGCCGCAAATCGTTACGACCGTAACACGCGGCTCGCGGTAAATCGACGCGGATGAGTGCAGCAGCGAGAATGCGTGTTAATAACACGTGCTCGCGCGTAATCAAGTTAGAGGATCGCGGGAAATTAGAGCCGAGTATGTGCTCGCCGCCGCCGTCTCGGGGCGACGAAGCCCCGATTCAGACCGATTGCTGTTACTCTAAATGCTACGCAGTAATCGAAATACTAAATGATCAATTAATCAATAGAGAAGCAAAAAGGATGTGCGAGCCTCGACACATTGAATATCGCTTTAGTGTTTTATATGACGTCGCACGCGTCGTATATTTCTCGCGAAATTGAATACCTGGCGGGCGAGCGGCTCTTGACGAGTTGCGCAATCGAGGAATAACGATCGTTCGGAGATTTACTGCAAGGAAAAATCACCTCGGGCCACGGCGGAACGGAGAATTATCTATCATTCGGGTTAAATGTTACGTCCGGTGATGTCTCGCGGCCGCGGCTTCGACTTATTTCCCAAGAGAGGAGGCAGTGGGCTTTTATGTCGATGATCGCTCGTGGACGCCGTATCATTACTCTTCATACGGGACCCCGGCGACGTCCGACAGCGAAAGCTCCGTTATGGAGTAACGTCTATCCCGCTTAACTCGCGAGATCGACGAGCCTATCGTGCCTCGTGCAGATTCGAGTCTAACAATAACATCCGTAACTGTCTATTGTCATATATAGTGGCAAATGAATCGAACGCAGTAAGATAGCACTATAATGCAGTAATTTTCAGATGACAGAATTATGTACAAATATCATTAACTTCCCGAGTAACATTTGCAATAAATGAACATTAATAATTTATGAAATTTTCACAAGTTATATTTACTTTTTTCAAAAAATGTATATTAACAATTTATAAAGGTATAATTCTACTGGATATTTCCTAACATTTTACGGAATATTTAATGATTTATTTGAATCTACAAATTTCAAAATTTTTTTAATCGGAATTTTAGAATTCTCTTTGACGATAAAAATAAGTTCAGCGCTCCTTAATAAGATTTTTTTTAAAGATTCTTTGTTAAAAAGTTTTTGTCCTAAAAAAATAATAATACATAGATTTTTTTCATTCTAATTTAATATCTCACAGTATCTTAACCGTATTTTGAGTATAATCTCTATTTTAACAAGCCTTTACAATTTTTCAATCCATTAACTCATAATTTTACATAATTCAATAATTCATAATTTTTTTTGTTTTGTATGGGAATTACTCTTTGTTATATATGAAGATAATTTATATTGACGTGAGGTTAATAATAACAAATGACGTATTTAATATGAAAGTACGAGCCAAGTAGATTCAGCATGCCTGCCAGGGTCTATGTTGTTTCGCAGACTCGAGTCACAGGAATCTCGCGTTGCCTTGTCGTACGTTGCGTGTGCGTTTGCATGACAGATACTCCGAAATACGCTTCCGCGCGGGCGTGGGCGACGACGGTGTAATCCTACCGCGTAGTCGCCCGTTAAAGTCACGTTTTTCAGGTAGATGATAAGGCCGACTAGGTGTACAGTTAGACGTGACGCAATTGCAACGGCAGTCGGGTTGGAGCCCAATTACCAGCTTCTTCCGGTTCGTAGCGCGTACCATCGTGTTTGTGGTGTCATCGTGGATTATAGACGCGCCGTGGTGGATTACAGACACGCGAGAAAAATCGGGAAATTATTCGACGGTCGATCGCGGAAGCGAGGCCGTCTCTCGTTGCGGGTCGATCTCTCTCCTTGTCTCCGTCGTCAGCCTAATCCGCGACAATCGCATAAATACGGCGCAAGCGGAACAGGAATCTCGTAACGCCCTATGACTCTCCGTGTGTCTCATACACGGTGGTCATCCTGATTAATGTCGCATGAGCCTTATCTCTTTTCGGAATAACGGGGATGATACGACCGTTCGCGATCGCGCGATCGCCTAGATATATCATCGTATACTTTCTATTTGCGCGTATAATGTTAAGACTTGGAAAAATCCCCGGATATATGGTGTTCGAAGAACGAGCGGATTGAGTTTATGAGCTATGTACGTGGATTTTTCCTTTCTTTATAGATATTGATTTATCTCGTGATAGATGAATATACATAACTCAATCGAGAAATAGTAACGTTTAACAAGAAAATGAATAGATAAATTGCTTTTTTAATTTACAATCCGCTATTACCGAATAAAATTTGAATTTCGATTTTTAAAAAATATATTTTAATTATACACATTTATCATTGCAGAATTACATTCTTAGAAGCTTTTCTTTCTTATTTAAATATCGGAAAACTACAGAAAATAATTTGCCGCCCTCTCTTATTTAATAATACATAATTACGTTTTTTTTTCTTTTTAATTAATGATTGATCATTACACCTCCTCGCATGAAAACTTCCGGTATATCGTTCTTTTTTTTTTTACAATCGATACACTACAATATATCTTCACGATTCCATTGACCTTTCTTAACGCCCGATTCATTGGCCAAGAGAGTCGAGATGCCAAAATCAATCAATCACCGGCCATCATCGTCGACGTAACTCCCGAGCTCGGTTGAGGCTTAACCGTGAGTTAGTTAACCTCACGCGTACCGAGGCGGTTCCGGCCGCGTAGACGAGAAAGGAAAAAAATTCCTACCTGATTGATGTCGCTGCCCAAATCCCGTGCACTCTTGGCGCTCCTCAGCTGATATCCACGATACTCTCTGTACCTCATGGTCACTTCGTCATCGGTCAAGGCGCCGCTGCTGCCACTCCTCACGCTTTTCTTACTCTTCTCCTCTTTCGCTTTCTTCTCCTTCTTGCTGAACAACTGCTTGACTTTGCTCATGGTGCCGCTCTTTTTCGCCGCCTTCTTCTCATACTTTTTGTCGGCGGCACCGGAAGGTGGTTTCGCAGTGACCAATGGCGGCTTTGACGACGAATCACTCGCGTACTTATCGTACTTGCGTTGCTCGGACGTCGGCGTCAGGTTCATATTGCGATCGGTGTGTCGTCGCTCGTGTTTGATAAACTGCCGGTTGACGAAACCCTCGTCCTCGGACTCGAGCTGCTCCCGCCTATCCGCTTCCTGAGAGTCCCTTCTATAATCGTTTTCAATCCCGGAATCGGCTAGCCGATCCTTCCGATCCGGATCACTCAGTCTAGTTTCGCGATGGCGGCGCTCGGTGTGTCCTCGCACCTCCTGTCTCGTGTGCCTCGATTTGCCCTCATGATAAGTCCTAGGTGGTCTGGTCGGGATCGTCTCGGTAAACGTCTCCAAACGACTGACCGAGGACACCTTTCCTCGTGGACTGTCGGAATCGTCAAAGTAGTCCAGCCGATTGCGCGATCGCCTCAACGGTTTCTTCGGATCATCATCCAGTTTACGGTGCTCCTTCCTCGTAGTGCGCGCTTCGTCGTAGCGAGTGTCGCAACGTATCGAATCCCTAGCGGTAGTATCTGAATCATATCGGCTGGAATTGTAACCGCCGCGATCGGTGCGTATTCGTGGTGGCGAACTGTCGTAATCGTCATGAATCTGATGTTTGTTGCCGCTCGTGTACCTCTGCGTGGTGCGTGTTTCCTCATAGTACTTCGATTCCAGCTGGCTGCTGGTCATCTGCGAGATATCAGTGTCGTAGTCGTCATTTGGGCCTTCACGCAGGCTGTCTAGGTGACGCTTCGCGAACGGTGATCTCTCTCTGCGTCCATTTATCGTTGGGCTATCCAACAATGCGGTCGGACGTCTCATGTCTCGCGCATTAACGTAACCCGCTCGGCTGCTCAGATTCTCGTGCGATCTCGTGGTGTACTCACTTCTGAGCGCTCGCACCCTGGCGTTCTCTCCAACCTCATCCAACCGTTGCGTCGATTTGCTCATGCCACGGATCGATTCAAAGGGTTTCTTTGTTTTCGGCAGATACGCGTCTCGGTTAATTGGTCGATTCTCGCGATCCAGGAAATCGTCGCTCTTCGAGAACTTGCGCTCATTCAATTTTTTGGCGATAATCGGTGACGACAGCTCGTCGTTCTCCCGTGAGTCGCTGCGGAAGTGATTCGTTGTAGAGGTTCCTTCTGGCAAATAATGCGAAGATTTGTACGGGCTACCATTTCTGACGGTCTGAAATTTCTCCTCGGGGCTGCTTCGACTTCGATCGCTGAGAAACGGTTTAAAATTGTCAGTATAACCCTCATGCGTTCGCGTCTCTACGATGTATTTATCACCGTATTTGTCCGTCCTAGTTTCCACGGTATAACCATCCCTCGGTTTCGTGTCGAGGTAGCCGTTCGTCGGGATTTTGTTAGTGATCTTCTTCTCGTAGCCGTATACTTTGCCGTTGTCCTCGTGTATTTCTTTCTCGAAAATGTACTTCTCGCCGTTGCTATTGGTGCGCGTCTCCGTGATGTAGGTATCCATATATCGCTTCGGCGACGCGATCCGATTTGGCGTGACCGGCGATGGTACTATCGGCTTGTCGATTATCTCGTGTTCGCTTGATTTTTTCACTGGTACATTCGCGCTATTCTTAGCGGCGAACATCTCGTCAGCCAGTAATCTCGACTTGATCCTGGACTCCAGCAGATCTCGTCGTGCACTTAATTCGGTCGTTTTCGGCGAGATTCCACTTTCATTCTGTCTCGAGATTAATTCGCCGCTATCCCTTCGTCTGGCGTCCATACCGTCGGCCCTACCTCGACCAGAAGTGTCCACGAACACGGTCGAAGTGTATTTTTCAGGTTTGTCATAGAGACGCCCATCGAACTCGTGACGTCTCGTGACCTCGGTGGTCCTGGAGATGAAATCCTTTGAACCACCCAAGGGTTTGCCGAAGGGGCTGCTACTCTTACGGTCTTCCTCATATCTCGACTTAAAGGTGTTGATCTCATTGTTGCGACGCAGATCATTGCTGTACGAGTAATCAGTTCTGCGGTACTCCTTCTCCGCAGGACTGTTTTCGCGGGAGGAGTCCTTCCTCTCGAGACCGAGACCTTCGTCGCTGTCAGAGTGGCTTCGCTGAGCCTTCTTTTTATCCGGCTGTACTTGCGCATAAATGACGTTGGTCTGCGCAGGCGGCGGGCTACAGGAGTCGTTTGGTCTGGTATAGGAGAACGGTCGATTGTTATTGTGACCGAATCCCGGCGACGGCGATACCATCGTCCTGGTCAACTGCGGAGGTGGTGAACGATCATTGGACAGTCGGTGGATCATCTTGTGAATAGTGGACTCTCCGCTGCGTTTTTGAAGATCGTAGCGACTACTGTGTAGCATACTATAAGTGTCCGCTTTATCGACCTCGTCTCCCTCGCGTTTTAATTCCTTCGAAGGTGAAGGTGTACGGCTGGTTTTCGTGGGCTTTCGATCGGGTTCTCTCTTCTCTTCGTCGTCTCTACCCTCGACGAATATGTGATGTTCGATCACTCTAGCCTCTCGGCTGGGCGATCTATCAGCAGACTCGTCGGTGCGCGTCGTTCCCTCGGTCGTTTCTCTCGCCTCGACGTCTCGCGATATTACCTCGTCGACATCGATAACTGGGCTCGATCGCTCCTCTTGTTTTTTGGACTTCTTCGGCTCCGGTCGATTGTTGTTTTCGCGATCTGCACTTGCAGTGCCAAAGTGGAACGGCTGCTGATTGACGTGCGGCGACGACTCGATTATCGGCGATAGCTGCTTCTTCGCTCGTTGGCTGATGGTACTCAGGTGCGAGCTCTCGCTCTCACTGCCGCTTCGTTTGCGTTGCGCACCGTTACGCGTCCAGGAGCCTGCGTCGCTCACGCTTCGACCGACCGGCTTCCGGCGCCTCTCCAAACTCGGCGAGAAGAATCGTGCGAGCGAACTCTTTAGCTTCTTCGCGCTGGCATCACTGGCGCTCCTCTCCAGTGGTTTTTTCTTGGCCCGCGGCGTGTCGAAGTCCGCATTCGTGGTCGTAGTGCCGATCTCCTCGCTACCGCGGCGAGATCTTACATCGATTGGCAGATCGGGACGTTTCTTATTACGACGCGCCGGCAAGGTGCTGAAGCGACCGGGCAGGCGTCGATTGTCGTGTGCCACGCAGTGAAGACTGCCCGCTTGCTGCAGGACTAGGGCCGCTTCCTGTGCGAGATCCTCCTTACTCTTCGTGGCGATGTTCTCCTTATGGACCGGAGTGGCGATCAACCTACCTTCTCCATCGCCCACGAGAGCCGCGGTTACGCGCGGTGTACCACGTCCTGCAAATACGAGCGCGCCGGTATTTAGTTGCGCCTGATTTCATCATGCGCGATAATTATTTGAACGGTGTTGTATAAAAATATTTTACTAATCCTAACAAAATGCATTATATTTTTGCTGGGCAAGCAACAAAGAAAATTTATGCATTTTTAATTTAATTTTTAAACATATTATTTACAGTGAGTTTTATATACATGATATCTTTATGTAACACCGTTCATTATGAAGAGAAGAAATAATATATATTACGTAAAAAAGAAATGTTCGAGTAGTAAAAGATTTATTTGACAAATTGTTTCCAGCAAAGAGTAGACATATATTAATTTCTTTACATATTACATAAATAAAAATAAATCAATTTATTCCGAAATAATTGAATTTGATATTCATATTTCTAACATTTTCCGGATAGAAGATTAATATCTTTTTGAAATTTTTTTAGTATCTCTTAGATTTTATATAAACTAATGATAGCTATTAAGAGATAAATAAAATATTATAGTAAGATAATAAATGATAAAATAAATGATAAAATAAAACGACATGAATAGATGTAGTCAAAATTGGTTATTTCATAATTTGATAAAGTCATGGTGATAAATCTGTCCAATAGTAAATGTTTTTATATTTTTACCAGTCACTGGTTCTATTTGTATGAAAATAATCAGGTATAGGAATTGCTGAATTTTAATCATGAGGCATTCCGAAACGTCATCATTAGGCTTCAGGTTGACGTCTGATAAATTCGATCGGTTAATGAATTTATGTCGCGACCTTGCGTGTAAATTAGCGATTTATGTTAAGTGGACGAGCACGTAGTCGTTAGTGGTTAATCACCAAGTTTAATCAAGCGCCAGTACACACAGCACAGTAGACACTGGTTGGCTGGCTAGAAGCTGAAAGCTAGAATCCGACGCGCGTAAGAAATTGCCGTCTTTCTGTCTCATCTTCCAAGCACTACTTCTGCTAAATCCGGACCACCATTAATCCGCTGCGTCGTCTGATTCGCGATCGATATAATGCTTGTAATTAACGCTGTCATATTTATAAATGGGTCGCTTAATCAATAGCTCGTTAACGACCGTATCGACTTCTGCGAGATTGTTACGTGCTAATTCGTTTTTTCTTTTTAAATGACGGTCATGAATATAATATATGGAGAAAGGAACAACATTACACACATATATAATATAGTAATAACTGTATAAAATTGGATGCTATATCGAATTAAAAGAAAGTATATTGAGCGGGAATAATAATAAATATTCATAACTTAGCCAACCAAAAAACGAGCGTAATAAATCAACACAACGAAAAAAGAGTTAATATGTAATTAAAAATCCAATTTACATATTTTATAAAAATTTTAGTAAATAATTTATAGAATAAAAATGAGAAAAGTAAAAAAGTGTTGTTTGATGTATTATATAAGTATAGACATTTTCATTCACGTAATGTATCTTCAAACCTTTTGATATCAAGTCTCAATAGACCGAAATACATTGATGTAGCATTAATTGAAGAGTAAAATGTCTTCATCGAGTTAATTCAAGAGAGTAAAAAGTCTTCATCGAGTTACACTCTTCAAATCAAACTTGTTGGTTTAAGGATTGGATAACACTTTCTGGTGCTAATTAGGCATCTCCCACGAAATTTTCACTGCAGATAAAATCAACCTACACATGACTTGCGCGATCTATCATTTTTATTCACGAATGGTTTACCTTACATAAGGAGAAAGCAGCGACCGTGGACGTCTTCCCACAGGCGAATGGGCTCGGATCTCGTCTCGCCTTACGGTAGGCGCTAATCGACACTAGGCGGATGAAAATTAATTCATTAGCGACCTTATTACGCGTTGTCAAATGCATTAATTTCTCTGTTGCGAATATATCTAACAAATCATTACGTCGCTTATGTTCGTTATATGCGCTCATTTAATATATTAATAGAGTGAAAGAAAAAAGTTATTTGAGATGTGTACAGTCATAATAAGAGAATACCAATGTCAGCGTAAACATAACTTTAAATGAGCTTAATATTAAATAGTCTATTTCTTTAATGGCTAAAAAAATGACTCTGAAATGATTTCATCTTTTCTTATATTTTTATAATACCCAATTATGCGCCTGTACGATTGCGTATAAAGTTTCTAATTTATTCTTTTCTTATTAGAACAGAAATTAATTATGTATGTTGATTTTGCAAATAAATTTGAGTTTAGTGCATTACATGAATTAATTGCATTTAGGAGAATTGTTCCGCGTTCCCCAAGGAACAAATGCTCCGTGGATTGGAATCGTTGACGGATTTATGGCATCATTGTCGCGATTTTAGTATCCGAACAGATACCTGGCTAACGGGTGAAACCTCGACGCGAAGCATCTCGTCGAGGTCATCAACGAGAACCTCGAGAACGAGGTCGTCGCTCGGTGGCGATTAACGTCGCTCAGCGTCGCCTACCGAAGTCAAGTCTTCGTGCTACTTCTTCTGGAGCTCCGCGAAGAATACACGCTGCACTATTTCCAGAAAGTCGCGTTTCTCTCGCCTTTCCTTGTGGGAACTCGTCGTCGTTGCCGTCGTGTAAAACGCCGCCTCGAAAACGCTTTTACAACCTCGGTCGCTCGGTTTCCATAAACATGCAATTAGCAACTTCTCGCGCGCCTTTGTCTCCCGAAGGTTTGCTCGGTCTAACGGACCTCTTAAGCGTTTAGCTGAGTTATGCCGTATACTTTCGAGGAAACGACGTCTTCTCATTTCAAGACTTAGAACAGTTGGAACGCGCGATTTGCTCGCGATTTCTTCGCGGAGCCAGTCTGGTCGTCGATCGCACGTCTCTTCCGCGTCGCCGCGTCGTTGCGGATGCTGTAAATCGTAAACTAAAGATAGCAAACTTTGTATCGTTTACGCGATTCAATGGCGCAAACTACGCGCGACTATCATACGTGGGAATGTAATCTCTTGAGATATCGTTGCGTTTAATTGCGCGCAAGCACGAGTGGAGCGACGTCGCGCGGGATTACACTCGAGGGACTCAGGTGAAGGACGCGTTTCCAGCTCGCAGGTTTCGGTCGTGTAGAATCGTGCTCTCGCATATAAGCGGACGTCTCTTCCGTAGATTGCGAGATTAATAAGGCGGCACAGCTCACGCTAATACCGTGGAATGCGCGCCGCGAATCGGGAATGTAAGTTAAAGACGAGCGGAAGCGCGACGGTTCAGTGATTCTCCGATCTCGACAGAGGACCCGATTCGATCTTGCTTCCTTGAATACTAATTATTCCTAGGATGCGCGCTAGAGAGAAATACTTCGAGGATGCTTGCACGTGCATTTCTAACATGAGACGAAAGAGAAACGGAGAAGAAGAGTGAAAGAGGAAGATGCATTAACATGTGGCGCACGTATTCCCCAAGCGAGAATTGATGCGTTTAGTTAGCCGATCGTGAATGCGTACGATTGATTAAACGAACGACAGGCTGTGTTGCCGATAACTGTTCAGCAAGTGGTTTTTGAATTTTTTTTCTTCATAGAATTTATTGATCTTACTGTCTTTAATTCAACATGATTTTAACGTAATATACTCTGTCTATTTCCATTCGGAATAACTTGAAGAATTGCACCGCCAGAAACTATTAGAATTTACCTTTCTGTAGTTGAGAGATATTAATATCAAATAAATTGAGAAGATGAAGATAAATTAATGTTTAATTCTAAAACATTTAAAAGTATTTTCAAAAAATTTTAAATATAAAATCTTTTTTTTAGATTTGCGTTGCAAATAAGAAATCAAATTTGTTCACTATGTGTTTGAGTATACGTCTCTAGGTATATACAAATAGACTTAACACAAGTAAATAAAGAAGGCTATTTTTAATCTTGGCACTTAATTTCGTTTTGAATTTTACAATTTCTAGTTCAAGCCTCCTGCGCATTAATTACTTATTGGTTCTGAAACACAGTTCTAAACTGAAGCTGGATTACGTAATATTATAAATAAAACTGACAAGCAGTTTAACCCTTAAGGGATAAGGTGAATCTTCAAAATATTCAAAAATAGGATTGAAACAAACCCGACGCTGTTTTGATTATATTTTATCTAATCAATATAACAAAATGATAGACAGAGATCGCATCCCACCCTTTTTTACCATAGTAGGGTTAATATTACTGATGCTAATGAGCATCTTTAAACATTGTGAAGAAATAGCTTTTACAGACAAAAATTAATATGGTGAAAAATATATTCGATTTGTAAAAATAGTAAAAAAAATTCTGTCAATCATGATATTGATCTTCGTATTGCAAGTAATTTACAAATCTCTGTTGCAGGGAATCTAAATACTGACGTAGGATTCTATAGTATTCAAATGAATTCGATTATGATCTCGCAAATTTGTCATAATATCAGCTTATTATCCATAACCGTTTGTGCTTCCTTCTACGATCGTCTCGTAGGATGCTTATGTCCAGAATAGAAAACCTACGGCGAACAGAAACTACTCAAAGTAGTCAATGTTACCTATGCAGCACCATGAGTGACCGTTAACGAGATGTAATCATTGTACTCGGCAGACTGATTGATATTCCAGCGCGTCGTAAAGTCGATTTAATTATCACGATTTTAGCGTTGAGATCTCGCGTTACGGGCACGTTATACGTACGTTCGATGAATGTCTAATGGTTAGCGCAATTGGCGAACTTGTATGCGCGTCATCTCATGTGAGACGTATTATTACGTCGAGTTCACGATGTTATTTATCGCATGCGTATTTATGAACGTGAATACTCTAATCGTCAGATCACCAAATCGGAGGATTTCAACTTGCCGAATTCTCAGATCTACAAAATGTGAAGTGGCAGATGTATTATCTGATTCTCAATACACAGTAAAAAAACATTTTGTATTGGTATTAAACTCAGTCCTTATTAAAATATTTATTGAATTTTATTAAATTTTCAACATATCTTAAGTTAATTTAATGTAGTGTGATTTTATAATATTTGAATATTTTAGGTTCAATTTGTGAATATGTTAGGAAATTAAATTTGATATAAGTTTTTCAACTGTATATGATCTTATGTTTACAATATGTAAAAATTGGAGCTTCTTCTTCCTTTCTTTTATAAACTGTATCTATACATTTTGTGTGCAGATCAGCTAATCTGCTGATTAATCAGCGCTAATCAATACGTTGTACGTTAATTATGTTATTTTTCCTTCTATTATAGAAAAAAAATTGCATTCGAGAAAGTTATTTGGCACTCTTCCTGTCTCAATAAGAGTTGCATAATGAATTATTCATGATAATTTGCAAACGTTTTTCTGTCGAAAGAAATTCATTCGATGCATAAAAATAGGCTACCGTGGCTCAGTTCTGTATACTATACTTCAAGTGCTTGACATTCTCACGAATTGTTATGTTTCAAGGGTCTTTGGGGCATATACTGTTGCCATTCTCTCAAGTGACAACTTTCTGAGAAAGTTGCTTAGTGGATCTGAGATAATTACATTTTCGCAAATTAGTAAACGGGGTCGAATATAATATATTAGATGTAAGAAACAAAAAAGAGTAGTATAAATTTATATATCAAATTTAATATTGTATCTATACATTTTATAACGCGACAGTAAAGATAAAAATAGCAATGATATTTTTATTGTCTCGTTTATTATTATTAGTCAAAGTGATACGTTATCTGTGGAAGAGAAAGGCGTTAAGCATGTTTACTGTAATATTATTATACCGTTGTAATAAAATTTAATATTGAGTTGCGAACTTTAGGTTAAACGAAGCTAATAGGCATAAGATTATCGGGTGGCTATCTCTCGCAGTGCACTGCCTATTTCTTGCCGCACTTCCAATTGCTGCGTGCACATGTAACTCAGTTGGAATTCCGGAAATGGTGAGCCTAATCTACACGCTGGCTTAACTCTACGCATCGATCGATCTCAAGCGTGAGTTAATTATTAATCGACGCGCCAACATGCTCGTGTAAATGACGGTTACGTCGGAATTTCTAAGTCGATTCCGCATTCCGTGTGATTCCATGTAAGTTCCAAGAAGAAATGACTTTATTTACTAAGAGAAATTAAAATTATTTAACAAATTCGTGTACTAAAGAAGATAATAAAAAGCTTGCACATAAAGGATTATTTTGTGGAAGTATTTAAATATTTAGCAAAGTTATAGATAAAAAACTTTTACAAACTAGATACAGAGATGAAAATAATAATTATATAGAACACATTCAAACTGATGAATGTTCAAACTTTAGCATTGCTCATGTTTTAGATTCTTACGTAATTATTTTAATGGTTTAATAAAATTATTTTCATAGATTTGTATCTAGCTAAATTTTTAGATAGGTGTTACTTCAGTAAAATTATCCTTTCTTTGATAATCGAACAAAATTATTTTCAGTTTTGTATTTAGCCAAATTTTTACATACTTCAACAAAACCGTTCTTCTCCTGCATACATGCCTCGTTATTTAATTAAATTAAAATGCAAGATGAGTTACTGTTTCGTTCAATGATCAAACGCATGGTGGGAATACATCAGGTGAATGAAAGAATTGTCGGAAGTGCAAATAGCGCATCTCGCTTGCGCGAGGTCAAAGTTCGCGCGGATCGCGCTGACCTACTGCTTCGAGGGCTGCAAACACCATAAACACTTCGTGCAGCCGTATCGTTCAGTTCGTCGCGTGAATCTCTCGATACCAGAGACGACTCCGACTTCGAGTTGCAATGGAACGGTTGCTACGAAGTGCAATGGCTTAGTTTCTCATTCGTACACCTTTCTCGAAAGATCGTTATTTAATTCTTGACACGCGAGTTTTCTCGTTAACGGGTTCTTTCACAGAACCGTCGCGCAGATTTTTGCTGTACAATATCTTCATTACTCAGTATTATTTTCCGCTAATTTTACACTTTCCATTGCACTTTATTTCATCCTTCGAATTTTATCGAAGAGAAATTTTGCACACAAGCGAAGGTTAATTTCTGAAGATTGATTACCGGCGACGAACGCGAACACCCCAGCGAATAAACACCTGGGAAAACCCGTAGCGTTGACACTGATGAATGATTTTAGCGCATGATGTCATAATTGCGAGAGGAATGTTTTCTCAGCTTTACTCTGACGGCTAGCCGCGATCAACGTATCTTCCACGAATCGCGGATCTGCGATTGCCGACAAGCAAGCCACGAGAAATTCTCGTTACAGTGAGTCTCGTTGAACCTTCAACTTCCGAGTTTGTTCTGAACGTTTCTGAACATTTAAACGTGCGTACTAATGCATTTATTAGTATCAAACGAAAATTTTATCTTATCGACATACCTATCTCAATAGAGAATTTTGCTAAATTTTTTGGACCGTCAGATAGATTACGTTAAATGCACTTGGCCGAGTCGTGCTAATTTGTATTCCCATAATCTGTACCGTCTTTCACCTCTGTAACCTCTCATCCCTCCTACGTAGAGTCTCTTCCCCCCTCCCAGCTCCCTCTAAGCATGCGTCTCACAAAAGTGATGCTAGTGCGACCTCCACGTTCTCAACTCGAGATACCGGTCCATCCGATAGCCCGGCACTTCCTCGTTTCTGTGAGGTCGTTCGCGATCTTAAGGCTACTCGACACGCAATCGACGAAGACAAAGACTTGAGTCTTAGACTCTTGGAATTTTTAATAAAACTCGACAATTTGAAAAATTTGAAGAAAGTTTGTAATAATATCAAATTGCCTTGCAATATATGATAAAAATTTTATAACAATTCGGCCGTAAGATAGGCATGTTATACAGTTTGTACACAATTACGATGTACAATATTATCTCATGTACAGTGTACATGTAATATGTACAATATTATCTCATAAGATAAGGATTAATACGCGTTGTAAGTCTTATGTAGATGTTCATGCCTACTAATTCGAGATTGATCACGTTAGAGTTCCTTTAGCAAGAAAATTAACGCGGTTGCACAGCATTGACGGCGTTTTACTCGTGCGATATCTGATACGCGATCTCTATGTTATTGAATACCAGTGCTATTCAGTGCTATTCAGTGCTTCGAGTACTTAAATACTTCCTTATATCTATTGCGCGAGTCATGTGTACGACCTGATCGTTACATAGTACCGCTGCGTTATCATTGAACTTGGTATGCATCGTTGTTTCCACGTTATGTGTAAGGAAAAGTAATACCGACTTTACGCAAGATCTAATAATTCGAAATTAAATTACTATATTATTATAATGAAACTGCAGAAATTATTGTTTATTCTGAACAGAAAAAAAACACGACTGTACTTTTCTACATATAGTAATAATTATTTTCTCTGAATTTGCATTAAGAATGTTGAATAATTGTTGCGTAACATAACAAAAAAGTAGCAGATTTCATATTCAATATCTACACAGGATAATTTGCAATTTATTTTATGGATATAAGTTAGTATAAAACACAGAGAGACTATCCAATATAATTTATTGCGACTTTTTAATACTTGCCAATAAATATTTCTGTAAACTCCTGGAAATAAAATTCTACTAAAATAAAATTACTTAAAATTTTCAAATATCTTATATTTTTGATAACTATCTGCACTTAGAATTTAATTTATGGAATGGTTATACAATCCATTTTTGATAAATAAAAAGTTTTCATTACAGCTTTAAAAAAGAAATTTTATCTTAAATCTGAATATGGAGCTTTTCTGAAAATCTGTCTAAAATGAGTATCTTCTATACAAATATAGTTAATCAAGCCATCTTCCATCACAAAGGATTTTAGCATTTGTCAATTCGACAATACTTAACAATTAATCATTAACTAACTGAGGAGAAGACAGAGAAGGATAGAAAGAGACTAGTTTAGATTTGCTTCGCGAACGACGATCAGCTTCTTGGAGCGCGGATCTCGAAGCGATTTCCGTGCGGCGTTCATTAGCGATCTAACGAAGATCATAGCGCGATCGGGAAGCGTATTACACCTCGTTACACACGTACACATTCATGTGCATCGGGTTAAAGCCAGTCCCCGCGATCGCGGAGCACGCGACGATCCAGGAAACGCCGGCAGGCGGGATAATGCGGACGACACAAGGGGCCCTTAACAAGCTTGGACGAGAGGCACATGCGCGAGAGCGCAATGCTGCACCCAACTAGGCTGACTTTCCGAGACCGCCCGCATTGACGACGGGAAGGGAAAGAGAGAGAGAAAGATAAAGAGAAAGGAAGGGAAGAGGGGATAATAAGAAATATATACTTCGCACTGATATAATGAGAAATATGACGCGATCGCTGATATACACAGACCTGAGCTGATTCTTTTTGTCATAATGAAAAATCTCTCCTCATTTCATAACATTGCTTTCTAATTATTTTTGAATGCCAAAATGCTTTCGATTCCTCCTAAAAACTTTTGATTTTTTTCACAAATTGAATTTCAGATACACAAATAAATTTGATACATGATATTAAAAAATTACCATGATATGGTAATCACAGCTCGCAAAAAATAGAGTTTTGCAATAAATGTCGATTATAAATATAAACTTCAAGTCGAATCCTAAGTAAATTGCCTCGATTTAGAGGCCATTAATTTTACTTGTGCCGTTATTCGTAAAACGCACATTAGTATATTACCGTTTAATTAATTATGCATCTGATTCTCGAACGCTTTGGACGAGTTTAAAAATGATCGAGCTGTCAGAACAGGCAAGAGATATATCGAAGACGCGAATTAATTTCGATCGCTGCGTTAACGATACACGGAAAGCGGAAACGCAATGAACTTGCGACGGTTCGCTGCGTTTAGCTTTATCTGTCGTGTTTATCCCGTACTTCGCCGTGGCTCGTAGTGTGTGGCATATTAAGTTGCTTTCCTGAAACTGCGCATAAACAAGATAGAACCGCGAGCTTCGTATGCTTTTAGTATATCTACGTGACCTAGCATAATATAGTGACCGTGTGATTCTCAGCAACACAGAGGCTTAATAAGATCAGTTCCGCTGATAATCATTTTTAATTATCTTAAATCTCATGATGGCTAGTTTCACAGTGTCGTAGAAATAATAGAATTGAAATAAACAATGAAGTGTTTCCGCTACGGTTCTTTCCTACTCATTACACCAATTATGATATCTTGAATTATGATAGAAACAAGAAAAATACGTAAAAAATTTTTTTTTTAATTATATTAAAATGTTGAGTACTTTTTATATTAAAATAATATTTTCAATCGACAGGTTAAATTTGTGAAATATATCAAAAACTTATATTGTTTCAGTAATCAATAAATAACCATATATTGAACTTTAATTACATATGTCTAATCAAAAAACGAAACAAGACAACTGTTAGGATACATATGATTTTTACATATGATATTATTCCAATAGGAAAGGAGAGTTTTCAATATAATTTACAAGTATACTCTATCAAATGCAAATATTGTTTTATTAAACATTTATTAAAATATTTCTAATATTAATATATATTAGAAACAGGATTTATGTAAATAAATCAACTAAATATTCGAGAGAAGCGCTTATTATAGTTAAAGTTTAGATGTTGAGATAATACATCTATACGTATTCAAATAAATTTTATCTCAAAAATATAACTACAAGCTGATATATTTTCAGCATGCAACATAATCAAATTAAAATTAACGACCTAATTTAATTTGGAAGGATTATTATTATTTCACTTTAATTGTGTTGCTTTTCTGCTTCTGACACCACCAATTTCAAGATCCGAGACGAATGATCAGAAGATTTAATTCTAAGTAAATTCAGGATTTAGGATTTTTCTAAAATCATAACCATACTTTTAAAAATTCTAAATAATAACCTTAAATAAATTTATTACTTGCTAAAATATATACAATCTTGCTCGCGTAAATTAAAATACTCTGTATACGTACCCTTCACGGCGAAAGGCTTCAACACATGTTAAGAGTGCAATGAAGGAAGTCAGCAGGATGTAACGCTTACTTTGCGTAAAGAGGGGTCATTAATACAATTAATAATTAGCTAGTAATAGAGGAATGGTTGAGTCCTGTGTATGCACATTTATACCGTTACAATCCCGCATATCGCATTAAGAGAATTGCGAGAGACAGCGAAGGCGCGTGTCTTTCACTTGAAATTGCCCCTACTGGTTCAGATAACGACGACTCACTGAACTTGATAATGTCAAAGTCACTGAGATCGCTGTCATCTTCTCCAGGGAATCGTTTAAGGGAGAGAGTCATCGTTAAAATTATTAAAATAAATTAAGTTAATAGTTTATAATTTTAATAATTATTAAAATAAATTAAATTAATAGAGAGTTTTACTTCAAGAATAAGTCCGATACAAATAAAATGTCTATATGACTCCGCGGTTGTTAGTGCATAAATTATATATTCATAAGAAAAAATATAATTCGCAAACAATTGAAGTGCACTTATTACACGAAATTAACTGTAATTAATTTCATTAAATAAATAAACATTCTAATTGTTTGCAAATTATATTTTATCTCCTTACGAATATATAATTTATATACTAACAATCGCGGAAATTCATAAAGGCTTACAAAATTTTATTTCTATTGATTAAAATTATTGTTACGCGATCGACGGCCAATTAGCCATGATTAATACTGACATTGATATTAGACAACACGCAAGGAAAAAAAATGGATCGATCGCATAGCGTAACGATTATTTAGTGCCGTTAGTCTGCGGCAGGATCTGCTAATTAAATATGTTACACATTGATATCGAGAGGAAATTGCAGAAGTTAGACACAAGTTAGGCGTATTGCATAGCTCGTAGCGCTATGGCGCTGCTTGATGTTTTCGTGCGATTCGTTCTCTTTTAAAAAATCAGAGAATTCTTTCTCCTGTTTATCAAAATATTTATAAAATGTTGGCGTAAGAAATATAAATTTATTAAACGTAATAAGTAGAATAGTACATTTCTGACAAAGAGTTATTGGCACATATGCAAAGAATTAATATTTTTTTAGCTTGATTGCTGCATATGACAAATTACAAGTTACAAATTTTCAAGGACATATGGCACATTAAATATAAGTGTCGCGATTAGTCAGAATCCATAAAATTCATCGTGCGATGCATCGACTCTGTTAAAATATCATAAAAAGGGATTTTAAGGAAGTAAAAAATTGACCGTAAAAGCGCGCGCAATCTTAATTAAACTCGTTGACAGCGCCGAAATTTCTCGCGTCTCCCATCTCTGCGAGATTAAGTATGCAATGCTGCCATGTCGCGCATCAACGGAATTTCGCACGACCGCACGGTATAATTTCCCGGTCAGGACGATTCTTGGAAGCGGTCGTCGAGAGACGAGATCCCTGGCGAGAGAGAGCCAGCAAAAGAACGAGAGAGGAGTCGCTGCGAATAATTTCCACAATCTGGGATCGCTCTCTAGGGCCATAATTTTTTTCTGAGATATAAGACAACGCGGCATCGTGAAGTAGAATCATTTTGCGCGATCTCTCTCGGCTCTTCCCTCTGTTCTTTCTTTCTTTCTCTTTTCCTCGACTGGCTTTTCGTGCACTTTTATAGTGGCAATGTGCATTAAATTCTGTCCGTGTATGAGCGCTCGTATCATGAATCGTACCGGAAGATCGTCCTTGCGAACACGTCCCGCCGCGTAACCTCCTCATTTTATCAGATTTTAATTTGGCAAACGGTACTTTTGGTACTCGCGCGTGCGGATCATCCTATATATGTACTGTTAGACGAAACGTGAAGGGTCGGTTTTATCGAAGGTCATACTGGTTAACCGAATTTATCTTACAGTCTTTATTTCTATTGCGGAATATAATTTAAAGCTTTTCTATTTTACTTGTGATAATAAAAAAATTAAAAACTTATCTATTGGATTGAATAATAAATATCTTTGCAAAATTTAATAAATATAAACTATATATATATATATTTTTTTCGAAAATGTATGTGTAAAGAAATTTTATTAGACTATCAATATTATAAGTAAAATATAATATTTCCTTGCAATTGATTGCTTAAATTAAACGTTAATGAATTTTTCTAACATCGTGTCAGAAATCGTAGATATTAAAATTGTAACTTTGCTATGTTTTCTGAAATGTAGTACTCTACAATTGTACTTAGTTTGTCAACACTATATATTATATGTTATTATTAGTATTATTACATTATATATACATCGGTTTTTTCTAAAACATGGCCGATACATCTTGGGCCTAAAAAATCAAGCAGCGCCATTTCTTTCGATCTCTCTCGCTCCACTACATATGCAGGAATGTCGCAGTATGTATGGTGTGATATTGCCTGGACTCACCGATCCTCTTCACGTGGACGTCTCGATTGAAGGAAACGCTCCTCTCGGCGGGCTCGGAGACTGAAGCCCTGGGTACTACGGGGGGTAGTAAATGCGTGCCGGGAGGGTTGCAGCCTTCTCCCCCTCTTAGCAATTCCGAGCGTTGTATCGTGAGCATCTTGCCTTTCAACCTTTTCTCTCAATCATGCCCGGCTCAGGACACCGTTTCCCGTTTCGTGCTTGTGCTTACAGTTTTATTACCCCACCCCAGAGTGTTCTCACCCCTGACCTTACCTTCCCCTTTCCCCTTTTCTACTCTCACTAGAGCACACCCGTAGACCCGATCACCGACCTGTAAGCCAAGCAAAGCTGTGCATTTAATATCTAAGATAATCTCATCGACAGAGATGCGATTTGCGCGAAGTTTAATGCCTTTTTCATCTGTTGCTCCAGTTTGAAATCGTCCGTGCGTTTGATCGAAAGCATGCACGAGAGCCTGTTTGGAAGTTTTCTTGTTCAATACACGAATAATAAGATTTTTTAAAGAGTGTTTTACAATAAAGTAATTGGATGTAAAATAAAGGTTTATCAATATAATTGCGTAAGCCGATAGGGCGTATCAGTTGTAACAAGCTCTTCTCGACTTACTCCGCTTTCCAAACAAACAATCGGCTGAATTGTTCCTCAGTTATCGTGAGAATGCAGTTTGCATTGGAGAGTGCGCGCTTTCTGTACATATTATTTCTACGCACGCGTATACGTTTGTACGTGCGCGTATGCATGCGTGAAAAACGTGAGAGAAAGAGAAATGATAGGCATCGTGCGTTCCCGGCGACGTGTCTATACTAGCGCATGCCAACTGTAGGTAGATGATGATAAACGCAACGAGTGATAATGGTTCTCTTTGTCGTCATGCAGGAAGATGGGATACTCGAGATACGTGCAACGATATAATGACAGTGACAGGAATGACGGTGACGGCGCATAATATCGGCAATGGATTCGCTGATGAAAACTATTGCTAATAGGAGCGATTGTACGATAAGACTCCTGTCGTAGCTTTTTCCTTACATCCGTCCATATTAAACATTATCGTAATTATGACCAGGATTCTGGACTCCGTGGTTTTCCTATCGATGCTACAATCTAAACGCAACGACACCTAATTTAAATTTCATGGAGGCTGAAGCTCATAGCCTCATGTCGTCGGCTCGAGGCAGCAAGATACGAAGTTGACTTGATTTTAATTAATTCCCGATACGGCGTGAATAAATTGTTTATTTTCGTTTTCGGCATATTTTGTCGTCTGTCACAAGTAAATGTCAAGAGGAACTAATTCATTGCACGAAAATTTTCTCTTATATACCTGTAGGCTTTATATATTGCAATCGTCAATTTTCGCAGGTAGGGAAAATTAATAGCTGACTAACTAGTTTGTCAGTTTCCAAGTTGTATATCCGGCGAGACGCCTATTTTCATCACTTGGAATCTATTTTCTCAAGAATAATCATACGTATTTGCATATTGCTTCATAACGCTGTGACGAAAGATAGAACTCATGCAATGCAATAAAACCTATCGACGCGGTAGAATCCTTTCGCTTGCAATTAGAAAATGAAAGCAAGAGACGTACAATTCCAAATATATCGAACCAAAAGATCCTAATGAAACTGTCCGTAACTGTCCAAAGTAATATTACGCTCTAGTGATCAGTCATTGCGAGATGTCATTCGTTTTCACGAATTTACGTAAATCGATAAGGCAATCAATCTTGGACCCCGCGGCGTATAGAAGCAAAACGTTGAACATGGTCATCTCGATAAAAACGATTCTAAAAATACCGCTGACGACGGTCACTTGGACGACACTCAAGCGGAAACGTCGGGACTGCTCATTATCATTATAAGCGTTTTATTTCACTAGATGTTTTTCGCGCTATCGTGTAAAAACAACGTCCTCCTTTTTTTCAAGAAGTCGGCCTTCGTCGTGATTCTTTTATTGCTTAAAGTGGTTTCAATCAGTTGCAATTGATGCATATATATTATGCTTCAAAATTTATCTAATAATATAATAAATATGTAGCTTATTTTTATTTTGAAAATGTTTTAATTGCACCTCTTAACAATCTATATATAAAAAACAGTTTTCTAATCGAGATATGTAATTAAAAGAATTTTTTTATTTTATTTTAAATACCGAAGGTAAAAATAAATAAAGAAGAGGACATCAAAATTAACTCTATATGAATTAATTTTGATAAAAAAATGTTGCATTTACAGAATATTTCTAATTAATAAGAATATTAAATATTCTATTAACCTGCACCGCGTCCACCGCGTGGTAAAAGCTTTTCGAGACAACCGCTGTAAAAGGAATTAACATTCGTCGTGCGTTTTTGTCCAGTCGCGGTCGAGCTATCTGCCCTTGAAACAAATAAAGGTGACCCTGCACGCGCACGTACCTGTCCATCTCTCAAGGCCATCTGACCAGAGTGACACATTATCTTCTCGCACACGTGACACATGGGGGTGAGCCGTCGCTCAACGACTTTATTAGCCCCGGGAGAGCGCAAGGGAAGAGACACGGTTTTCAAATGAGACAATTCGCATGGGGCTCGATCCAAGGATTAAGATACACTTGGGAGGCTCGGTAGCCATATTTGGCAAACAGGACCGCAGAGGTCTCCCGGCTGTTCCCCGCGGGGACCCCGCTATAAAAACTGGCGTTAATATATTTTTTTTCGAGATTCGAGAGTTTACGACGGGACCCTTTTGCGCATCGACTCCCACGCGCCTTCTAGTCACTCTAATCGCGTGGGGGAAATGCTCGATTCGATCTGGAGGGTAAAAAAAAAATCGGCGACGATATCGCAGAGGTTTCGACTGGACCACGTCTAATGTACGAGAAGGACCTCTAATGCGTTCGTCGTTACTCGCTATACGAGGCTGGATAACAGTAAAACGAAGGATAGGAATGTTGCTAAGTGCGGCGACACGACACGACTATATTCTCATGATTTTAATTCCGCCCTATGCCACGGTGTACACTTTTTTTTTTCTTTACAGGAAAAAGACGAAAATTAAGATAGTTGACGGTAAGCGGAGGTAATTACATCGAGTTATGCGAGAACAACATCATGTCGTATGTTTCGTAAAAATATCTGTAAAATACGTTCCAGATGGTATCTTATGTTATTTCTTGTTGTGGTATATATTATTGCTGCTGTACGAGGACAATATTAATCGTACGCTTTGTAAATTTTATAGCGATTGCAATGAAGATTATTCTGTTTCTTAAATATTACACAAATTGAAAATAAATGTAATTTAATTTGCTTTTTTAGCATTGCGAACGTTGGTAGCAAGAATGTTGTAATTTTATCGTGGTGACACACACGCGATGTGCAAGATCCCTTAATACATGTTATTTGCTGCTTCCTGATGTTGCATAACAGCGTAAACAGGAATAATAAAAACGTAACCTCAGTCAGAGAGAGAGAGAGAGTATGCGACAACGCTCGCGTTCCGAACTTTGCGGTGATTTTATATCACGATGTCCTCGCCACTAGTCATTAGCGACGACGGCGGCGAGATCCAGACAAAAGGACGCTTAAATTCGTTCTTTCTCGCGTGCTAGAACGAGAATCTTCACGGAGAGATAAAATAAAAGCAAACGAGATCGAAAAGAATATCAGAAGTCACAAAAAGTCACAGGGCGAATTCTCGCATCGTTCCAAATGGTCTCTCTAACGGTCCCGCGTCCACCTTTGAAATATTTCACATTCGTTTCGGAATAACAGCGCGAAAATTAGAATCGCACCGGCAATAAAATCACATCAAACCCGGTTATATGACTATTTTCTAGCCCTATAACGCGCGCGTTCGGATACCGCGACGTAATAAACACTCCCGTTTAGCGCGCAAAATGTTTAGCACCTTCTTCATTGACTTTTATTGACGTGTAGAAATCCGATAATAAAATTGGAGATAGCGTCCGTCTCCCCCCGCAATCAGATGCGAAGGATTCGCTCGACCCTCAGAGGTGCGAAGCCTCGTGTTCGCAATCGCAATCCAACCGCCATTAGAAAGCAGCTGCTGGGATTATAGAGTACGAGAGAATCCAAATTGAGCAACAATTATAGATGGAAGCTTATACACGATGTTATGCACTATTAAATTCGTAATGTCAAATTATTCACACAATTTGAGTAATTTTTAATTATTTCTATAGGTTGCCACTTCTCTACTCGACATACGTTAATTTAACTAAAACGATGCAATTAAATATATAGAAACAATGAAATAAATAATTTAACTAAAAAAATGAATTTAAATGTAACTTAAATTTAGTTTATTATTTACTATTTATTATAAGTGCATACGTTTTTTGATCAATTATTTAATTTATTAATTACTTTACAATAACTTGTTTTTTGGTAAATTCTTTTTAAATTAGTATAAAATTCAACATTATATCTTTAGTAATCAGAAGAGATTATTTTTCACACGAATTTAAACATTAAGATAATTGACCCTTCTTGGCACCTCTTGTTGGGTCGCATGTTGAACACACTCGTTTGCGAAAACAAGTTGATGAGACTCGTTTTTATCTCGTTACTTTTTCGCTGGCGAAGCGGTGCGTTTTACAGTTAATACCAGCAGACTGCCCAATAAATTTGCGTGGACATTGTATAGTATAACCGAAAAAAGACACGCCGGTTTCGACTGGACACTCATTACGAGCGCCGTGACATTTCCGCGTGTGCAAGCCCGGTGCTTATTTTTCTCGACGTTCTCACAAACTCGAAACTCACCTTTCGTTTCTAGCCGTAGCCCGTTTACGCTGCGCAGTTGGAGAATCGAGGCCGGGGAAAGATTTTAATTTAGATCGCCGCGCGCGCACGAGAAGAATCGCGCGGTGTAAAAGCCCGGAGGAAACCTCGCGCGCTTATTCTCCGGGGCGCTGGTATTTATAAAATTCCTGCTTCGACGTTGCTCTTCCCGACGCTCCACGTAGATCCCTATATGAATTTTATCACTAATGGTTTACGAGCACTCTGTTCGGGACGAATCTCTGCGTTTACGCCCGACACAATTTGCCGATAGATCGTATCTCGGATGCTTTTAATTGTTTGGGATTCTCCAATTTTGTCCATCACGGTATCGTTTCTTTTCTGGTTGTTTTTTTCTTAAACTCTGTCGGGCTTTTTAATTTTTTCACATTTTTACGTTTTTATTCGGTAAGATGTTTCATATTAAAACGGCATCATTTTATTTTGGCAATGTTATCAAAATTCTCGTATTATAGTGTAACAAAGTTTGGATATTTATAGTTATTTGCCGCATTACTAAAAACATTCACAAATTTATGAATTCGTAATCTTATTTTATGTTCTAACTTTTGGAAAGATACATTTGTTAAATATAAAAGGAGAAAAAATAATAACTCAATTTCTTAACACTAACTCTTTAAATAATTTTAGCATTTTATTATTTTTAATTATCATGTGTGTCAAAATATAAATTAATTAATTTTTGTGATTAGTGTAAACATCGTCCACATTAACGTATGCATTTAATAAATAATAAACTAAATTTGAGTTAAATTATTTAACTTCATTGTTTTAGTCAAATTAATGACATGACACATAATCTGTAAAAAAATGATTAAAAATAACTCCAATTGTGAATATAATTTGACATTATGAATTTAACAGTGTATAGGTGGAATTATATATTATAAATTAGCGTTATGACATGTCAGCAGAAAGATCAAGAACGCTATATAAAGCCAAACATCATCAGTGTGTGAAAAGTATAATACAATTGTATCGTAGAAATAATTTCAGGACAGTTAATAAATGTTTGAAGAGCTTTATCTTTTATATCAAATAATTTCGAAGTTTGACATAAGAATTTTTCTTAACGTTTTTTGTAAAGCAGTTTACAATATTTTAAATCATAACTCTTAAGTTTTTAGCCTTGCCACAAGAAATTGACCAATACAGTCAAATGTGAGATAAAAAATCGACTATGGTTGATCTTTTGATTCAAGACTTAAAGTTCAAAATTTCATTGCAGCTATCGCTTGACAATCGATATAATTTTTTAAATTCAATTTTTAAGGAATGGTGTAATAAACTATACGCTTATAAATTATTCGAGAAAGCGGACCGTTACTGTATCGTTCAATGCGGAAATATGACTCAAAACTAATAGAACACACCGAGACACGATATGCGCGCATAGAGCATGACGCAAATGCCAGAAATGGAAATGGAAGTCACACAAGTCGCGACTCGTGACTCGCGAGAAAAAAAAAACCCGGCGTGATCGCTTTATTTGCGTAACTGCCTATTACGTTCCGCGCACCTTCCTCGTCGCTCGATTACGGACGAGACACGGCTCATCGCTTATCCGCGGTCTAGCTGAGAAATCTGGACGCCACGCGAAGGGTCACGTTACGTGCGGGTGCATTATGGTGAATGGATCCAGCAACGGCGATTCCCATCGAAGGCGTCCGTCCCATCTCCTTCTCGCTCGCTCGCTCGCGCGAGTAACACTGACACACTTTGTACGTCAAGGCCGAAAGTTCTCCCGGTACACGGTGCTTATCGTTGCACCGTCTCGTGTATTCGTCTTCTTTATATCCGCGTACGTCTCAATCGCGACGCGCGCCCGCCCGCCGTATGTTGAAACGCCATACGATAAAACGCCGTATCGGGAGATTCAGCGAGAGGATTTGCACCTCGAGCTGATGGGCGTGATCTTCATCTCGCGAGTGCGGACAGGCGAAAGAGCGAAAGGAAAACGGCGAAAAAGAAGCAATCGCGAGTTGTGTGCATCGAGAGTCTACTTAGAGCGAACGGTTCTTATGATAGAAGACGTCGTAATATACATACATAACTTAAAAAAATATTAATAAAATTTATTTTTGAATAGGATTTTTAATTGAGCAGCTACCAAAAGAAGGAAAAATGTTTTAAAACGCATGTCTGATCATTGAGCTATTTAAACTACTTGTTTGAGTTTCTGTAATGGTTGGAGATGATCTATTTCATTATATTTTTAAAAATATAATTATATTTGAATGTAATCAACTATATTGATTTTCACGGTAAAATTATAATTAATTATCATCTTTTGTTAAAAGATAAATTTCATTAAAAATGTAATGAGTGATTAAACTTATTTATATTTAATATTACATACCTACATCTAATATAATATAATATAAAAAAAAGATATATTTTTTATCTTTCATAATTGAATAAAATAATTACTTCAATGAAAAATTGGTTCTGTTAGATTAAAATAGAGAAGATACTATAAAATTGGCTAGTTAAAATTTAATTATTAAATCAATGTTATGATTCGTTTACATTTATAAAACTAAATTGATAACCTTGTGTAATATTTCTCCATAATTAGACTTTCTATCAAGCTACCTCCGAGCTACCTTCAAGCTGTCATCGACAAATAACACGATAATTACGGGACGACTTTCATATGTTGTGCTTATTAAAAATCTCATTCGACACGCACGACAGATCCGATTCAGAGACGATTAATTCGACTAGTCGTGTAAATCGCGCGTAAATCTTTTAGCATATTAATTCGGGAGACACGCCTGATCTCAAGAGAGATTCTCGCGAGGACAGATTTTACTATCACACACGTGCCAGACATTTCCATAAATGTTTATTCCCGCTGTAATCGGCACGCTCGGACGTCGACGCGTTGTTAATACGGCTGCATCAATGAATAATACGCGTACCTCCTCCATATCCTGCTCGTCCCGCGAGCAGCTCTCGCATCATATCGCGATCGCTCCCCATAGCGAGCAGGCGAGGAGCTCGGCCGTATGATCGGCCGACTCGATCTCGGAACGAGCAGATTAAACGCCTAGATTCGCGAGCGCGCGCCGCGAGAGAGGCCTAGCTGCCTAGCCGCACACGCGGTGATTAAAGTGTCCGTTAACGCGAGTTAATTGATCTTTCAGTTAATGGGATATTACCCTTCCGCTGGATTTCTGGTTTGCCCAGCGCCCAGTCGGCCGACCAAGCCGGCAGATCCAATCTGCGCGCAAAATAACTCGCGCTCTCGCTCTCGTGCGGGACTCTCTATAATCTATTCGATATCCCGCGAACGCACAGCGCAGAAAACCTATCCTACCGAAGACGCCCGTATCGTTTCCCTTTCGCGATCAATATCCACGGCGGCGCGACCCGCGGTATAATCAAACCGTGAGTATCTGCCGGTTCGATCCTGCGAATCAACTTATGTGCGGCAGTAACATCCTCGTCATCGTCATAGTCGTCATCTCGGCAATACGTATCGATATTATTTCGCCCCTATCGATATTGGATTTACCTTTACTAGCACAGTAGCATTCCGATCGCTTAGATATCCGGTATATTCTCTCTAAGGATACGCCCCTTCAGGTACGATCGGTTCCCCGAGCGGAACTAGAGAAGAGCAAGGACCTTGTTTCTCTCTTTTCGAGAGACTTGCTGATTACATTCGAACTGAACACTCTCACGTGCGGTAACTGTCACTATCACCGGAACGCGAAAATCCGTGGGGTCGATCTCGGAGATTTAACACCACCGATTACAAATTCATTAACGAAGCAAATTTTGTCCTGCCTTTCGCTTTCCCAGCGCCAAATTTTTGACACTTGTCGTTATCCGACATCTAAGATATAACACCCAAGGACAAGGAACACTGGACACCGGGTAAACCGGCAATCCGATCTTCTAATTTGTCTCGCACTGACATGTATATATGTGTATGTATATCCGGGATCACTTGGTATTACGCGACTCTTTGAACCCGAACTCGCTCGTATCGACACCTTGTCGCCGATAGCACTGATGACGTTCGTACCTCGCGCGACTTAGCTGCAGGGGCGACCCTTGATGACCAGGGGTCTGGACCAGGGGTACAGACGCGCAGACCGCCGCCACACCACGCACACGCCGTTCGTTCTCCGTTCGTTCTCCGTTCGTTCTCCGCCGAGCGCCGAAGAACTAATAAAAGCTGGGACCCAGCTTGAAACTGCGTAGGCCGCTTACTACTCCTTCCACCGCGGCACTCCGTCCTATCCCACCGGTGTACCGGACCCAGGCACCGACAGAGACAGGCAGGAGAGTAGGCACGGATGGACGGACGGACGAACGAACGGACGTACAGAGCGACTTCAAGGTATACACATGCCGAGAAGTACGACTAGTCTCTAGGTAAATAGTATTGGTCCTCGAATAAATACCTCAAATAGATATACTGATAAGCTAGATAGTGTTAACGATTCAGATCATTCAAAAAATATTATCTCGTCTTATATATATATATATATATATATATATATAGATTAATTGTTGATGTACCAATCCAAGTTTAAATGATCGAGTGATCTTAATATTATAGCATTGAGTTGGCAGTATAGCAAAAATTTCATTATGGAGAATAGTATAATATCTTTATAAGTTGTCATTTACTCAGATATGAATTATTTCGAGAGATATCAATGCTTATAATATTAGAATTTTTAATATCGCATATGTTCCTCTAAAAACGTTGTGTCAACATAAAATTGATACTTTAATATACTCAAATAATTTATCGTATCGATGACGTATGTCTACAGATAGATATTTATATATTTGAAAAAGAGAAATTAAAATTTGAAACAAACTTCTATATTAATATCCATGTTGTTGAATTTTGTTTTATACCATTGTACGCTAAGAAAATGTTCGACTATTCGATAATTTCGTGTCAATTGTTGACGCATGATTAATAATCTTTGATTAAAAAAGTCGATGTCGATGAAAGAATAAAGATACGGTGTCAAACATTCGATACTTTGCACGAATGTATTAGTACCATCGCTATTAAGATCTAGCTGGTGCTGGTCATCACTCAAGCTAGCCGATATTATCGTTTCAGCAAATTTTGTTTTTTTTTCCTTGTTGTAATATGTATTGTAACAATCTGTCCGATGCCGCATTCAAAACGGTTCGATAACTTGATCATTTTACCATCAGTCCCGCTTGATTAATACCTCAGCCAAAATTGATGTAGATTGATATTGATGATGAAAGATACATGGTGTCAAGTGTTCGATTACCTCGCCAGGGATATCAGTGCCATCACTAGCGAACGGGCCCAATCCGGCGCTGGTCACTCGTTGCTTCTGCGAGCTTTCCGTCTCTTTCTACCTCCTACTTTCTTTCTCTTTCTTCTCCAACACTCTTCCCACCCACCTATCTCTCCCTACCTGAACGATTGCATGCTGCTGCCGCTGGTGAACGTCACTCGGTCAAGGTCCCCCACCAAAAACCTGCAGCAGCGGCGCGGTATCACGCTCACCACTTCGCTCGATCTTGTCACGGCCGACTTGGTCCATGGACAATGCTATACTTGGTGTGAACCGATGATCACCACAGACAAGGGTGAGGCTCCCCGTGTTGTCCACAATAACATTTTAGCGATGCTAAGTGAATAGAATGATGAATATGGGCTTCGGCCTTCGGTCAATTATTGCACGTTTCGCGCTAAATGCAAATTTCTGATTATTGACTGTGAGTGGTCTGAGTGCAATCTTTTCACACTAGTCTACCGTTTAGCTAGTTTAGCACCAAACAGCGAAGATTTTACAACATGACAAATATATAATCACAAAATTATCGACCGGATATATTTTCGCGATTTCGGGATATTTAAGTTTTATTTTTTTTTTCTTTATATAATTAGATGAGATAAATGCGTGATTAATTATCGATTAATTATCTCTTTATAGATTTAGCAGAACATAATAATTTATATATTTTTTTAAATACATATATCGCTTTCTTACTTTAAATGACTCAACTAAAAAATGATTTCTGAACTATGTATATTGAATTATATAATTTCCTTGAATAAGTTAAATAAATATTACCTTATCAACCATTAAAATTGAATTAATAATTAAATTAAGAAAATAATCAAAATTGCTATAATTAAGAAATATAGTATTTAAGGATTATAAAAACGACGAAAAAGACATTTGATTATATTAAGAATAAATTCTTTCTGTTAATTATTTGATTAATCGATCTTTTCTTTTTGTCAAATTAAAAAGTAGTTTTTCCTTTTTTTTTAAGAAACTTAATTTTTTTAGTTATACAACTATTACTTTTGATTGGAGAGAGGGGAACGATATCTGTTGTATTAGAATCACAAATTAGTTCTTACAAATTCTTTATTTGTAAATAATCAAGATCACTTTTTTAATTATCTAAACTAAAATATAACAAGTATCCCTAAAAGAAGATTCTGTCGACGTTATTCTTTGCCTAAGTTTCTAAGGTTGTTACATATAGTTTAAGAGCAAATGTTTATGATCTCGGAGAAGGGTTGATTCGCGATCACGCGTCGACGGACGGTAGCATATCCCGATAATAACAGGATATTTTACGACCGATTTGGCGGATAAACGTGTTTACGTTAGAGATCTGGACTTTATGCAGGGTTCCGTGCGGCGTATCGATGCTCGGCGTTGAGATGATACGCGGGGTATTTCAGCGAATATGACTATAAATAAAGAAAATAACGAGGAGAGGCTACTGGGCTGGCCGAGAGTAACAGGTACGCAGGAAGCGAGTTACCGAGAGAAAATTGTGCGCTACTAAATATAAGTATCAAGAAGGGGTATATATAGCGGCGTAGAGAGTAGAACGGACAGAGTACAATTACACGTGATTGAGGATCGGTCTTGTTTCTATTTTGTCTTGATTTCTGTGGGTAGTTAGCCCTGATCCCGCGTGGCCGGCCCAATCACAATATCGACTCTCTCTCCTCGCTGGTGCGGAGCCCTATTATGATTGGCGTAATCATCGCATGGGCGAATCAGCGGCACTCACTCGGCTACATAAATAATTGAGCCTTAAAGTCGGTCTACGTGCCGTGGATCTAGCTGATGAGGGGACGGTGCTCCACATTGGACATGCCGCCGTGCGCGCCATGCCGCCACTAAGAAGAGAGTTATTGCGTAGCATGATGATGGGGCAGCAAGGCGGATCGTTAAGATGTGCACCCTCGATGAAGCCGCCGCCTGTTCCGCGGAAAAATACGTTTATGCAAAAGCGCCGATCTAATAAATGTCCCCGGGTTACTACTCAATCAACGCTGCCGGGCTTATTGAGTTACACGAATTACGTTCATTACAATATGTTGATTGATTCCTTCCGCGACACTCGCCCTACGTGATTTACATATGCAAAAAGCGTAAATTTGTGTTGCAATGTGTGATATATCAATATAACGAGGTTCAAATGTGAACGTTTCATAATTCTGCTGTCGCTTATGATCTGGCTGAAAGTCTTGTAGTTCCGCCATTTCTCGATCATTATTGTATATAATTTCAATGAAGAGAAATTCATACTTTAATTCTAAATTGCAATATTTTCAATAACAAATTTTTAACTCTTACCCACAATATACATGCATATCTGTAGCATTAAATTTGATTTTAAATTAATATTTTTTTTTTTATAAATTTTCAATTTATTATATGCACTGAGAAAAATATCTAATTAAAAATCATCGAATTATATAAATTGGAATTCCAATTATAATATGTCAACTAAAGTTCTTGAAGATTAAACTAGAAAATTCTAATTCGTGTGGTATGTGTGTTCAGTTTCTTCAGAATTCCAATAGAACCAGATTTTTTTATTGTGCACTTACTAAAAGACACTTATAATTTTATTTTGAAGATTTAATGCAAAACTTCAACGTCAGATAGTTTTACAAAAATCTACGAGAGAGAAGGAGATATATTCGTTATTTTTTCTGTCCTATCTTCTTTTCATCTATTTCTTTCTCTCTTTCTCTCTCTCTTTCTTTCAGGAATTGTTAAAATCTGGCGGACCAATCAAAAATGCTTTTCTTATATTCAGACTATTAAAGGGCATTTACAGAACGCATAAAGGTTTTAAACCGCGTAATGGCACGATTGTGTCTGGATTGGCGATCAGTGGTGCACAGTGACGAAGTGCGAGAAAACGTCCGTGTTCATGATTTACGACAGCGTGAGGGGTCGGTGGTTCTGGTCCGAAGAGAACTCGCGGGTCAGGAGATTTCCCTTCCGTGATGGACCGCGAGCTTGGTTCTCACACGTGATTGGCGTGCGTAAATGGGTGCGATTAGGTAAAAGCTCTGAGATTTTCGAGATGATGACGATAATGATAATGATAATAATGGCGACAACGGCGATGACGGTAACTTGGAAGAGTATCTAAGATTCAACATATGGCACCTGCCTTAATTTTTCTTTTTCTCTCTTTTTCTTTATCTCGAGTTTGATTTGGAACTCATTTCGGCCTTGAACTTGACGTTGCGCTAATGAAGAGTGCCAACGAAGGTCTTTCACTCACCGGTGGACAATTACGACGACATCTAACTAGCCGCGCCACTGCTATCTGATGCTAGCGGCGAAAGGGACGACCGGGTCCGATGAAGAAATTATTTTCACTTTCTCCATCAAGCATCGTCGAAAGCGTAAGTTGGTGCACGTGTACGTTCTCGAAGCTCGACCTCCTTGCCGGAGATAATTACGACGTTTAATCGCTTCGGCATGAAGCGCTGAATCTCTGTGACGTAACGAATGGCGCAACGGAAGAAATCGAGTACAGAAGACGTGACGGCTTTTGCTTTCATGGACACGACAATGTCAGCTGCCCCAAATAAAGTTTTTTAGAAATATATCTCCTTCTGTCCATACACACACACATACACACAGTTCTACTGCAAAAGTGATCCTAGTATTATATATTTGTATTAAATAATTTAAACGTGGAGAGTATAAATTGATAATGAGACAATAATGGTTTGTGACAAACCTGGTTTGCTTCATATTAAGCAGGAAGAGCGCGAAAGTCATCGTATCGCGATTTCTCCCGTGGTTCATGATTTGTTTAGCAGACTTTGTAATTACGCGAGCCGTCACGCTTGACATTCCGCGAGTAGAAAAAGAAGAAGAAAAACAAACGGTCGATGAACTTCACTGGAAGTAAGTGGTAAGCGGACGTATGTACGTTACACGTGCGAGCGGCGACGAGTGTCATTACTTGCACACTTTCTCCGATCGAGTCACGTGCGGATAGCGAGAACCACATCGTAACATTTACCGCGAGAAAGAAAGAGAAGGGAGACAGAGCAGGAAATGATTACATGCTCTAGGACCGAATGTAAATGAATCAAATAATCAGAAAGAAGAGAGTGCGAAAACCGAAGCTAATGAGAGCGTAGACGTGGTAATTGAGGCGCAAATTAGCTTTGTGATTTTTATTCATTACTTGGTTGAACATTTTGACTCCATTTTGAATTATCTTCAGCAATAATATAAAACAATAAGAAATGATCTTTAGGTTATCAATCATAAAACGTTGTAACGTTATTGACGTGTTTTTGACCAGTCAAGTAAAAACGAATAACGGTCGATAAAGGGATCTATCATTTCTATAAAACCCAATGGGTCACCGGGAGTGTGAAATAATAACTGTAATAAATTAACAAACATCCACAAGTCATATTAATAAAATTTGCAATAGCAATAACTGAGCTCAAATGGCAATTAAAGATAAAAAAGGTGAAAAAAATACTATAAATAGTCGAAGCAAATGTAAAAAAATCAAGCTATAATTACATTAATACAGACTGTCTCTATATGATCAATTTTTAAATAATAAATTTAATATCTAGATGAGAAACATGAATCATCTGAAAGTTTAGACTAGAAAGTAATAGTGAAGAAAGGAAGAGAGTGGGACTGGAGGGGGCGCCAGAGAATTTCTTACGATACGTCGGGTGAAGGTGCAAGGACGAGAATTACATCGTCAACAATGACCGTTGTAGATCAGACGAAGGACGCACGTTAAAGTGGAATTTTCTGTAGTAAAGCCGCGACACATTCTCAATAACGACAATTTACGTAGAACATTATCGTTTGTCTGATGGCGAATGTGTCTCTCTGTCTGCGGTCGCGCGAAGCACACATCTCGTCATGTTGGGGGATAAGTCCGGATGCCGGGAAATTTGTATGACTCGCGTTAACGCAAATCATCTCGCAAATGTCGATTTCCCGCGGCGATTTTCTCACATTCTGGTGTCTCTCAAATACCGCCGCGATTGCACGGTAATTGTATTCGCATCGAATACCTCGTGTTTCGCCAAAGCATTGTCCCACACAAAGCTGCCATTTATCGATGGGATCTTAGAATGGCGATATCGCCGTTTGATCTTAGTATCTCGAACGACACAGACAACATAAATTATGATATCAAGAACAAGGTGTATCATTTAGTTTCAGGTGTAATGGCATTACTTCGCAATTTTTAAAAAAGAAATATTTTTAAATAGTCTGATTCGAATGTTCCGCACGCGATTCGAAAGCGTTTATCTTTTTATAGCAATACAGAACAATGTAAATAAGAACAAACACAGACCTTGTACTTTTAATCTTCGCATCGTGGGTGGCACGAAAATAAATTGCAATATCAAGAACAAAGTGCATTGTTCACACGGAATTACGTCATCTCCCGATTTTTAAATACGATCTTTTGATGTCGTCATCGTTCGTGGAGCCTTTACGTGACTCGAGAGCGTTTACGTGACAAAGAAAAATTAAGATGATCAGCGAAACATGACTTTGCGCATCGGCGGAATCCCTTTAGTCACGCGCCACATAAATAGCGATCCCCCGAGCGGGGCGCCGCGAAAATTTACGAGTGGTGGCTACACGAATTCACGAGAATCTACGCTAAGAACCAAATTTGGACAGATCGTGCCTGATCCTTTCGGGCAGTCGGCTCTATCGCGTGCCAAGCCAGCAAGGTTTCGCGCAGTATATTTCACAGACGGCAGGAAGCGCATCGCCCACGCCGCGAGAAATAATCGGCCATACCTAAAATCGGGCGATAGCTATTTGTTCCGCGAAGAGGAGCCAATCCTGCGGCTTCGAAAGTCGCTCGATAAATTACTTCTCCCCTTTCCCTCTCCCCTTCTCGACCTTTCCCCGCACGTTCGGAACTCGTCTGAAAAATCCATTAAGCCTATGGCCGGGGCGAAACGGCCGTGTATCTGCTTACGTTTCCGTCATCAATCACGCGTCCTCGTCGCAACCGGTGTCTGTGAATTACGCTTACCCATTTATCGTAGATAACTCTCGACCTGGTTCCCCGGTTAGCCCCGTTTTATATCTCAATCCACAATACTCGCGGACCTAACGGAGCTCAGTTGTCGCTATATAGTTTACCTTATTTTCATATCTCTCGTTCTCTATGTATTTTAGTTTTAACTCTGAAGAAACTTTATCGAAATAGAAAATGTTCCTATATTGAAGGGCATTAAAAATAAATATAGAACAAGAATTATACGATATCTTATAATTTGACATCACACTTCTAGTAAAAATGATTTTTTGTAACACGAAATACGATTTTAATCGAAATAATGATTCATCTTAATGAACCATATATTTCAACTGTTTATACGGAATATGTACCTATGTATAATATGTCGTAAATTATCTTGAGATATCTTAAATAATATGATTTATCTATCTATGGTTATATCCTGTCTAGATCCTAAGTAACATATTTTAAATGATAAAATAATTTGTGACGCATTTATCGTGTTTCGTGAAAGAATTAAAATTAGAGTTTAATCATGATTCTGCAGATGATCAATCGATACTGCTAATAGGGTAGTAGTCGAAGGAACTGACTAGTCCAAAAGAGGCTCGTCGGCGAAAGAAGAAAAGGGTCAATAGAAGGTCTCGTAATTAAAAGAGAGTCCTCCTCGATTGGTTGATTAATATTTCAACCGACAGGCCGAATTTGCGATGCCAAATATTCTCAGCAGTTAAACCGATTCCTTTTTCTCTCTTTCTCTCTCTCTCTCTTCCGCTCTTTGAATTGCTGAGTAAATTAATTCTCGCGTCGCCGCGGAATCGATCGTCGGATAACGATTTCGTAGTCGGCTTGCAATTTACGTTTAATCGCCGTGGAAAAGATTCATCGATCACGCGGTCGCGGGACTACGTAAATCAAACACTGGATACACCATTGACTCGCCGGTGAAATATGGAAATCGTGAGTTCGTGCAATCACCGTTATACCCCGATACTGCGCGGAGCGCTCTCTCTCTCTTTCTCTCTCTCTCTCTCTCTTTCTCTCGGCGCTTATAGATTCGAGTGTACCCCGCGGCAAGGTAAGAGAAACATCGGTACCAGCGGTACCGATCGGACTTGGAAGATACGCGTCTTTTTTTCCTCGCTGATCTTACCTCCATTGCGCGCCCGCGTCTCCGTATCCGCGAAACGGTCCTCTGCCGACATTACCGTTCGATTCTCTGACGCGGTTCGCCGCCGCAGCGAGTTAGAGCCGGGACAAAAATCCGGACCTCCAACCACGATTCATCGTTGCACGTCCCGTTCGCTTTGCGAACTCGTTCCGCGATATCCAAATGTCGATTTACACCGTTATTGCACTCGTGCGGGAAAGGAAATCGGAGTTCTGTGAAATATTTCTCCTCGATCATAACTCCGTCATAATGTTATAGAAGCGAAGGATTCAACTTCTGCAGGCTTCAATAACCTTCAATGTTAGATGAGGAAATAATATTATTAAATAACTAATATTATTAAATAAATAATTAAATTGTGTAACTTATTAATATATATATCTTAAAAATGCATTATTTTCGCAATATTAATTTGCAAATTTTTCCTGCAGGATTGCCATCTTTGATAGTGCTCGCCGAAGAGTTGACGATTTGTTTTTTTTTGTCGGAGATTTTATTATTTCCTCGAGATCGATTATTACTCGAAATTGTTCACCGTTATTTAATGCTTTCTCTAAAAGAGGTCATTAGATTTGACTCTCCTGGCGAAAATTACCATTGTCTTCTCGTTTGATTACAAATATCAAAATTATTATTTTATATTAATATAGTGTTTTTCTAAAATAAAAGTTTCATTAAATCTTCAACTCTAATCTTGATAGACTGCAATAGAAGTTTAGGTACAATACAAGTTTCTATTTACAATAGAAGGATTTTACGTCTTGATCAGCATTATTACATACTCATATGTGCGATTTTAGAGCACACATACATATATCAAAGTAAAAGGATTGAATTTTATTTTGAGAGTTTCAAAAGTTGATGACGTTGTCTAAATATTATTTCGAGACTTAGCAGATCAGTTTTGTGAGTTATATGAACCAAACCGTTATACAAATACCAAAATAATTTCTTGAAAAAAAATAATAGATAGTAAAAATAATATTTTCTCTGCTTTATAATGCGTTACAGAAATTCAAATCAGTATCGAAGCAATTAAAGGTTTTTCATTTTTTGTTGCAACTGCAATATATATATGTGAAAAGTTTACAGACGCCTACAGAGTATACTCCAGTACCCCTAATCCTATGTAAGAAATATTATCTACGAGCAACGCGCCCTAGAACGGTGGACCGGTATTTCTTTATCGGTTCACTTTCTACCAAGAATTTAATAATGGAGTCACAACCGGACGCCGTCGGAGCGTGACGCTCATTATGCGCCGCGAAATTATTCTTATGGAAATTAAACGCGTCGGCATGAATTTACATCGCCGGAGGAAGGGCGACATTGTGAGCATGTGTATGTCCATCCGTGTGTACTTGTGCATTGAGATCGTGCGACGCTTTTTTTCTACGTCCTCGAGAAGTTTACGATGCCGAGTAATGCGGTCGATCGAAATCTCTTCTCCCGTCGATAAACGTACGAGGTGTCCCTCACCAATCGCCGATTTCCTTTTAACGATGGATGCTGCATCTGTGTCAGTGATTGAGAAAAACGCCTTCGGTGCCTTGTGGTCTAGTGATCTTTAAACGAAAGATGATTGAAGTAGGTCATTGATGATGTTGATCGATCTAATTATGCAATTACTATGTATATATCGTATTTTTTATTATTATAAAAATTATAAATTCTGCATATTGTACAATAAATCTTCCTTTATAAAAATACAGAAATTTATAATAGAATTGGGTAATTGTGTTGTTATCAACTACGTAAGTTGATCGAAAATTAATATCAGATGTACTTGATTTTTTAAAACGTCGCTAACGTCCCTAAAACATGACATAGGCTATTATATTTTAGTCTATATTACTCATTTCTTATTTATTTTATATTATTGTTATTAAATGTTGGTCTATATTAAGTAAAATATTGATAAAGCACTATTTAAGCGATCAGTACTCGTTTGGTAACTCTCCCTTACATCGAGTATCCGCAACGTTGGCATCTAGATTAGCGTCGCACAACAAGGTCTACCTTGTTTGGAGAATGCATGTAACTGCGAGAAACAGCCTGGAGGACGTTTATTGCAATGATTCTTAGTTGCACGCGTTTCTGTAACGACGGTTCTACCTGCGACATTCCGGAACATCTTTAATTGCTACGCCGACGCGGCGAAAACGCTCAGGTGCACCGTATTAACCAACCCTGTTGTTAACGACGCGCTGATGAGGAACGAGTCGCTTTGTTCTGTTTCTGATTTAACGTGAAAGTATGTAAAGATAGCCTCCTCCCATCTCCTTCGTTTCTCGTCGCAAATCGCGTCCAGGTGTATGACTACGGTAACGGCATGTCGGAGAACATGGAATGCGGGGGAGAGGGTTAAAGTCGAGGGAGGCAGGTATGTGGAGCGGTACAGACACATAACTGCCAAGGGCTCTCTTTTTTGCAAACGGAATTACTTCTTTTTCCCTGTCTGCTACAAGAAAATAACATCATTACATCCGTAAGCCGCCGCGCATTGTCCGGAATACGCAGCTTCAGCGAGTATTTGCGGGCACAATGTGCGAGAAACACTCGCACTCGTTTCTTCGTATAAGTCGGTTAAACGACCCTACGTCATTACCGTGGATGCACTGCTAACATACTGAACGAGTGATCTACGAGTGATCTACGAGAGATCCGACTTTGACAAATCCTGTACTAATCTCTCGTTAACGTTTTTAATGCTGAACGCGTGTTATGCACTGTAAAAAATAAAATGTTAATTTTAATTCAAACACGTTAACATAAAAATTAACATAAAAATGTTAATTTTAACATTTTTGCATGTCTCAGAAAATCCGCTCAACGTGTTTGAATTAAAATTAACATCTTATTTTTTATAGTGTACGTATAATTTTCCTTCAAGTAAAATATATTTATGATATGTAATTATACGGTTTTTATTATAAACTAGAATTACCATTATTAGGGAAAAAATATAAAAATTTGATTAACCCCTCCCATATTGTATTTATAATATCAAATTATATAGTTATTTTAGTTATTTTTAATCGTTTCCATAGGCTACACTGCTTCTATTCAATGTCATTAAATTAATTAAAACAATGAAGTTAAATAGTTTGATTGAAGAAAATTGTATTAAATTTAAGTGAAATTTAGTTTATTATTTACTAAGCGTGAAAATATTAATATGGATACTGTTTACTTTGAAATTAACTATGGAAATGAGTTGATTTGTGCATTTTGATACACAAGGAAGTTAAAAATAACAACATTTAATTAAAATTAATTAAAATTGTTTGCGTGCGTGTGTGCGTGTTTAGATAAAAGGAAGAAAGTTTTTTCATATGTATTATAAAATTCTCTCTAATCACGCCAAGATTAATTAAGGATGAGAACGTGCTATTCGTAATAATGATTCTACGAATCCACATTTCTGTCGAAGTTTCAATTGAAGATACCTTCGGGCGTTTATTTCCGGGCATTTCTTGAACCAGCACTTCATCGCCTATCAGCGCTTCGTATCGCATGCGTCTCTTCACTTCTCTTCAGTCTCGCGTCATCCTGGAGTATCAATTTCAGGATGCTCGGGGCGAGCGTGACGAAGGGAACAAAAGTGAACGTTCGCGTAATGGCCAAGGCGCTTCTATCAACGACGCGAAACGTCGAACCGGAAGAGAGAAATGTCCGCAGAGAACTCGTTGCTCGAGAAGGGCATTTAAAGGATAGTCCATTCCCAGGAAGCGACAAGAAGAGCATACCGGCGCGACTGTAGATCGAAGGCTAATTAAATTTTGGCGTGAATAAAACATTTGCGCTCTGCCAGGCAGCGGCCGATTCGGAATCATTTTCGCGCCGTCTTCGATACGGTGTCTTATCATGCCCTATCATGTCCAGTTTCCATTGCACGATGAAGTAAACATGTGTAGGTTAAATTATCGCATTATTATTTTATTGTGTTATGAGTTTAACAGTCAATTATGTTCTATACAATAAAATAATATCTACATATCGATATAATTTTAAGCTAGTATTTTATAATCTACTAATTACATTTATGACAAAAATTTTGATATTTTTTAAATAAAAAAATTACATTTTGGCTTAAATAAAAGATAAGATACGTTGGTATTAGAAAGAGAGAGACATGAAATATGAAGAATATGAAATATTTAAATTCTCCGAAGCATAAATCACTGCATTGTAAATTACCGATTCATGCTTTGATACCATTTATCTTGTTTTGCTACGCGATGAGTGCGCCGGTTTAGATTGCCTGGAACTATTCAATTATATCTATTTTATTACGGCGATCGCGCCGTTAGAGTGATTTTCTCAATTGTCGACAAATTAGAATGTCCATATGATCTAAGAATGTTCATGTTATCATCGTACGATCGACGTAAGTTCTATCATGCGCTTCCGGTATTTAAATCGCTTCTCTTACGTCCCGGAATATCAATTTCATCGCACGGAAGGCTAGCTTCGATAAAAGAAACAAAGTGGATAAGCACTCGTGACGCCGCCGGAGGCGTTATTCGAAGAGGGACCTCGCTTCAACATACGAAGAAAGGAGGACGCGGAAACCCAATGGGGAAAAAGGAAAAGGAAATGTTATTGCCGCCGTTGGATCCAACGCGCATCCTGGTATTCTATGCAGGATGCGCACCTGAGTCGCGGTAGGTAATAAAATCACGCGAGGAGTTCGCGGTAGTTACATATCTAAAGGTAATTAAATGTCGACAATACATATGGACTACATGGACTTCCCTATTATTTTTATAAGCTACGTTTACTTTCCTTCCGTAGGCTCAGCGAAGAATTAATAACGAGAAAACTCCGAGCGTATGGATGCGGTTAAACGCAGATATCATTACTTTATTCGGACGTTTAAAGCTTTTTCTGGAGAATTCTAAAGCATTTTTCCAAGTATTTTGTATTATAAATATTAGCATGAAAGATCTGGCATTTTCAAATCTATAATACAAGATAAAAAATTCTGAGATTAGATTATATATTTTTTTCTGTTTATATTATTGCTTTGTATTACTACTTATAAACTGTATATATTTATATAAAAAGTATATAAATAAATAATTTTATAGGTATTATGTAATTTACATTTTTCAAGTGGAATAGAAAGTTATAAAAATGACCTCAAAATGGCATAAAAATGTTTCTAAAATGATTTGCTACATTTAAAAAAACACCAAGATTGAGTGAGCTGCTATTGGTATATGGTATTCGCTGAAATTTGTCGTGGAACTATATACCTATCTCGATCATAGGCAATGATTATTGAGCGCTCCCTCAACCGTTGTATTTTCAGTCATTATTAAAAGTCACTTTTTGATCAGTCGTCATTTATTTTAATGTTATTTTGGCATCATCACGATCTGTTATTCTGCTTGGATTCTTCAAATATTTCGAAATTGTAATATTTCTTTTTTCCTCAATGATAGGTAGAATATTTTATACTTTAATCCTATGATAAAGTAGCTTCCATTAAGAACTATTTATAGTCGATATTTATTAAATAATAGTGTTATTTATTATATTCGATTTCATAGATATAAGTTTATCTCTGGTAAAAGAGACACACACACACATATATATCAAATCATTCATGCATTATTCCGTGTTACGACATTTTCTGAGTTTCTATTAAATCCATCCTTTCTCTAATACAGTTTACTTTGTTCATCTTATATCTAATACAGTCGCTGTAAATCAAAGTCTCAGCGCTAATATAATAGGTATTATATTCCCACGAAGGCGTGAAGAGACATGCTCGTCGCTGCTGCGTGGTAAGTGGACGTGGGATTTTGCAATTTCAATTACGTCGCGTTAAACGACGATAAAATTGCGCGGCGGAGACGCGAAATTGAATGCGCACAGGAGAGAAGACTCACAGGAGAGAACAACTGAAGGCTATTGGGACGATTAACGCTGATTAACGCTCGCTATACGAGCGGCAGTAAAGAATGCCGTAGGAAGGGAAGCCGGCCAGACGTTCGGCACAGATCAGAAGCTAATTAAATTCCGGCGTGACCTGCGCGCGTAGACTCTTTCGTACATGGAATCGCGATTCGTTTTCACGCTGATTTCGACACGCTTCCTTCGCGCCGGTCTCGCAGCCCTTTTCTTGGACTCCCTCTCGCATCCAGCCACCCCGTCTGGTTTCTTCTCGGATGCCACGATGGGCGCGGTTAGTGCGAAACAGTAATAGTAAGGCTCCCGCATCCGAGCGTGCAGACGTCTCTCTGGATCCTGGGCCTTACCTACATTACGTACGAGACAAGAGAGCCTTGCCACTGCGGCACAATGAAGCACTGGGAGGCGTTATAAAGGGCTCTGTGTAGTTATTAGAGGTTATGACGGCGGTAATATCTCACTCAGCGGGCTCCACTGTAATGTTACGGCCAGAGGCCCATCCCCTATTTCCTCACGTCGAACCCTCTTCCTTTCTCCTTCCCTTCACCCCGCTATATTCAGCGCTTTCCTTTTCCTTCTCTTCTTCCTTTTTCTCTTTCCGCTTCCCTTATCTCTGTCTATCTTCTTTTCTCTTCCACCCTGGTTGAGATCCAGTATGTATATATACAACCGTATTTGGTGTTAAATTTTACATTCGAGAAAGCCTTGAAAAAAAAATGCAAGGTTAACACGAATCAGCCTGTTGCTTCTTTTGCCATTCTCTCACTTAGCAATTTTACGTCTTCTCAGTACCTAGTGCTAATCAACGAGCTCGAGTCTGACTGATAAATATGCTTCTCGAAACGTTCACAAGTCACACCTGTTTGATGATCGTGACCATTCACCAATCAATTCGCTGTTTCCCACAATAATCATCGGCAGATTGGTATCATTAGAGCGCTGCTTCACATACGATTCCATATGCGTGGTGTCGTAATTGCCAACTTTCCGCACGATTTTTCGTTTCCATCGTGTGACTCTCAATCTCGATCTCCAGGAATGTGATGGGAAAGAATGCACGCATTTTTACGTGTAATCTTCTGTGTGACATTTTAAACTTTCCGCAATTTTTTAAGTCTGACTTAATCCCGATATCGATCTTAGAATTTGTAAGCATATTTTATTTTTAATGACATAAGATAAGTAACGCGATTAAATGATGAAATAAATAATAAATTTTAAATTAACAGAGTAACAATATTTTCAATCTATAATATGTATTGTATATTTGAAGTTTTCCGAGATATAATTCTTTTTAGGGAAAGAAGAACGAGACAAGGGCCAACACTGTTAAATCTATAGCAACAAATTTAACGTGAGTCGCCACTGCTCCTACTAAATATATCGTTATTTTATGTATATACTAAAATGATAATTAAATTTGATAATAGATTGTATCAATTTGATACTGTACAGTGTTAAATATGATCATAATTTTAGTATATTGTAAAATAAGTACAATAACGATATAATTGAGTACAGTAGCGACTCACGTTAGATAAAATTTGACACTATAGAGATTTAATAGTGAAACAGAACGTGTTCAATTGATTAGATTGAGAACTACATAAAAACTCTATAAAAAATATTTCCATGAACCTATAAATGGTTTCACAGATCCAACGACTGATCTTCAATTTTTGAGATACACTAATCGATGATCTCTCTCGACATAGCGTTTTTTGCGACTCCATGACGATGGTTTCACCGTTGTGGTTAGCCGACCGCTACGGTATATGTTTAATTAGGCGTCAGCGGTTACTGAAATTTTGTAAGCTGTCATAAAAGCGGTCGTTTGCTTGACGCCGGCAATGAAGACGTTACGAAAATGCATCTCATACACGCCCGGTATACCGTTTTAAAATTCGCGAAGGTCATCCGCGAGGATTAATGATCACTGACGAAAGAGGCAAACGAACCTTCCTTGGTCCGAGACGTTCGCTGTGTTTCCTGAACACCGTTGTCTCATTAGCGTATAAGGTATTAAAGATCATTCCAAGAAGTTCTCTTAGTCTTCCCCTCTTTCTCTTTTCCTCTCTCTCCCCCCTCTTTCTCCTGTCTCTGTTTCTCATTGTACCAAGAGATCATCGTCGTTTACTTCCGTTATCTATTCTCCGATCTCTGCCGGCTTTTAAATAGTTTCGACGAGGTCGCGGAGAACGCGCCAAAACGACTGAGAGGTATTCTGGAACGTGCAGCATCTTGACTCCTTTTCCTGACAGTGCCCGACGATATGCTTCCTCGCTTAAAGGACTGGTTACTCCTGGCTTGAGGATAAAGAGGAAGGGTATAGAACGGGAGAGGAGAGTTACGTACATTATTCAAATCCCATGTAGATTCGTATCTGGGAATGTAATTCTAGTGCGGATGCGTGTTTCAGACCCGTTGTCGGGGCAACACTTAATTTGTCCGGTCGCTCTCTTGCCATTCTATACCGCGACGTTCGTCTATTGACGTAAATCGGTCGTCGTCATCGGTATCAACGATCGGCATTGACGACGACGGAGCGTCATTAAATCTATTAGGATAATTTGGAAATGTACCTTTGTATGCAAATCGATATGATACATCAGCTGAGTTTGGTAGTAAATCGACCTTTATAACTCATAGTTTCCATTGTTCCCCTGCAGACATGCGTATGTGTGTTAAATTATTTATCAATTTATTTGTATGCAAAATATAAAGGTTAATTATATCCAAAATAGAAATCATATTTATTATATATAGAAATTATAATTAATAGAAATTATATTAATTTAATATAGAAATCTCAAATAACGCAATAAGCTGTCAGTTAATAGCTGCACAACTTAAGTTAATAAAAATTTGTATTCTCTCTTTACTTAACATATGTTACCTTACAAAAATTGCTTATATTTGAATTTTTCATTTTATTATTTAAGATAATTTATTTCTCTTTAACTCTCTTTAAAGAAAATTATTGAATTTATGAATAGGTACTTTTTAAAATTTTACGATTGCACAAATTTGTATTCATATATGTTCTTTCTATTTCATATATGTTCTCGAGAAATTAAATACTTTTTATTTAATTCCTCACGAGATTCCTACAAACTCTTTCTAAAGATTGAAAATTAAGTCGGAGTATTGAAAAAGAGTAGCTCAATTTTCAATCTTTCAGAGTGAGATTTCACTCTACAGAGAGCTTTAGAGAATACATTTCCAATTTTGGTAAACATTGAAGTTTTATGTAATTCTTGGAAAGTAATTCCGATACAATATGATTATCTGTTTAATCATTTCTTATGGAGTTTTTAAAAATGTTCTCTTTTTGTACTAGAAGTGCTAATCAATATGACCAGTTATTATTTTTAGATTAATATTGTATTTTTTGTTAAGTATTTAAATTTTTTGACTTTTCAATAATTATATTCTATATATTAATGAAATATTTGATTTTTTTTCATTACTTTCTTTATTTTCACAAATAGTAATTCATTCGTTAGGCTTGGTTCTATTAGTGAACGATAGAAATATTGATACTCATAGCGTTAAATGTCATTCTCATTATAATTAAAGATCTTAATACACTGGTGCTAACAGCGTCGAATGGAAAGAGATACTCATAACATTCCGTTTCTTGTTATAATATGAAATTTTGAGAAGTTCTTGTTCTCGCATCTCGATCGTCGAATGCTTGTTCGAATAAATGCGTAATGCCGTGGCGGTCAAATGATAGAGGATCTAAGTACACTCTCTTTTTCTTGCCTACAATCTTACCGGTAATATTAGTGCACGCTTGAGAGGAAAGTGTCGGCACTGTATGAGCCAGCGTGACCAGAACGGAAAAAAAGAAATGAGAAACAGGGAGTGAGTAAAGAGCAATAAGAAAAAGAGAGAGAGAAAGGAAGATAGAGAAAAGACGATGAAGAGGGCGAAACAGAGAAAGGAAGAGAGGAGAAGAATGGCTCTAATTATTACAAATTACCATGATCTTTGGTAGGCGATCTCTCAGATTACAATTCTACGCCGACACACGTAACAAGCAGGAAGATGGGGCACTTTCCGAGGATAATGACGGTCGGACGGTTAATTGAAAGCGCGTCTGGGCTCTGTCGTGAAATTTCGCAGTCCTACGGCCTAATGTTCATGTTGGACCTGTTCCGGCATTTCTTGTGTGTTCCCTAATGGTAGAAAAATCATCGCCAACGACGTGCGGTTGTATTGATATTCTTATTGGAAGCTATATGTGAACAAATATCGCTAAAAATTAAACATAATAAATAAAAAAATTTTAGATAAATATTCGAAATTATTTAATAATTATTTAAGATAATATCAAAATATTATCTTAAATATATTATTATAAACAGAAGTATCGTGACTAATTCAAACCGTTTTTCTCCGTTTTGAAAATTTTGTTCGAATTATTACACAATATTGATTAATTAAAGAAGTAAATAAATATAAATTAAAATTCTCGAGAATGTCAAATCAGAACAAAAAACGGGCTAATAAGAGTTAACAGCGACAGTTCGTACGAATATGAAACTTATTTATTAAATGTAGTACTTATAAATATCAGACGTTTCGGCTGCAATTCGAGCCATCTTCAGTATTCAGATAATAATATTGGAAGAAGCCATCAATAGCTGAACGAGAGAGTGGTAAATCCATCCTTTTCTTCACTCAGTACGACACAGGAGTGATTGGTCATATGTTAATGAATAGAAGAAGATTCCGCTCAGCCATGAAGGATAATTAAACTTAATTAAAGAAAAATCTGCTCTTAGTGATAGAATAGTTTGCACGTTTTTCAAAGATTTTTTCTTAGTAAAGAATAAAAAATTTTACTTTATCTTCTGTCAAGGGTGCGTCCATCCTAATAGAATTGCTGCACGAGAATTTGCCCGTCAATCAAAACGACCCAGTTCGTGCAACCGCGAGTGTAATCTATGTATTGCAGACGGTGTCGAGGAAATTGTGGAGCACGCGCCTGATATTTCTACGCCTAGCTGATGTTGGATCGGCGAAAGTGGTCGGATTATTTTGTCCGTTGCAATAGCTTGCACGTGTTTTCACGACGCGACACACGCATTCAACCATTTTATCACTGATTGCAAGTATTAACTATATTCGATCATTACAGCTTCTAGTGTTGTAAATATATAAATATAACTATTACAAAATAAGACATTCAACTTTCTATAATACATCTGTAATTGTAATTTTAACCTAGTTTGTAATGTGTATAAGTATTATGCAAGATATCGTTTGGATTTAACTTGAATTGCTTAATTTTATTTTAATTTTGATAGGATAAATTAATATAGTTTGATTATGAAATAATCTATAATTAAAAAATGTTCTATTTTAATTTATTTTAATGTTTTATTATAACTTAATATGATGTTTTATAATAAAAAATTCTAATTTAATACTAGAATACTTTGATAAGAAATATTTCGTAGGCAAAAATTTTTCTTTATGGAGATATAAGAATTCACTGATGCAATGCTATATTTTGCTGCACCGTCGATGGAAAACCAACGATTTCAATTCGTTTATATTACATATATTTTCGAACAAATCGTCTAGAGTCTTCTCGAGACAATTTCTTGAGACAACGCGGTTTAAATACGCAAGTGTATGCTATATAGACCTGTATGTATATGGATGTAATATACCTTTGCTCCTTGCGATCTTAAAGGTCTCTACCCGTTGTAGGATCCTCCTTTCTCTCTGGTACGCGTCACGATTTCTTACCGGCACAATTATTCTGTCCTTCTATCGTCCTCTCTTCGGAGACGTTTTCTCTGTGTGTCCCAGGTTCATCTTGGATTCGTCAAACGTCACGTCGTAGATTAGTATCGTCGGTTTACGAGCTCGAAAATCCGCATTTGCAAAGCGGCTTAAGTCTACTCGTATATCATTTTACATTGAATAATGTGCAATAGAACGAGTATGTCTCTCTCTCTCTCTCTCTCTCTCTCTCTCTCTCTCTCTCTCTCTCTCTCTCTCTACGCAGATTATTGAATTTGCTAATGAGATCCCTCGTAGTCACGCTCGCAGCGATTTGACCCCGCGGTCGTGATCATATTAACGGTATCGCCGATCTAATAATGTTGCCAGAAATCGTGATGTCATTCCCGACATCGACAGAGCAGCGCTATTCTTTCGTTCGCACGGGACTATCTATGCAGGAGAATTCCATTTCATAGAGATATCCAATTTAAGTTGTGGAACACCAAATTGGTGGTTGCATCGTAGATCGTACGGCGAATAGAGAATGCTGCAGCCGTACAACGGCAATCAATTTCTGTGGCTCGACTATCTATCAGATCCGTAATATCACTTTCAACATAATCCGCATTTGCCTCACTGAAATTACGTGCGCAATTCTTTGTATCGTCCAGATCGTGTTTTGTTACACAATATTCGATTCTCAGAGCGTCTTGAACAGTGATTCCGTGTACAATAATCAATTACGCGTACAGCCGCGTGTTAACGCTTCATTACACGTCGCGTCGTTGAATAGATAGCCAACCAACTTGAACCACAAAACTTACGTCACGTTATGAGCCGCAAGGATTATCGATTGCTCGAAAGGATGGCATTAGTCTTTGCCGGGCACCTGCTCCGATTAATGGATCGATTGGCAGAGCTAAGTGATACATTCATCGATCCTGGCGACTCTCGGTAAGGGAGGAAAGAGAGAGGAGAAGAAGAACGGTGTACGTTTGACGGCGGTACAAAAGGGGTCCACGACAGTGAAAGTACATATGGCTACGTGAATAACCGTCGTGGATACCTTCCGGGTATGATTGCCGCGTTACACAACGATACGAATGTTACTCAGGTTTAGCCTGCCAATTCGAAACATATCATCGATTGGTAGCGACAGCGGTGGCCGAAGCGCCGCTCCCGAAGAAATAGTCCCGGGAGTCGCGGAAGTTGATCTGGCACGAACTAGATTAGAGATACTTACGTGTCCGCGGGGAAACCAGACGCGGCAACTTTCCCAAATCGGTCTCGTAAAACCTGTAATCCAGCCGCGGATAATTAACGAAGAGGCGTTCGGCACGAATTACGTCACCGTGTACTGAGAGATCTAATGAGTGTAATTGGCTAAATGGAGAGTTTTGCAAAATCAACCTGTAATCCAGAACGCAACGTTAATTGCTCTTTGAGATCATATTTACGATGAGATTAGCATCAATGCGGTTAGAATTGAACTTAAATAATTATTATATATTATAATTGTAATTATTTTATAATTGAAAGGCGGCAACATATTTTATTTAATAATTCTTTTTTTTTTGATATCATATTACAATCAATATTACTAAAATATTATTAGAAGGATAATTATGCCAATTAGCAGAAGATTGGTACAAAAAATCGCGACGTAGCCGCATTAACGATTACGAGTACTTTCCTTACTGCGATAGAAGTCCTTTTATATCGTGAGATTTATGTTAGAATAAAAACGTGTCTTACGAGGATGAAAGAATTACTCATAATCGGTAATAAAAGGAGACACTTTCCGTTGGCGACGCTCGTTAACGGTCATGCACCCATGCCCAATGGTTCTCGACATTCGTACAGCAAAGACCTTGATGTTTTTTATCCATGCTCGACTGCTCGTTTAGTTCGCTCGCCCTCTCTCTCTCTCTCTCTCTCTCTCTCTCTCTCTCTCTCCCTCATCGTATACGCGAGCATTCTGATCTCTCAGCTTCTCTTTCCGAAACGTATAAGATCGTGGCATGCGATCGTTAGGTGTATATCATTAAGGGTGTCCGCGAATCGAACGTCACGTGGATTACATGGTTTCTGAGTATTCGCATTAATCGTGACCGACCGGTTCCGCGTTCCGTGTTTTCTTAACAAAACAATAAGTAATAACACATTTTATGAGATAATAAAATCATCTTGCGCGACGTGTTTGACATTATTAAGAAGGACGATTATAATTCTTTCCAGAAATGTTCACACATTTTAATTTCGACATTCTTCAACTTTTTATTGATCATTGCATAGTGGTCCAGAACTTAGAACTAAGAACTGTTTTATCTATCCATGTTGCTCATATTTATTATAATAACAACATAATTAAAAAAAATAACTTTTTGTTGTTAAAATCAAGACTTTCTATAATTTATTTTGTTGGAGAGCTCCGGTTCTCAAAGAATTAATAAGACGATGAGTGAAGATAATTCAAAGATAATTAATAAATGTTGATAATTTAAAAAAAAGTGAAGTATTGAAACTCTCTAAAAAATAATCAATCTCATTAAGAAATCTCTAATAAACCCGTAATTACATAGAATTCGAGTTCAATGAAGTTGGTTCGCGCATCATTTAGTTTCATTATATCTTAATAGTGATGGACAGCAATTATTCGTTCTACAGTTCGCGAGAAGATTTCTAATACGATAATCGATATTATCTTAACGGTATTTCCATCCTATTAGGGAGACGTATGTTAACAATTTAGCGGCGGTGCAAAATTAATTGATCATCGATCGTAATTCAGTACGATCACGTACGCGCAGAACAAAAGCGTACAAATGAAACACGATAAAAAGTCATGTAAAACAGTGGTAGGGAAAAAGGAGTCTTTTTGCCGAGGCCGTGCTATTCTGAGATCTCCTCATGGTATGCGTTTGTCAACGGACAAAGAGGAGTAATTCACGTGGAGCCGCGATCCTCGCTCTCGAGAAGGTCAAGCACGCGTCAGTCATCAAAGTATTCGACCAGGACTACTACTTCAATACATACAATATGTCCCGCAGCTGTTGAGAAGCCGATTTAATGATTAATGCAAACGTTTCAATTTCTTCACGCCGAGCGGATAATGACAGATATCAAAGCGATTAACTTGCCCAAGGCGTGTCAACTTACGCATATGAGGATGATTTATAGTCATGTGGATTATTGTATTAAAAACTTTTATCAGTTATTTCTTCTCTAGACATTAATCTTGCGTATTGTAAAGAACTGTAAAACTATACATGTAAATCAGTAGCAATAGTTAAAATTATTAATTTTTATTTTACTTATTTATTTTATACTTAAAATGTATAATATAGTAATATGATTATTATTATTAATTCACTTTTTATTATTAATTTAATTTTCAATTAATTAATATTATTAATTACTATATAGAAAAAAATTAGCAATGTTCTTAATTTATTTTGACAATTCTTTATGTTTTTTTTCTAAGAATAAGATGGCATCAATATAGATCCTTCTCATATCACATGTAATTGTTCGTGAAGTCCAATTTTCCTTTTAAAATTTACGCAACTAGCTTTAATAGACATCTAATTTATATTCACGAAAGAGAAGGGACAGGCCCGGTGATGCTATGATGATGACAAATACTTCTCGTCCGCTTGATTGATTTCCTCGCGGTGGTCGACGTGCTGTCGACTGTCGCTCGGCGGTCCGAGTCTGCCGACACGCAATCAAAACATCGTGATATTTAGTCAAGCGTTATATGCGCACACAATTTTAAATATTATATCGTACATTCTAACCGTAATTTAAATTTCTATCTTAAAGTGATGAACTAAAATTACAGGTTTATGTTAAGAAAGATTTAACTCTATAAAAGCTCGCCTTTAAAATATTTTGTAATAAATTCGGAAAACAATTAACATTAAATTGTGCTCCTAATTATTTTGCCACGAGAAATATTTTGAACTTTTCTCTTTACAGTAATAAAAATAAATACTGCATATCATTTATTTGCTACGATAATGATATAGCTCAAAAATATAATTTTCCATAAAATAAGTTTTAATGTTTTAATTTATTAAAATTTTGTAATATGTATTAATTTTGATGTAATAATTGAATGTAAAGGAATAAAAATATATGTTCTTTTAAAATACATTTCTTCCTTTTTTTCTCTATGTTTTCGTTCTTTTTTTGCAAGCAACTAAAAAAAAATTATAACTGTTATGGTTATGACGTAGCAAATGAGTACCATAATATATGTTTTACATGTATATTAGTACTAAAACAAAGCACTTTTTTAACGTAAGAAGAGTAATGCGATATTACTTTGTTTAATTACAACGCAAAACGTATGGCAAAATATAGAAAAATACGATAAAATATGATAGAATATATAGTAGTCAGATCACGTACCCAAGTTTACGTTAGCTGCGACATTCTCTTACCTGTAACAGAAAAATGTATCATAAAATACTAATTCAATCAAAAATTTAATACTCGCTATAATTATGGTAAACATATAAATACAGAAGGTGCCTGTGAACGTCGTGATGAATCGTGTTCCCGTTATTATTTCTTACGACGGTCGAGTCCTTGCGAGAACAGCCTACGCGACGTGATAGAAAGAGCCACTTGGCTCGCGCAAGACAATGATTTTCAGTGAGGCGATTGCCTAACCGCGTCGTATTGCTGAGAAACAGAGCTCCCGGCGACTCTCTCGGACATGGATAGAGTAAATATCGATTCGTGATAGAGATTAGCAGAATGAGACAGAAGGAGAGAGATGGTTTATTACATGGAATGAAATCACTGGTCTAAGTGCATCGAGAGATAAAACTAGTTGATAAAGAAGAGATTCGTGCATTATGCCATCGGATGAGTAATAAAAAGGGGTTAAGTAAACTAAGATCGAAATCATATCATCTATTAAATCATAAGTGATTTGAGAGAGCCATAGTCAATGGAAATACACTCACAGGAGATACACTCTCATAATTGACCTTTGAAAAAGAGATTGCGAGCAAATTTCTTTGACGTAAGTCAATAACTAGTCAATAGGTGATATAGGTGGAAAGTGAGATAAAGAAAGTCACAAAAAACTTAACGATGGAGAGGAGAGAGATAGGTGAGTAGGTAGGTAGGTAGGTAGGTAGGTAGGTAACAGTCAGGCAATCAGGCTGCACGGCGCAGAGTTCGCGGCGGCGTTATTATCTACTTGGGTGGACAGGTGCCAGGGGGTTTGTAAAAGTACGCACGCCGTGTTCTCTCTCTCTCTCTCTCTCTCTCTCTCTCTCTCTCTCTCTCTCTCTCTCTCTCTCTCTCTCTTTCTTTCGCCGGAAGATCGTTATCAAAGAGAAGGAAGACGAAGAGAAGGGGAAAGAAGAGATCTAGATTGAAGGAGCTACTAGGTGAGAATCTAAGATCCATAAACAGAGAGAGAGAGAGAGAGAGAGAGAGAGAAAGAAAGAAAGAGAAAGAAGACACGCGCGCGACGTAGATTCATACGAACGTACTACTAGACACAGCCGTTGCCGACTAAAGGCGTATAAGCCACGTTAAGAGAAAACGACGGCGGTGGCGGCGGCGGCGACGGTGGATATCAGGAGGAATAAAAGGTCCAGGTAGCATAGTTGCACGCACATTCCCGGTTCACAGCCTTGACTCCGGTGGCGAACGAGCCGACTAGAGAGGCAGCGACCGGCACACGATGGCAGAAGAGCGGCAGCAACCAACGGCTGTTGAACGAACGAGAAGGAACGTCGGCCGGCGCAGACGAACTAGCTGGCGCGGGGTCCAGCGCGGGGCGCAACCAACTAACCAGCCAGCCACCCGACGAGAGTCGTAGATAGAGAAGGAGAAGGAAGGAGGATGAGAAGGAGAGGAAAAGAGAGTCCTCTCTCTAGCGCGCTCACCAGGCTACGCTTGTTCGCCCGACGATGGCAATTATACGCGCCAGAGCCATCCCGGCTAGATTCAAGATCAGATAATCCCATCTGTCGGTGTAAGCGGTCCGCAAACGATCCCGCGAAGCGATCGGATATCCTCCTCCCGTGCCGCGCAAGAGATTTTTCCGTAGATCGGCTCCGGCGGAAAGCTCGCTCGCTCGCCGCGCCGGCTCAGAGGGGTCTAAATGGGTGTATGGCGGGAGCCCAAGATCCGGTGAAGCCGTCGGGAACACGTCGCAGCGAGGAGGATACGGGATAGTTTCTTGGAAAAGTCATCGGAGAATTTCGCGTACAATTTCTATAATGAGCGAATTATGCGAAAGAGAATAGAAGTGTGTGAAATTGCAAAAAGACTTGGCCTATATTATCTAATTTTCAATAAATATAATCCAGAAAGTAATTCTTAGGATAGAGTGAGATGAGGCTCGAACGATGTAAATAAATCGTATTAAGTATCTTAAGAGCCAACACTAAGAGTTCATAGTGTATAAAAGTTCATTAAATTGACGCAAAATTTTTAATTGTTCAGTAATATGTAACAGTTTTTTTATACATTAAACATTTTTTTTTTATAATAAGATTATGTGTATATTACTGAAGACGACCTAAACGTTAAACGTTCAAAAATTTGATGCCAATTTAATAAAAATTTATATTTACATACGAACTAGTGTTGGCTCTTAAGGTATTTAATAGTGATTAATTCTGAGGGTATCTTATGCAGAAATGCAACAATAAGGCGCGCCTGGGACAGTCTGTACACTTAGAAGTATTTATAGTCATGTTATTTTTGGACAGATCATTTATCTTTCAGTCACGATTACCGACAAGTTATAAATTTTATCCGGTGGAATACGTGATTATCATGAAATATTTGCACATTATTATGCGTGGTTTGTCCAACGGGGCGCAAATTACGGTGTAAAATATTTTGGAAGCGTCTGTACTAAAAAGCGGACGTACAAAAATTCGAATTTTTCGTGAACGCATATTGTGGATCCAAGGGACGCCACTTATTTCAACTGCGAAGCGTGCTAACGGATACGTGTCTAGCATATCAAGCGCCTACGTAAGATCTACGTTGATGCCATTCCAATGTTAATTGAAGTGTCTCACGCCTATGAGGCTTGAATTGTTCGCGATTTACTTATTATATCATTAACTTGTCAAGTCGATATCGCTCAAATTTTCATAATTGGTAATTCGTCCAATCAGTACGTCAAGCTAAATTATTTCTCCAATATAGCGTGTAAGCCTGTCATTTTATATCAAGATAATAAATAGAAAGATAATTAAAAAATTTGGCAAAGAAACTTATAGCACTATATAGTAGATATAAATTATTAGTACATAATGTATAATTATATTAATTAATAATTTCATTATAATAATATAGTTTAATCTTCACTATAGTTTTTTTTTAAGAATTTAAGAAAACTCGTTATAATAAGAGCATAATAATAATAAAAAATACATTTTAATAAATGTTTTTAAATTTTAAAAAGGACAATTTAAATTTGTGCTGTATCGAAGTCCAAATTAAAGTCCAGACAATTCCAAACAATAAAAGATACGATTACGACATAATTAACTAAATATTGTCGAATTAGCGAATAATGTCCTCACGAGATACTTGAGAAAAACGATAAAGTGATAGGATACGCGATCTAGGATTTCTCGCGCGAAGTGAACCGTCAACAAAGGCGAGACGAGGGAGGTAGAGGGCGAAAACGAAAGCGCGAAAGAAGGTGGAAACCACGGTCGCTCCTGGCGGGCAGAACAGCAGACGGAGAATAGAGCCACTGTCTGGTCCAGCTGGAAAAATCGGCTCTGAATCACTGCGCGGCCTACCTGCTGCCATATTGAGGAACCCGCTCCTCGACTGTTCTTTCAGCTCATGTAGTCAGGAGTATAAATAGCAACTCTTTGAGAATGTGCTGGAGACACACCACCGCGCACGTTCTCCATGCATCACCTCGTTCTGCATCACTTCCACCTCTCGCGTTTTTCCGTCACGCAGATCGCGCGCATATATATGTATACACGCTACTTCGAACCTGATAAGCCTCGTGACGCAAAATAGACGAGGGCTAAGTGTTTTGTCCTTTGTACGTGTAAAGTGAAGGCTGTTGACTGTGGCGCGAAGATAGCTACAGTCGAATCGCAATCTGCTCTTGATCTAATTTTTATTCTGCGAGAAGATAAAATTTTTCCAGCGATAAAAATGAAATATATCCGAGTTCACACATTGAACATGGAAATATATTAAATGATCGTAACAAAAAAAATATCCATAAATTTCAATTTTACGAATATTGTTCCTTCTCAAATATTCTAATTATTCAAATTTTCTAATTATCTCAACTGACAGACGAATAATTTCAACAATGTCTTTTTGAAATCAATCAAATAAAATTATTATTTTTTAAAATCGTTCAAGATTTAGGTTCTTACCCACGAAAAGGATTTTATGGAAATATTAAAAAATTTAACTATATAAATACAGATCTGAAAATAATTTGTTGGACCATCAAAATAATTGTGTAGGACGTTCAAACTGATTGCTAGAACGTTAAAAATTTTTGTAGCATTGCTCATCGTGCTTTTCTCCATTATAATTTTAATAATCCAATAAAATTATTTTCAGAGAAGAGAAGATCTAAAAAAATTATTTTTAGATACTTTACCAAAATCGTTCTTGTTCGTGCAACACGCTTGAATGAGTATGCTTCTGTAATATGAATAGCAAATTAATGATTAAACGTTGAGGACCGTTTTAATGATCGCAGAGCGTTTAAGAGATTAGAAGATGATTTATATGACTAGTTCGCGCGCGCGCTTATCTACGACTGGAGGTTCAGGATGAAACGCGCATGACGTTACAATACATCGATTTTCTCTCGGTGTATCCTCATCTGCCAGCCTCAGACCTTCGATTCGACTTCGTTATAACTGAACGGCGCCTGCAGCTTCGCGGATCGAGAGACTGGCAACAGACGTGGGCGTCTTTATCAATGCAGTAATACGCCGTGGCGAGTCAAGAAACTCGCCTCTCCGCTAACTTCGTCCTCTTTAAAAGCGCGGCCATTCTCGCGTCGGCAAAAAGCACCAGTTTCGTGTCCTTGCGGTACACCTTGAATTTCGAGGCCAGGATAACAGCACCTCCCGGTAAGACCGACGAAGCCCTGGACCTCGTCCCACGTATTTGGCCGACTCACCCGTTCTGTCCGACACCTACTATATCCTCCTCGCCGTTGGCACATCAGGAAGAACGCTTACTTCCTCGGTAAATGAGCTCTTTAAAGAATAGAACCGTGTTTGTCCGATTTAATTTCAGTCTTTTGTTACGATATGTAGGCCGCATTCACGCGAGCGGATCCGCACGTAATTGTACGCACGAAAGAGGATTATGTCAATTTACGACGTAGGTTCTTTTTAACTGGTGTTTTGTTGCGTACAAATGAAATGAAACTCTTAAATTAACGTACGACTGAGTTTCAATGAGACTGTTTTATAAAATTTACGACATTATACCTGTTAGAGTGTAGGTAATTTTATTTCACTTATGAATGAGTGTTACGTAATCATTAATATTTTCCTTTATTTTTTAAATAATGTTTTGTATATACAAGACGTAAATTATTCCATTTTTAAATTATGTTTGTAATTATTAAAGAAAGTACTTTAATATTTCTTCGATTATATATTTATCATTTATTTATGTGTAAAAGATTTATATAATAAATCATTTCTCTCTACTTAATTATTGTATAAATATAGTTAATCTTATAATTTTATATATCCTAATGACATTAATATTGTAATATTTATATTCGAAAAAATCAATTTTAGATATTAGCTTGAGACACACAAAATTCTATATCATTTTGTACTAAGACGAAAAAAGCGGTTTTGCTGAAGTATCTGAAAATTTTACTCGAAACAGATCTGAAAATAATTTTATTTAGACTATCAAAGTAATTATATAGAATGCTCAAACTAATTGCTAGAATTTTAAAACGTTTCACAGTATTTTATATAATCACTTTAATGAGTCAAATAAAGTTATTTTCAAATCTGTATTTAGTTAAATTTTAGGTACTTTAGTAAAACTATTTTTTCCATAAAATATTTAATACATTACTATATGGTCGAGCATATCGAAGAATAACAGGATTGAGTATGTTCATTGCTTGCAACACATCCGAAGGAGAACGAGAAATCTCGCGACCGATTTCTCGTGCCGACGCAGAAAGGATCCGAAAGTACGAACACGTCTGCGAGAGTCAAGTTCGCGATGCTCGTGTTCGTCATTTTCGATAAGATCTTCAGGTCGAAACCACACAAGCTGATTGATATTCCGCTCAAGCGGGCTTTGTCATTTACGAATACATAAGGCGAGATGTGACACCAACCGCGTATTTACGATGAATTAGCTGAGCTTTACACATTAAAACGATCGAAGATTGTGTCCACTCTTCAATTCCAATTGTAACTTTAGAGATATATTCAATCCTTAAATGTAAATGTAAAATCTTGAAGATTATAATAAGCTTAAAGATTATTATAAGACATGTATCTTACATGCCTATTCATTGTTACCAAGAACTGTTCGTCACAGGTTCTTAATATTCGACGACTTGAGTACCTAAAATTTTTAATGACGTCATGTCCGCCTACTATTGGCCAAATCGATGGATGAAGACAATGAATAAAGATACATAGCCTTAATAGATTAAAGAGCTGTCCTAATGACCGATAATTCGTATTTCTACAGATTAAAGATTGGAAGTAATTTAACGGCAGAACTGATGGCACTTTTCCTCTAATTATTTTAATTTTTTGTATTAGATATATAGTATAGAATATTAAAAATATGCGAATGTAATACAAATATTTTAACGAGAGAGAGAGAGAGAGATATACAAATAAAATAATTTTCTACTAAAAACAAAGGTAAAAGTTGAATTGACACTATGGAAGTTCTATGGGAATGCTATTGACGGTTCTATATTATTGAGTAAAAAGAGGCGATATAATTTAACTAACTCTCTTCTCTAATTTATTTTTCAGTTAATTAAATACGACATAATTGAAAAGTAAAATTTTATAATTAGAAGAAAATATTTTGCAAAACACAAAGTAACCAAATAACTCTGAAAGTCTACCTAAATTCCTGACTTTTACAAAATGAAATCCTGTTTTAAATAATCCTTCATCAACTTCCACGCAACCACTTCGAGATTGATTTTTTATTTAATTGGCGGCACTTTGTAGGATCTGTCACGTAGGTGTAAAGAACAGTGATTTCTACGTGGGCTTCGATCCAGTCATCGCACCAGGAAATATCTGTCGTCCAAACGGCTGCGCGTTTTTTCGCAGCGCGCGCTGGACGATATGCTTCCACCAGGGATTTTATTATAACGAATTCGTAACGCTTTACGATTATGGACGACGACGATCTTGATGTGTCAAAGATGCTATCGATAGCGGTTTGTGTAACGCGATACGCGTACTAAACACAGTATAGTAATAAAAAAAACTGCTTCTGAAGTAATAAATAATAGAGATGATCTGAAGAAATTCTAACGGTATTGTTTTTTTTTTCATGACAGGTCGTGAATTTCCGCGTATAACGCGCTCAAGAATCGATTATAAAATTTCGTAAAGAATCGCATTACTTTATCTGCTATTCCCCGTTGTATCAATACTAGACATATAAATTATCACGCTAACTGCGTAGGCAGGCAAAACCTGTTGCATAGATGCTGGCTGTAACAAGGACATCTGAAAATTTTCAGTCAGTTATGTCGCACGAACACGATACTTCAAGATTTCAATATCATCATCGTTGATCAAAGTTTCTTCTTACGTGACATGCGTTGAAAGTTGTGTAGGTGAATAATAATATTATGCGTGGGATGCAACTAAATCTGTGGGTTAATATCGATTCTGCGAGAAAAACATCCAAATCAGCTACATAAAGTGTATAATACAATTGGCAAATTAATTTTTTAATTGTACCTAATATTTGTAGATTGAGTAAACGTTTTAAGAATTTGCTGAAAAAGTATACGTTTGGAAATTTATTTTTAATGATTTATATAAGTATTTTTTGGAGAATAGTAAAAATTATACGTTACATATAAAATATATTGAATAATATTTAATAAACACACAAATTTTTGGCAATTGAGTACGGCGGACTCACACGGGTCTGTTTTAACAGTCAAGGGTTACCTTTCCATGTCCCAATCGTTGCGGGAGCCAATTAACTCCCTGCGGGTATCCAGAAATTAAATGTTTCCTTTCACAAGAGATGTTTAATTCCGGAAACAAGAACAATTTATTTGTTGCACAACGGGACAATTTCTTTGGAAATGTCTATTCCGAGGACTTTTTTGTTTTATCGAATTGGTACATTGAAAGATCTCATTAGGGAGTCCCTCGCAGAGGACTAATACTCCGTTGATTAAAGTTTAAAAAAGCTTAATAAAATCTCAGATTTGCAAGTATTTTTCATCACACTGTACTTAAAAACATTTAATTCATTTGATGAAGACCAGTTTTCGCGCTTGATTTATTCTTAAATTACTAACATTAATACCTTTTTTGAATATGTATGGGAAACATATATCTGCTTTAAAGGATATTAGGAATAAAATAAATGAGAAGAGAGAGAGAGAGACGAATTAAAAAATATGCTTCAACATTATCTAAGTTACATATTTATACAGCGCGCGATCGTGGACGATGCTTTCTGGTACTTTTTTTAATCTCTTTTTGATTTATGTAGACATATTCTTAGAAAAATTCGCAACGAGATAAAGTTGACTAGCGGAAGATTCCCGCGGAGGAAGTCGGTTTTATTAATTTTCTCAAGGCCGAAATGATCGACGATAATTCTCGATAATAGGTCCAGCCACACCGGGTACGTCGTTATTCAGTCCGGCCGTGTCTTATGCCACTTTTTTTCCCCGATGCGGCGTCTTACCGTCGCTGTAATCGCACAGAGAAATAATTTAGTGCTACCATTCTGGACGCGCGCGCTGCCGGATGGACGCAATGATTAGTCGCGACGCGCACTGGTCGCACCAGTTCGCGAGCGTAGGGCCCATCGGTCCCTGGAGAGATGCACGCGCCTCGCCCTCGCGCGCAATCCGTTTCTCTCTTTCTCCTTTTCTCTGCCGTCTATCCGTTTCCCCTCTTTCCACTTATCCACGCTGTCTCTCTGCTCTCCTCCGGTCTGCCGCTGATTTCCTCGTATTGCATTCCGCGGCCAGTTTAATCGTTCATGTGCGGTTGGATGCGCGAAATGGAGTTGCGTGCTCGGCGATAAATGGGACACTTCGTTTCTCTCGATCGAGCATCTCCCCGCGGACGAGTTTATTCGTTCCCGAGTCCGCAATCTCGCCGAACCGGCCGATCGGATTCGCCAGGACGACGAAGTCCCGCGACTGGTTTGCGCACGCACGATATATATGTGTGTACACACGCGGAGAGTGCTATCGCAATGGAGATCTTGCAGGGCCGCGCGCGAGTTACCGTAGTACACAAAGTGTAGCGACTGAAATTATAACGGGCGTGGCAACATTACGACTTTCGGATGTATGATTTTACCTATGGCCGACGCTCCCCTAATCCAAACGGAAGAACGAGCGTCATGTTTCCGCTGCGTTATCATGCCGTGGTGGAACAAAATCGCTAACTTTATATACGTATATTGTTAAAAAATTGTCATTTTATAATTAAAATAGCAAAACTGTCGCTCGAACTAGTCTATTTTTCAACCATAAACTTGGGTTCAGTAAAGAGACTTAATTATATTAAATTAACTACATGTTTAAACTCTACTACTTTAACTTTAAATACAAATTACCAGAGCATTTTCAAATTTGTAAACAGGAAGCCATTAATTAAAAATGTATTATCACATTTTTTTTAACAAAATGAAAAAATTAAAAAAAAAATTACAGATTTTTCTATATTGTACTCTCTTAAAAGTAATATAAAAAGTTTAGCAACTCAGAACCTGGAAATTATTTCAATGAGATGTAGACATGTTTTTGAAAGATAATCAGGATAAAAACAAAATTTTCATTTAAACTATAAAATTATATTATTAAATATAAATATTGATCTTATTGAACAAACCTATATATGATATTTGTTTTTATACAGAAAATGTAAATTTTTAATTCCAATCACGTTTTGCAAAAAGACTATATAATTTAATATATCCTTAATGTGATTTTTAAATAAATATCAATCAAGAGTAGATTTAATTTCTTTAGACAGCGAAACGATGGACCAAATTAAAAGTTCCTCCCCCTTCACTAAAAATCTTGTTTTCAGTACTTTGACTTTTGAGTAATTTTTGCAAGAACTTATGTTATTTTATTGGTATTTCTGAATCATGTAAAACAGAAGACGAATGTTTAAGGGTTAATACGAACAATAAACTCGAAACGAATCGAGTTAGTATCAAAAAGAGTCGGTGGTTTATGATCTACGTAATTTAGCGGAAAATCAAAAAACACTTTCGAAAGTTCATCGATAGATATATTTTCTCGTACGAATTTCTTGATTAAGTTGGGATATTTTCTAGCAGTATCTCTTCGGGACGAGTTAATAAGAGACGCGCAATTTCGTGACGTTCCAATTTCGGAAGACGTACGTTGAAAAGAGCTGACAGTTTCGAACATTGAATTCCTTTTTAATCTCAAATAATGTACAAAAGTACTCGTGGTGCATTAAGTACTCATCACTATTAAGTCGCATTGTTCCGCAACTGTGCAACGGTGCATTCATATAATCCAAGCGTGCTATCCGAGTAGATACAGTTATGGCCCCGAGGAGTCCATAAGCGCATCCTCTGTCCCTCGGCGCGCCATTGATCACGGAGATGATCTTCTGGCGTCCATGGAAGTCATGCAATTCGAGGCGTTTCGCGAAAAAGTCACGTACGACCCGCGCAAAATGACGGTTCGACCCAGAGAATAGGTCATGCTCGATCGCGTCGTCGCACGACCGATGGTAATAGAAAACCATCGTCCGCAAATGGCACATTTCACTGAGTGAATCCTTGCCTGATGATTGTAAATGATAGCTACTTAAAATCTTTCTACTAACTTTACTTCTAATATTACTTTCTCAGACATTTAAATATCTTCAATATTAGTGGGATGTTGTAAACACTCGTGTGTATCCTTTTCTAAATTATAGAACAGAAATATGTAGCAAATGAAAACATCATGCAGGAAAATTACTATATACATATTAATCACGATGTGTAAGATATTTTTCTTGTGAAAAATCAAACGAGTTGTTTCGTCGCTAGCTGTGTCTTTAAATGCACAGAACGTATTACAGCATTTAGCTTGTTGAATGTTTCCACTCTTTATTTAATTCCAATTACATCGGAGAAAATCGCGTAGACACTTAATAATTAAAGGGCTGAGAGCAAAAATGTACCAAGTCCATAATTTGTAAGAGCCACTTTACATACGACTTTGTACTTAAAGCAGGCTTTACAAATTACAGACTCCGTCCGCTCTTGCTTTGAAGCCCTTAATTATGCTACAGTCTCTTTTCACCGAGATTTGTCCATCTTCCGAGAGGCCCAGCGACATGCGAGGAACGCACGCCGATTAGCTCGTCTTGATTTTTCCCACACTCGAGAAAGCGAGAGGGTAGGCCCACGTCAGCGGGACATTTAATATTCAGCTAAGTTCCCGACAGGAGGACGGGCCCGTATGCATGCACCGGGACTCCGTTCCATCCTTTCGTCGGATAATTCCAATTCCGCGGCGGACATTGACGAATCATCGATTCGCGCGGGCATCATTAACCAAGCGGCTACCTACGTGCGCCGTTCGTTGCCAGGCTCGAACGAGAAGTCAGGTTATTGGCCAAACGCCTTCGTCTCGCGTCATTTTTTAGTTGCTACGATTACGTTACGTTCCGCAGATCAAAATTTAAGTATGTTTTGGGACACGAACTTGTAATACTTACGATGATATACCTGTATTATTTAATCTTTAAGTAGATAGGCGGCTTATACAAATGGCTTAAAGATACGTAAGTTCATGGATTGCTTAGAATATGCTAAACAAATTTTAATTTTATAGTTATATTTTTACTAGTATATTATATTACTAAATTTACATTAGTTATATTAAAAAATAGAAGAATATGGAAATAACGAATTTTGGGCAATTGGACAATACTTTTTGTTTTCTTTTTCTAAAACAAAATTTTACTGTGATCTCACCTCATCTATCCACTTATAAAGATTCGAAAAAAACTAAAGATTTCAGTAAAACAATGATATAATTTTGATATAATTTCTTCTATATATAAGTTCTCTTATATGTTTATCAAATCTTAATTTATAAATCTGTTATGTCTTTTTTTATTTACAAGACTTGAAAGTTTTATCAAAGTTTTTAAATTTCTCTTATTGTTAGATGTAATATAAAAATTTTCAAAAAAAATTATTTTGGAGATGTTTAAATATATTCAGAATTTTGAATTTTTTAAAAAAAATTGTAAAATAAAATTCTGAAAAAAGAAGTAAACATGCGATATTTTTATTACTTAATAATTTTATCTTAGCTTGTTATATAACAAATTCAAAACCAGTTTTTCTGTAATTTGAACTGTAATAGAGATTGTTATAAATATCACTGCCCATTAGCGATTATGATGATGAGACTGAATCAACGTTTTCATTTCGTTGAAATAATGAAGATAACTAATATTAATTTCCTGAAGTTACTAGATAATTACAGATAAGAGAAAAATGAGGAATGTAAAGAAGACGATTACGTATTTAACAACTTTTATTCTAGAAATAACCGTGAAAAGTTTCCTGTTTACGCACATTTCCGCTATGCGGCGATCGTCGCGTTAGTGCAGTCTGCTCTATTTTTCGTAAAAAGACCCGCCACGACGGGACAGCGATTCTCTCGTGTTGCCGTCTTGTCGCCGAAAGAGATAACGCCATCGGAGCGTTACGATGATGGGTCGCGGACGCGTAATAAACTTTATTAATGATCGTTTCGCGCGCGACCGGGTGAGGACACGCACGCGGATAACGCGTATGAGACGGATGACGTCACCTGCTGCGGGACGTCCTACTCGTGCACAGACACCCGCGAGGCCGAGGTTACCGTGAGTACGTACACGCAATGCGAACACGCTCGCGAGTCGAAGGCACCGCGCGAAGCCGCGTGTGAGCGCGCGCGAGACAAGTGGAGAAGGGGGAATCGACGCAGAAGTGAATGAATGTAGCAAAGCGTGGGCGAGCAGTGGTTCTCCAGGGGTTCTCCATTTCCGGATGAATGACAAAGGTTCACCAGCGGCATGTATCCAAGGGATTTTCAATAGTCGTTCCAATCGATTGAAATAGGACTACATAATACAATAACAGAGTGTAAACGCACACTAAATTTGTTATATTTTTTAAATATGTACGTATTACCAAATAATAATATAATTGTTTTGCAATCTATCGGAATGCATTATTTGTGATTATGCTAAATTTTATCATTTTGAATCTAAAGCAATAATACGTTTACAAAATGTATATAAAAATAAATATGAATTTTGAAGAAAAAACATTTTTAAATCACGTTGATTTTAAAAGCTTCTAATATATTCCATCTATAATGCATTCGCATTAATCTATGAAATTGGTCTAATTTTTAGTAAGGTAATAATTGTTCAAATAAATTTTAATTTGCTGAAATCTTATTAGACTAGAAGAAAAATTGAAGAAACTAGAATTAATATAGAAATATGGGATTCGATATAAAAGTGTACTTAAAAATTAAGAACAAATGTAAGAATTTCGACACAAGAATGTTTGAAAAATATGACAGTGTAATATAATCGCGTCAAGTCTTGCATGTGAGCGGAGCTTAAGAAGGCGTGCAACATGCACGCGACCATCTCAACCAGCTCAGCGTCAACACTGCAGTACTTACCGGGTGGATAACATCCGGCTTCCATCGCATCGGTTAGACGACACGGTGCTTGATTCATTCATGAAAAACACGAGACTTTATCCCAATTAACACGAATCTCCACTCAATTCATGTGGCCCCGACGGTGGTCATTAATTTCCCGTGGTGCCACTCGTGACCGCTTCGTCGATACCAGCGGTTCGGACGCAGGTTCGAGAAGACAAAGAGTACATACGAACGTGGAGGAGGGTTGCGGAGAGGGTAGAAAATGCTTAGACCTCGCCGTACTCGGAACTCGGAGTCTTTCTCTTGATCTATGTACCTATCTCCTATCCGGCAAGCGCTAACTACATCCGAACGTTATAAGCCGTACGTTATAGCTCGCTAGTCTGACAGTATTTGTAGTTAACTACCTAGGACCTTAGGTGATAAGGACGGTGCCTTCTAAGATTATTTTTTCTCACGTTCATTAAAAATCATGAAAAAAAATTTTATATTTTATAAACATTTATTAAATATAAAAATATTGTAATATTTTTTATAAATATTAATACATTTTACTATCATTTTTTAATAGCATTTGAACATCAATAATCTTCTCATTCTATAAAATAGAACTAAAGCTATCTTTATATGTATGTTTTATCTTATATGGCATTCTGTTTTTTTCTGTAAGAGTTAAAATTTAATTTTTGAGATGAATGTTATAAGAATGTTTCCGAAGAAACAGGAATATACATACATATATAAAAGTAATAAGTAAATATTTTCATAACTTAAATTTTGAACTCTAATTGCTATTAACTTCTTTCTGTATTCTTTATCCGACTTTTTCCAAAATTCATCTCTATACGTTTAGATCCGTCTTTGTGTCTATACTCATTCATATGCTGTTATATGGAATGTTTCTCCTTGGCATTAATTTTTTTTTTCTCCATCGACATCATTGGTTACACCTTATCTCTCCTCTTCGCGAGCACGCACTCCTCTTCTATACACGTTGTACGCGTCACACGTACACGTTCTATCTTACGCGACATGTCACAGCCGTCGGCTTGTCGCATTTTCGACGAGACGTGGAATTCGGCCTTGACAGGTAGATAAGACGAGATGGCGAAAGAGAACCACGCCGCGTGCAGTCGTAGCTCTCTTTTCCGAGATGGGCCTCGCCCTTCCTCACGGCGGCGCCGGCGTCATCGCCACTGTGAATTTTCCCCCCTCAGCACTTTTTCTCGTGAATTGATACCGCCGTCGTCGCTACTGCTGCACAAACCGGTCCACTTTAGAGGCGCATAGTAGCGCCGATCGTGGATACTCCAGAACCAAGCTGATGCCGAGCAGAGGGACGTCTTTGGAGCCGCGTGAGAGAAAATCCTCCCTGCAATCCATGATGCTGCGATACTAATACGATTGCATAGTATGCATGCGGCCCGTATAGGAGCGCGTGCATGAGTCGGATGTTCGTTACATATGATACAAACATTTGCTTTTAATTGGCTGACGTTATAACGCATCGATCCAATTAGGAGAGCCGAGTAGAATAAATCGTTTAATCGGTGGCAGTGATTTACATTCTTCTTGTATATCGGAGAAGTCGCCTACGTGGTCGGGCTCAGGCTTGCGTAATTTTCCTTCCTGCTGTGGCAATTATCACGGATGTGTAGTCGGTAGCGATTGAAAGTAGAGTACGTCTAGTGGCTGATCACGATATGGCAAATTATATTGTTTCACGGTTAACATGTTTGTTTTATCTACCAACAGTCGGCATTAAATAAATTATTAAATTAGTTTCTACATTTTTAAGAACTACGTCCATAAAGCTTGATTAAAATGACAGGGAAAGTCGGAAGTTGATAACTGCGTATAGATTGTTCTTATCCTAAATCGGACAACGTAAACGACGAGTATATGGCTTCGAGAGTCGCCGTGAGAAAATCGTGATCATTCGCGATATGACTTTCAATTTTCTCAGGTGGATCTTCTCCATAGTGAAAGTTCGCAGAATCATCGGACGTATCCGTAGAAAGTACTTCCAACGGTATCTCGTTCATAGGCCGCCTACAATATTTGGAAATTAGTTGTAATAATAATTCTTCAATACTATTTACAGAAATCTAAAATAATACTGATCAATTCAATACACTAAAAGATAATGATTAATTATTTACTTTATGTGTTAAAATCACTGTTGTTTAGTACTTAATAAGTAATTAATCACCATTACATCTTCTAGCATTAAATTTCTGCAAGAGAAAAGATTCTTGTGTTATGTTTTTGAAGTGCAAAATAAACAAAAAAAAAAGTATATAAAAGTCATTATCAAGAAGATGTCGATTGCTATTAATTTCTATTATGCTAATATTTGACTAATTTTTTAAAATAAGTATTTATTTTTAATAACTATCTTTTCATATATATTTAGTGATAATACAGAGCATACATTTTTAATATTTAGTGTAATATATCTTTTCGTAAAAAATAATAGTTCATTATTTAAAAAAATTTTTTTTAATTACTAGAGGCTAGTAGACATGAGAATCTCTTTTTTTGTTTTTTTCAGAACGTTCAGAACGTACCGCCTTTTTATTTATGACAAAATTACACATTGCTCTATGCTATAATTCCGAGAATATTATCATTGTACAAACGAGTGATGACACCACACCCGCAATTTACCACTGACGCAACTCGGTAAACGCTATGCGATGTTTCAAAAGCGCTAATGCGCAACGCGGATTTGTGTGTGGTTTCTTTAACGATTATCGACTGCCGCGAACAAAAGTTCAAGGCGTCCTACGCTTAAATCGTCGACGAACTTCTTCCACGGCAGACCCGGAAGACGGCCGAACACGAGCTTTACGTGTAACCGTTTATCTACGTCGCGAGACTGGTCGTCAGTCGGCTCGATATTTGAGGCGAATAGAATATGAAGAAGCCGCCGGGATAATGCAAGTTGAGTACAGTGCCCCTGATGAGTCGTTCTTCCTTTTAACGATAGATACAACATGAGTACGAGAAGTAACGTTTGGGAAAACGTGCACTCAATCATACTTGAATGAGCGATAATTAAAGTTAGTTCGCATTTGCTTATGGAACTATTCTGTCTTCGCGCGATTGTTTAGATTGCCGACGGAACCGATTCTGCAATGAGCAGACAAATTTCTTGCAATTTTTTAGCAACGATTTTTGTGGCTACGTAAAATTGTTCCGTTGAAGTTGATCAGCGCTATACGTTTAACTAAATCAAATTTTAGTTAATTAAATTTAAATTTTTTTTCTGTTTTTATGTACCGACAATAATTATGCGACCGTATTATATTTAACAATAAGAGAAATAGAACAAATTATCAGCGAAAGTTAGTTAAACATTATCTGAAAAGATTCACACCTATGCTTCCGACGAAATAATTAACAGATTTCTTGATGCTATTACCATCTCGCGGCAGACACACGTTGCAGTTTAATCGCATTTTAGAAAAGGAGCAGAAATATATGAGCTCGATCGCTTGCTCATGCGTTTTCATCATCACCAATGTAACATGGAGGAAACGCCTAATGGTCCGCGAAGTTCACTATCGATTACGCGACCGCATATCACCAGTCGGAAAAACAAGACGAGAACCGGAGAAACACATTATATTATGGAGAATGAGTGCACGAGCATGCATGTCGATATTGACGTTCTCTGTCCGAATTAATCATCGGCATAGTCCAATCGCCGAACGCTAATACGGTAAATTAACCAAACTGCGCGGAATGATAATTATCTGTATTTGGTCTCGGATCTTCAAGGAAAAGTGGTATAGCAATAGCGTAAAATCCAAATACGCAAAAGCTGTATCCTTCCTTTTACTCTTAAAAGTTTAGTAATTATATTTTAAAGCCTAGTTTCACAACTCACGGTTAACCATGACGTGCACAGTTCGGAAAAGAGACGTTATTAACGATGCAAGTAAGCCAACGGCACTCGATACTGTCAAATGTTATTGATTAGTCTTCATTCGTCTCTTCTAAGAATTTCAAATGTCACTTTCTTTTGTAACGTCGGAATTTGAATATATATATCGAACGTCATTTCCGCATGCACGCATGATAACAATCTCTTATCAGCGACATGTGTCTGGAAGAATATGAAACATATCCATGTTTTGTAAAATAATTATTTTTGTTATAAAAGAACATAATTGACAATGGGCTAGACAAATGGCAAAACAGGTGTGTACAATTATTCATTGTCAATCCTTAACGAATAGATCGTTATTCACTGGCGCAGTATAAATGTTGCTACGACATGACACGATGTAAACATTTACAGTACAAGCAGTATCAGCGCAAGATTGCAAAATGAAACTATCAGTGATATTCTTGGTCTTGATGATAGTAGTGTGTGCCATGTTTCAGGGATCGGTAAGTCTTAATTTTTAAACACGATCTTTTTTAACGATAAATTTTTGAAAAATAACGAAATTTTACTCTGTGTGAAGGAAGCCTGGCCTCGTCGTAGAAACTGTAGACGCCCTACCACCACCACCACCGCCACCACCACCACCACCACCACCACCACAACAGCAGGCGCAAAATAATACAATTTTATAATGAACAGATAAATAGATCCTCAAACCTATCTAGTCATGAAATAGAAAAGTTTTGTCTCATATATATAGTTGTTGTCTAGTTCTTTAGTCAATTGCTAATCGGTAATGTAACACTCACTTCTTCTAATAGCTATAAAAAAATTAGCTATAGCTAGGAATAAAAAATTGACTAGTAATAGTCTTTTCTGGACCAGATACAGCGACTAAATAGCAAATAAAAAATTAAATAAAACAAAACATTTTTTTTTTTCTCTCTCTCTCTCTCTCTCTCTCTCTCTCTCTCTCTCTCTCTCTCTCTCTCTCTCTCTCTTTCTCTAATCCCTAGTTTTTAAAATTCAAGATTCTGTATCAGGGATATCTAATCTCCAAATAGTTTTTATTAATTATAATTTTTATATATTTATTACTTTTTTTATTATTCTTCTTAAGAGATAAATAGATATTTTCTATATTTAAAAATCTTGTGTATACTAATCAATATATAAAACCTATGTATTCATACAATATACATTGGTATACAGGCAAATAGAATCAATGTTGTTTATAATTGTGTGTACTATTTAATCACACAGTACACAATTTAAATTGTATCTAGAAAATACTTTTATATACTTGTAGAGAGTAGAATTTGAATCTGAAACTATTGACTTTTGAACTCATCTCACGTATTGCGGAGCGCTATATTATTAATACGTGTCTATATATGTTACTCAGCACAGTTATATAATATTATATAATTTTCTAAAAATTTCACAGTTATATAATATCGTATTTCCTAAAAATATTATTTAGTTACACAAAGGAAATAAGCATAATTTAATTTATAAATTATATTTTTTTATACTTTTATTGTTTAATTAAAGTTGTAACAAAAAGCTACATTTATTTGTATCATTTAAATAATTACAAACTGTAAAATTTCTCTCATTCTTTCATTTAATAAACTTTAAATAATATATTTGTTATGTAGGTTGCTTTGAACATTTCTGCAAGGCATTAGGCGTCGTGTCACATTAAAAATATTAATATGCTAACTTTTATTCTTCTAATGACACTTTTGCCTTCGACGCATCAACAAATATTCATTCGTCAGCCGTGAGACATATTCAAAGTTGACACTTTCGAAAGAAAATGAATTTATTACGAAAACATTTCCACGCAACAATTTTCTATGATTTTAAGAAGTCGTTAACTCCGCTACAATGTGTCGAAAGTCTTCGTTCGGTATTTTACGATGAAACACCCTTTCAAAGGACTAATGACTATGCATGGTACGTGAACTTCAACAACATATTTACCGAAACAAACTGAATGCGCTGTTTTCATGTGATTTTTCTTTTTAATTATCTTTAAAACAACAATCGACAATTAACTCGCAAGTCGATTAACTCGTTGCATTCCAAAATTCAACTTTGTCAACCCGAGTATCATTTTATCCTTGTTGTTCACCGAATGTTGATTTCATTTAGTAGCATTTTTAAAAAAAGTAAAATAGAACATTATGCGTACCTACAATTATTCTATTGTACGAGATATTTAGGCTAAAGTTAAGAACGTATCTTTTGTTTCTTCGAAAACATTGACGTTTCACAGAACGTGAGAATTACTCTGCGTTAAGAGGATATTAATTATTTTCCACGATGGGGACAAATAAGACAAATAAATTGCACGTTTCTCCGCGATATGTTGCAGATAAAATGATTGTTATAAATACGCGTTTCAAGAGAACTAGTTTTTTAGTCTACTATCTTTTGCATAATTTGCTTTTTGCGTAATTTCTATGTCAAAATGAATAGAATTCAATGTGTGTCGCACAATCAATAGAAATACACTGCATTCTCATACTCACCTAATAAAGCTTTTCCGCGGTTGTTTAAAGACCGAGTCACCATCAGTCGATTCGATTTACATGCAAATAGCATTCATTTTAACGGCAGTATCTCATTGTCAATCGCTAGCAATAGAAGTATCTGACGCAAACTGTGATATAACATTAAACTAGTTACACTGTAGCGTTGAGAAAATGCGTGCTGCTTTTATAAATTACAGTTTAATGTTGCGTGCATTTATGTATCAAAATTATGTATTCAATCTCCTACATAATATTAATTAAGATATAATTATTCATGATATTTTAAAACTGATATATTAGAATATTTAAAATTATATTTACGATAAAGAATACAAATGAGAAAACAGATATTATGTAAGTAAATGCATTATTTCATTTCTTAATATCTAAAATAATTAATAAATTAATAAAAAAAATCTAATAAATATTTTATTATGAAATTTTGTTCGAAGAAAGCTACATTATTGCTTCAAAAGTAAATAATCTCCTTGACTAAAAGCGGATCATAATTAAATCATAACATGAGTTTTCATAATGCAGTTAAACAAAATTCTTCTTCAAAAAATCATACAGACATTTTTTATGTAACGTGTTTTCCATTTGAAACCTTTAACAAGTGTTTAAAAATTAAAATTATCGTTAAAAGCTAAAATTATCGTTTTCCTCTGTACGACGCAATTTGCAGAAGCTGTGTGTGTCACTTCGTTCACACATTGAGGTTACCTACGCCCGCGCTATTCGTTTCACGTATTGAAACCGCCCGCGCCGGCGCGTCATACGTTCTATACACATCGAAGCTATCCATGCTGCAACTTCCACGCATCGAAGTCATTGAGGCGATTGCATCGTGAAAAATATAATTGAAAGTATAAGGCCGGGTTCACACCTTGATGAAAAAGCGGAAAGCGGAAAAGCAGTAACCAATCAGAACTCGTGCTGGTTAGTCGACTTTTTGTTAGTTTAGTACTACTTACTATCAACGCGAGTTCTGATTGGCTATTGCTTTTTCGCTTTCCGCTTTTCCGTCAAAGTGTGAACCCGGCCTAAAGGTCATAACACACAAAACTTAAGCAGTAAGACGTAAACGGTAAAGAAATCATGTTGGGTTGGCTGCTGTTTACGTAATGGCCTTACGTCTGAAAGATAATTGGCTAATTCGCTTACTGCTTATATTTTTTGTGTGCCATGGCCCTAATTCGTTGATTATAATATATGTACGTCCCTCACAGTCATGCATGACGATTATCGCGTTGCTACGTATGGTCCGTATAGTTTTAATTATTACGTTTTTATTTTTTTTTTGTTACACTGTAATTCGTTTGAATACGTTTGTCAAACGTCATTTCCGCATACATGCATGATAACAATCTTTTATCAACAACAGATGCCTGAAAGAATGTGGAACCTATATTCTGTAAAATAATTATTTTTGTTACAAAAGAATATAATTGATAATGGGTTACACAAATGGCAAAACAGACGTATACCATTTTTCATTGTCAGTTCTAACAAATAGATCGTTATTCATCGGTGCAGTATAAATATTGTTACGAAGTGGCGATTTAAACATTTACAGTGCAAGCAGTACCAGTGCAAGATTGCAAAATGAAACTATCAGTGATATTCTTGGTCTTGATGATAGTAGTGTGTGCCATGTTTCAGGGATCCGTAAGTTTTAATTTTTTTTCATCACACGTGCACGTAATGTGCACTATACCGCAACGCTTTTGCGTGCGGGAAATAGCCAATAACTCAAGCCGTTGAGTTATTTCTCTAACCCCACTCTTCTGCGCAAAAGCGTTGCAGTATAGGGCACATTACGACGAGCACTTATAATGAAAAGTTCGCGCCCGTCACGCAATAAACAACTAATCCTTACTCGTTACACAATGTATTAAAGCATAATCGTTCATCGAAAAATTGTTAAAGAATAACGAAGTTCTATTATATGCGAAGGAATCCGCCCCTTGTAGAAGACCACGCAGAACAACAACAACTACTACTACTACTACTACTACTAATACGCCCGTGTCGTCAGGAGGAAATTCCAATATTAGAGGATAAATTGAACCTTATCTATTCAGGAAATAGGAAAGTTGTGTCTCATAGCTGTTGTTTAGTTTAGCTAGTTGTTTAACTATTTTAGCTAGTTGTTAATCAGTAATGTAACGCTTACATCTCCTAGTAGCTATACAAAAAAAATTAGCAAAAGCTAGGGATAAAAAAGGAACTAGTAATAGTCTATCCAGACACAACGACTAAATATGAAATAAAAAATGAAATAAGACATTTATCTTTCTTATTGACATTTTCCTTCTCTATCAAATTCCTAAACAGTTTTTCAAATCACGCTTCTGTATCAAGAATATGTATGTATAATCTTTAGATAGGTTTTAGTAATCAGACTTTTTGTATACTTATTATATTATCTTTTTTCATTTCTCTTAAGATATTCTTAAGAATATTCTTCCTAAGAAATGAACGAATTAATATTTTTCATTCCTAAACATCTTATGCACTAGTTAATCATAATGCGTAATTTAAATTGTATTTAGAACATTTTTTTATATATTTGATAGGATTTGAATCTGAAATTCTTTTAAGTTGATCATTTCATATGTATATTGCGGAGTGCCACGCAGCGCATCGAAGTATTCGAAGTGTTCGCGCCGACGCGTCGCGCCGCCGTTCGTACCACGCATTGATGTCGCCCGCGCCGTTCGTTTTACACGCGTCGAAGTTGCAACTTCGTTCCACGCATCAAAGTTATCGCGGCGATTGCATTGCGATAAGCAGAGGCGAAAGTATAATTCGCCGATTATGACATTTATTCCTCACAATCGCGACGATTGTCGCGTTGCTGCATACGCGCATATGGTCACGCAGTTAGCGACGTAATGGAACGTCGAATGGTTTAGAATAAGCAGGCTAATTGTGTGCGGGTTTCATTTAGCGTGTCGACGCTCTCACCGTCGATGCGTAAAAATCACGTTACGCCTGTCGGTCACCAAAAGGGAAAGGTTGTTAAAGTGTGCCAGCATCGAGATTAGCTCTTATCGTGGAGTACGTAATTAACAACCTGCTTAATGTATGCACCTCGAAATTACCTTCATATTATCGACAGCTCGAGTCACGCAAGTGTCTTACTATACAGATATATTTGTATACAGTAAATTTGTATACTGAAACTAATATGATATTAAAAAATGTAAAAACTATATTGGCTATTTTAATATATTTATCTTCTAGGAACATATAAAAGTTAACAAAAAATCAGAATGAATTAATTTTGATTCTTAATATCAATAAACAATCAAATTTTGTAATAAAAATCATCATCTTAGCTTTTATGACGTCAAAATAAAGTCATATTGACTTTCTCTTGACTTTGTATGCTTTTCTTTTAGAGGACACACTCGACATCGTTCTATCTTTATCATTCATTAAATGTTAAGAAGGATAGAATGACGTTTGTGTCGAGTGTGTCATCTAAAAGGAAAGCATACTTTGTGTGCCCTTAGGTACTCAAGTTTCCTCGAGAATATTCGTGATCCAAAAAGATCTTTTAACAATATTGCGAAAATATTTTATGTTTAGAAGTTCCTTTACATGATAATTATTGATTAAATATGTAAAACACCACTCGATTTTATAACGGTGAAATATCCCGTAAGTATACTCGTAAATATCAGACAATTAGATGCATGCTTAGGTATATAATTGAGAACGATTGTATAAAGTAAACCTGTCTAAACTAAGCATAATCATATAAAACAACCGTTAGCGGTTGATAAAATTACACCCGCTGTAGGCTGAAAACGCATTATTAGATTCGATAATTAACCGTTTACGACTTTTGTGAAGGTATATGGCAAATATACCGGTAGGTAAAGGAAAATTCACAATGAATCATTGATGGGCGTTTCGGCAAATACTTTGAATATCAGATTACTAAAGATCAAATCGTACTCTTGATACAAAATATCATTGCCTCGAAATAACAACAACTGAATTACACAACGTGTAAACTACATTTACGGTTAATTAGTACAATTTATGAAAAATTTATCTTAATTTGGTCTCTGGCTGGGTGGCCATTATCTTAATTGATCTGCGATAACCAGGCCAAATATTATGTTGATTTCGTTGTTTCTGGTATTATTGCTACGTAATTGATATCATTTGTGGGCGTGTAAATGGTCGGTAACTTTATACCTCCAGTAATAAAAATTTGAGATTATCCATAACGAATTATTGAGACGAAGTGAAGACCAAATACTTTCAATATCAAAATAATTGTTTTGATGAATAAAATTAAAGTATTAAGAGTATGCTTCTAGTTTGTTTTTATTAAGAGAAAAGTTGCTTTAAATTTGTAAAATAGAAAAATAAAAATTGATCAAAATAATTTAAAAATAATTGTTATTTAAAGTTAGTTTAAATGCATAAAAAAGTGATAATTATTTAATAATTAATATTAATAATAGATGAATAATACTCTATATCATATAATTCTATTTAATATCTGCTGATTTTTAAATATAAAATTCCAAATAATGACTGAAGTAAAAGCTATAAATATTATTTGTTTAAAACGCTTATATCTTATGTTTTTAGTATCAAAAATATTTGACTCCGGTTGAGGAATATTTGCCTTACTTCTGTATATATGAGTCGATGAATGCACATATTTGCTGGTCAACTCGACGCCAATTAGAGCGAGAGATTTCTTGGAGAGTTAGCACGACATCGGCGTAAACGGCGTCGTCTGCGAACGTATTTAGATCGTGGTGAGCTTAACCCAGAGGGGCCTCCCAGTCTAGATTTATTATTCAGTGGAACGTAGGCAGATCGCCCACCACTGCAGCCGCCGGACCCCGACTTCCCACGCATCTCTCATTCGCCAATACCTATTTAGTCCCATCGGGGGTTGCCTCGGGTTAGACTGGCTCGCCACGCGAGTTCGGACCCGTTGTGCCATTAAAATGCGACGGCGAGTTAGAATGTAAGCAATGCGCCCGCGCGTTTACTCGCTAGTTCTCCTAGTGAAGTGTTGAGTACGTCTATCTAGGTACATTGACAATTTGTTGATATAATTTTCGTACTAGCCTGTTCTTTTTTGAAATAATAAAAAAGTCTTAAATCTATCAATTTTTTATATAATTATTTTGAAAAATTATTATCTTTCTTTTTTTCTCTCTTTCTCCTAACCTCACTTTAAGATATGTAATCTTCCAATAGAGAGAATTCATTTTTATATAGATGCAAGTAACTAGGAAGATATTGATTTTTTACATCTATAATTTGTTACAAGTAAAATTTTATCTGTCAATTCAATTTTTATTTAATTAAATTTTATTTACGGTCTAATTTTCATATCTTATTAAGAAAATTCATTGTCTAAGAAGAAGAAAAATTTACAACGACATTGCTATTTAACGAAAGCTTTGTTTATCAATTTGAATTTGATTTTAAACAACATGTTGCCCTAACTGCTTTAACATAATAAGATGATATATTTAACATGTTCTCGAGCGCGTGACAAGCTTCTCTTCGGATGCCCGATAAACATATGCTATGTATGTGTGTACATGCCGCTAGATATGCTCGACAAGAATCGAAAGGCGCTAACTTAGCAAGTTAACCCACACGATCGGCCGATCGCGTCATCTTCTTATATCTTCGATGACGTCACGCGTCCGCGTCGCGGCAGACGGGTTAAGGACCTCGGAATCAGCTCGCAGACCGCCCTGCTCTCGATTAATCCGGCACGGGAATTAATTTCACGTTGACGTGGCACGCGAGGTTCTCCTTTCGGCGAAAATGGGCCGCGCAAACTCACCTACTTTCGCTTCGTGACCGCGTGTACCGAGAGAGAATTAAATCCCTCTCCCCTTGCTTTTGTCAGTGAATCGCCATTTGAAATTCGTAACGTGTTATTATCCGGTGGAAATGTTACGTACGTATATGTCAAAGTTGCGCTGCCTACGCTACGTCTAGGCAAATTATATTAATTTCGTATAATTATCACAAAAGACGGACGAGAGAGGATAAAGGGTTGAACTCGTTATTACCTGAAATGCGACGTACAGCGATATATATTGCGTCGAGGGGTAATAACACACTCGTAATCTCTACCGTGTTCGCATTCGTATTTGCCACGTGCAATAATTCCATGTGACAAGTGTAATTTGCATATAATTTGTCGAGTTCCATCCAAAGACCGTTTACAACGTGCCACCGCCTTCGTTTCGCCTCTTGCGAGGATCAGATACAAGGAGTTTCTACTAGGATATAGAAAGAAAGAGAGAGAGAGAGAGAGAGAGAGAGAGAGAAAGAAAGAGACAGCATTTCTGCGGGTCTCTATTAGACAAATAGTACAGTACAGTTAACCGCACTACGGATTATTCACTATACAATCTCTATCTGGCACGATTTCAAACGTTAAGGCGTCTTAACGGAACATTAACTTCTTCTTTTCACATAACGAATTTTGCTGTTAACCTGACTGATACTGGCGGCAATCGCGCACCGCTAATTACAATTCAACGTTAGTTGACGGAATAATCTGTCAGCGTCGATAATTGTAATGATTACACGTCGCCTTACGCAAACAACCCTGTCATCTTTTAATTTCTTTTTTTTTGCCAGCGTTCACCGTTCGTGTTACTCTTTTCTTTCGGTCTCGGTCGCGTTCCTCGACATGCGATTCGCGACGACGCCTCGGGCGGCAATAGAATAATTAGTAAATAAAGAGCCAAGACACACACACTCTGTACTGTACACAGATATGTTGCGGCAAAGTACGCAACGAACAGGAGTACATTGATCGAGGCGAGGTTCGCGTGTGTCTTTGACGAGCTGTCTCATCACATGTTAGCACTGTGACATTAACGTGTCATTTACATAACAATTAAACCCTTGGAGACGTGTGCTTGCTACAATCTAACAGTTTTAATGCATCAATTATCAATCGCGATGAACAGGTTGCATACACAAGGAACACGCAAGAGAGTTCTGCACTCTGGTGCGAATAAGCTCTAAGATCGAGCGATTGCACAATCGTTATGTAACATGCACACGTCGTGATAGATAACGGAGAAAAATTACTGCGCCGATCTTGCTTCGACTCGAGCTCGGCAGTGGCGATTGCGGCGTGCGAAGAGAACTGCCCGGAGGATACAAATGCTGCGTGTTGCCCGGCACCCCGAAGGGACAGGGATAAAAATCCTGCGCGCACGAGAGCGCCAGCCTGCGCTTCGTCGTGCGAACGCGATTTACGCCCACAGCGACGCGGAGCTGCGCGACCGCCCTGGCTGGCGATAATTAGCGCGTGTGACGGAACGATCCGTCATCATCGATAATTATGACGATTACGCCAAAGAGGGAGAGAAAAGAGAAGGAGGGGAGGGAGGGAGAGAGAGAGAGAGAGAGAGAGAGAGAGAGAGAGAGAGAGAGAGA
>NW_017276368.1:794038-824239 GCF_001594065.2 Cyphomyrmex costatus | reverse complement strand
GAGAGAGAGAGAGAGAGAGAGAGAGAGAGAGAGAGAGGGAAAAGCACGCGGCATCATCGGCATCGCGTGCGTTAATGCGTCCGGCCGTCGTGCTACGCCGCGCCGACCGATTGGTGCGCCCGTCGGGCTTAATTGCGACTAAGCTACGAAACGTCGATTAACGATCGCAATAACCGGGCGCCGCGACAAGCGTCTTAAATCAACGGCGACCGACAACGGCGGCGGATACGAACGATGATAGTCCCGGCGTTGCGCGCGCGAGAGCGATCCTTTATCTGTGTCGCGCTCGCTCATGCATCTCGTCCGTCGCGGCGTAGAGCTGCATTTGCGTGCCGTGTGCATCCATTTCTGCGACCAGCTCTCTCTTTTTCTCTCTCTCCCTTTCTCTCGCTCTCACTATTGCTCCTTCCGTCGGCACAGAAGCATCCGAGCGCGCGACGTCGAGAATGTTATTGCTGTAATTTCGTTCAGCTGGATTTCCTATCTCGTATATACTGAGAATTGATGTTGCATTAATCAAGGTACTCCTCCGATGATAACGTCAACTCGATTCATCGTTGTCGTTGTCGTTGTCGTGATTTTCGTTGTTGCTTGTGACTATCCGAAGCGATTGGCTGGCTACGCGTGCTTCGCTGAGCAACAGTGGTTACGAGATTATAGTAATTTGCCTACTGTTTAAACATGATACAAGCTAATAGCGAAAGAGTTCATTTTTGAAAAAAATGAAAAAAGAGACTGTATTTAATCCGAAGATTTCGTTCCTTTTTTTTTGTTGTCTTAAGGCATTCCACGAATTTATTAAGATCTAAATTAATTAACAAACAATTATATTAATATTTGTGTTTTTTTTATATTACTAAATAAATATACAACAATATTAATAAAATAAATGACATAAATTTAGAATTGTCAGATTGTCTTAAATAACTTTAAGAAATTTTGGTAATCAGTGGCTCCTCAATTTATCGAAGAATCAAATAAAAAGGAACAATTACTAATATTCCGCTACATGATATACGCAATTTATAGCTTAAACTTTTTTTAATCTCATTAATTAATTAACGTTACAATTAATAAATAACAACGAAAGCCGAGAGACATATCTTCTTTCATTCATTATTATGTAATTTTATGTTAAGACACCGCATCCTTGCTGCTCGCCTTGCGACAGTCTGTCACGTTCATATAAGCATGTTAATCTCGTTGCTCATCGAGCGCGAGTAATTAAACGCGAACGAGGGGAGAAAACATTTTTTCGATGACAACGAATGTAAATTACATGGGGCGAGCGAAAATCACGAGCTACAGTCGAGACTTCGTTTTTTTCTTATAAGAAGAGAATCCGATGTCTACTATTCGCGGTATACTTAAATATATTAATTAAAATGACGACACACAGAAAAGATGTAAGATGTGCTACTGAACATATGAAGATGTATAATATATTTAAAATGCTTATATAGAAATATTATTAGACCTTCAGATAGCAATCTGGGCCTTTTTTCTCAATGTATGAAGTATTTATTGTTATATAAAAGCTGCACATTTAATTTATAAAACACTTTTGTAAATAAAATGTAATCATTTCCATATCTTTATCAAATAATTAAATATTTTTTTATATAAATAATAGATAATCAATTTTATACTTTTATCAAATAAATAAATACTAATTGTAATATAATTTTTATTAAATAAGAAAATAATAAAAAAAATACTTAATACATATATTATATCTAAGTATAATTTTACGTTTTAGTCATATTTATTCAAATAAATTTTTATTTTTTATACTTAACAGTTGGAGTTAAATTGGGGTCTTTGCAGTTGCATAAAAGAAAGTCAAACTAATGAGACACAGAAAAATGCATTTATTATATATAGTATACGTCGCATTAATGCAATTTGCTACACGTTCAAATCACGTAACGCTTTCACAGGTCACACGAACTAAAGACGGGCACCTTTGGTGTAGGTAGACAACAGAATAGCTCGTTCGATGCACCTGCAGCGATCGAATTAATGCGTACGTAGCTTATACACACGAAGATCGTGACACCAGGTTTAATCTTGTTACGCAGCTGGTGCGCACACATGAAAGCGACTCTGTGCGTTCAGGCGAATCAGTATGACGTGCTACCACGAATTTTATAATGCATTAATTGCGCATAGTCGTGGTGATTTATAATTGCGGTAGTATTAACTACAAGAATTTGTTTTAATTAGCACGATAAAGAGATATATTTCCTATTTCATTTATTATTTAAATGTTTTCATACATCAAGACCGCTAGCTCTTGCAAGAATTTCCATTCTCGAAAAATTGGATATTTTTAAAATTATTGTTGATTATATTCTGTTAATATTTAGACACGTGCATATTTTGAAATATTTGTTATTACAGCAGTATTTTAAGCAATTTTTTAACTTTAGCTAATAGCCAAAAAAGATTTTGTGTTGCTCGTCATTTTAATTTAAAAATCGATGACAGAGAAAAAACAATAGAATTATTTGTACGACAAAAGAGCGCTTTCATTTGAACGACTCGTATTATAACTGAATTGCAAAACGTCTGGAAGAAACCTTTAAAAAGGTTAATAGTCACGTATGTGTGTGTGTGTGTTGGACGTATTTTCGTTATTGAGTTATTTGTTCGAACATTCGATGTACATACATCACGATGACCGCATTTCGCTCGTTAAAATGAGTCCAATATAACCAATAAGTTTTTATCTCGCGTGGGAGGTATGATTATGCATTCACAACTTGAAACATACCTCATCATCTTATTTTACCGTGATTTCACCAGAGATTCAGTTGTATGATTATAGACTTATTTTAACTTTATACTTATAGCTTTTATAGTTATTCTATATGAATTTTTTTTCTGCAAATCTTAATTCTTTTAGTTCTTTAATTTTATATTATCAATTTTATTTAAATAATATATTAAATTATTATACGATACATAATCTCAGTATCAGTAAAACAAACAAGATTTATCTCTTGGAAAGATTAAAAGTACAAGTAAACGAGATTTATTTTATGGTTGCGTGTATAGATATATGTATATGTCATTAAATTATTGAGAAATTATACTGAGTCATGGAATAATCTATATTTTTGTTATTTTTGAGCTATATAAACTGCGTAAAAAATACACTACACTTGCTTGTAGTTGAAAAATTTATTAATCTGAATGCACGTCCATTGCAATCTCAAGAGAATTGCATGCCACAGAAATTCATCGAGTGAATATTTCGCTATTTTGAGGTACGCGGAATGCCACTTTCGTTCGCATAGAATACCAAGGCTGTTAGATCACGACTACGTTTGGCCTCCGGTTTTATTTCGGGCTATTTTGCGCGTTGACTGCGTTTCTCGTCCGAGTTATGCTAATTTGAAGACCCGATATGATATTAAATCAAGACGCTACAATCGCGTATATTCAGTTGTGGTATACAAAACACGTATATTTACACGTGCACATACAGATAACATTTTTGAACAGAAAAAGAAGAAAAAAGAAGCATGCAAAATCAAGAACTGTATTTATTATTTTATTTATTTTTTATTCAACACTGACGAAATTCTGAGAATTAGACGTACGTGGAATGATCGTTTCTTTGAAAAACCAGTTACGTATCGCGGCTACATGCGTTCTGTTTCCATTGCGAGAAAAGAGATGCGGGCTATTAAGCGACTAATCTTCCGCGGTTAATCTTGGACCATTTCGGACGGACGCGTTCTTTGGTGCGTTTTTTCTTCTGATTATAATTGGTCGTTATCCAATGACCTCTGATAAAGAGAACGGTAAATAAAACAAACAAAAGGAAAAGAGATTTTAGCAAGTGGAGAATCTTCTCTTGCGTAAATGGACTTTGGTTTTTATTGAAAATATTAAACGAAGACTTTAGCTATTAGTAGTATTATTGTGTTGTATCCGCGAATGTGAATAATGGTTGACTAATATTATTCACAAGAATGATGTTCACCTTTGTTCGAACTATATGACCGTACTTTAATTATTCGTTATTTATTATCCTTATTATGTCTTTTGTTATTCACACTGAGTTAGGTAAATACGTGCTATATATTCAAGCAAGGATTAGTAGCTATCTTACAATTAGAATAGTTCACGAAGAATTTTAAGTAATATCAACTTCTAAAAAACCATAATTTATTTAGACAGATAAAAATGAAATATACTAAATGATATTATAGTTTATAAAATTCCTCCCGGAATTTTACACCGTTATCACTTCGTGCGATCTAATGACTTGTAATAAAAGAACAGCAGGAGTAAGGAGAGTACAAGGCTAGACAGACCGCGAGAAAGAGTCTCCGCGAGAGGAGAGGATCTTCTTCCGAGCAAAATGTCAAGAAGCAGACGGTTAATTCTCAGCATTTACCAAGGCAGCAGTCTGACCCAACTATTCATTAGACGGGAGTGCGGGTTGTGTTCTCCTCTTGTGGCGTTTTCCTCTTCTCCATTGCTCGATACAAGAGAGGATGCGAAGAGGAGTGAGAGAGAGGAAGAGAGGGAGAAATTGTGCAACTTTGCTCGATTCACTTACCACGTCCTCTACAGAAACAAGACCCCGATCGAGCTACGAACATGTTACAGTGAACGGACGCGACGTGGCAAGCAGTACTTACATTGATTACCTTTTTGGCAAAGAGTCTCCAACAATCTACAATTTCTAACTTTACTAACCGATAGAGTTGTAATTTTGATCAAGATTCGATTGTTAAGTAAAAATTAGTTTAAACGGGATTTGTTTTCAATATTTTTTTACATTAATTCATATTCAGAGGTCAGATCTTTTAAGAAATCGCTTCGCTATCATATTACTTAGACAGCGTTAAAAATTTTACAAAATTAATCTTTATCGCAAGTAGTTCTTGAATACATTTTCTACTTTTTTTATTTCCTGCTCATTTCCTGCTTTTAAATCATTATTGAGGTCTGTTCAATCTTATATTAATTCTGTAAATTTAAATTAAATAAAACTGGTTGTAGGTTTTTATAGAAATTTTAATAATAATAATAATAATAATAACAATAATAACAACAACAACAATAGCTTTATTAAAGTAAGAAGAGATATATAGGTATGTTAGTAGAATACATGGAAACAAATATCTCTTCAGGATGAGAAAGAAAGAGAGAGAGAGAGAGAGAGAGAGAGAGAGAGAGAGAGAGAGAGAGAGAGATAGAGAGAGAGAGAGAGAGAGAGAGAGAGAGAGAGAGAGAGAGAGAGAGAGAGAGAGAGAAGCATCAACAACATAATTACTTATAAAGTTAAACCTTAATATAATATAATATAATTAAAATAAAGGATATAATACAGATATATAAAAAAGGCATGATCATAAACATAGAATTAATTTATTAAATGAAAATAGTAGTTGACAATGGATCAGTATAAAAATATTTGCAAGTTAGTGGTTGCGTGTAAAATGAACATAAGAAATTGAGAAAATGAAAAGAAGAAGATAACAAAGAAATATATCAAGCATATGCCAAAGTTAAAAATTAAAAAAAGTATTTATAAACATTATATAAACTTTATTATATAATTTTTCTTGTATAAGAACTTATAATTTGAAAAATTAGTTATCCGCAGAATTGTATTTTATATAAACTAGATAACGTACAGCGCGCTGTTATTTAACTTTTAATATTATATACTTACATAAAAAGTATAAAAATATTCAGCTACACAAGCACAGATAAATCATGACAATTTAATCTTTGTAAACTGTCAAAAACTTTGTGCTGACAGTTACTCTCGCAGTACAACATGAGTAAAATGACAATAATTAATTCGATTATTGATTTAAAACGCAAATTTTATGATAAAATTGTTATTCTATTATTTAATAATAAATATCTTTATATATACCAAAATATTACATGCATTTATCCTCATCACGGTTTCTTCTTTTTGTTTAATAAATTGGTATACCAATGAATCATAAAAAATGTTACTTTTGTTTGGCAATAATAAGTTTGGTAAATATACCAATTATTAACATTCTTAACAGCTGCTAATATCTTATTGTCTTAAGTATAAATTTATCTGACACTAATAACTACGAAGATTTAAGTAGACATTTTACTTGTATTAGATTATAGTTAGAGTTACAAAACTACTATACGTATACGAATGATTCTTTCGAAAACCGACATGATATTTTACCCTATAGTTTCTGATATTGTTTGTACTCCTCGAAAGTGTTCGTTAGGGAAGTATTATACGGACCAACGATCCGTATATTTTATTTTTCCTTAAAGCAAACCGTCAAACCGTGGTCAAACTAATTTCAACTTCTCGATATTTTGAAAACGTTGATTTTATTGGATTATTTTATTATAATAAAGTTCATATTCATTAAGTACCCATCAAATTATGTTGTTTAAAAATTAAATAATAGCATGTAACCCGTATCAACAATTATGACTGTGAACAATATTACAAATCACACACACACACACACACGCATTTTAATTTATTTTTTAAATCAATTATTTTAATTAATTATTAATATTCATAAAATTAATTTTAATATAATTTTAAAACTATTACAAGTGCACATAATATTATATATACTACTTTTGAACATGGCTGGAGACACTATACCGCATCTCCTAACATGTGTACTAGAATATGTTTGTATGTACTAGAAATTACAAGTGAAACGTATAAGTAATTTTTAGTATATATAAAAATTTGTAGCTCTAAAAACAAAACAAATAAGAAAAAAAATTCAATTTTTAATTAAAACGGATTCTGATGCTTGATAATATTCATACGCAAAATTGCAAAAATATTCTGCAGTTTTGTAAATGGTACGCATTTTAAAATATTGCAAAAAAAATAACAATAATTTATTTATTCACAATAATGTAATATATGTTATTATTTGAAATGATTTCTAAGACTTAGAAATTATTGTATTCACTGCTGCAGATTTCAATACAGAGTGCATATTTTTTCTACGCTGAATATTCAACCAGAACCCATTCTGCGGCAAAATTATGAAATCTTTGCAAAATTTTATTGGGGAAGCAGTTTTCGTAGAAGGCTTCAGATCACATCGTGCTAATAAGTGAAACAGCAAAACTTTGACTTTCAGCATGGCAAATCTGTTAGCTATGCACATTCTTGGTCCTAATCCAAATGGTATATAATACGAAGAATTCTGCATTTTGTTGTTTAAAAATCTTTCTGGATCAAATTTCTTCGGATTATTGTAATACTTTTCATCATGTTGAATTACAAAAGGCGAAATCCAAACAATCGTACCTTTTTTCAAGATAAAAGATTTCTCGTTCGGCAATGCGGGTGGTAATTCATAAGCTTTTTCGCATGTCCTTTCGTAGATAGGAACTGGTGGATATAATCTGAGTGCCTCGCTTATTACCGCATCTAAATAATCTAGCCGATTGATGGCTTCGTAAGTCACTTCTCCGTTCGATTCCTCCAGAACTTTGTCGATCTCTTGTTGTAATTTGGTTTGAACATTTGGGTTAGCTGCTATTTCGTGAGCTACAAAGGACATCGTAGTTGAACTGGTCTCAAAACCAGCGAGGAAAAAGACAAACGCTTGCGCAGTCATTTCGTCGATGTCTAGTTCTCTACGACCTTCTTTGCCTCTGATATCCATCATTAACTGCAGCATATCCGGACGTGTAATGTGTTCTGCATCACGAGTGGCAATGGTAGTCTTTATGATGTCCATGAAGAAATGCGACACATAATCATTCATAATCTTTATATTAAATATTCGTCCAAGTCTCGGAAAATTTCTTAAAAAAAGCAACTTTACAGCACGAATCCCTGTAAAGGTAGATATTTCATTACCGTTAACATAAAATTTGTTCGTTGGATCTTTCATAGAGTTTATCTTGATTCCAAAAGCACATGTAGCAATGACATCATTGGTATATTTAGAGAAAGCATCTTTTGTGTTTATACTTCCATTATCTGCTGGTAATGTCGATATAAATTTTGCAAAATCCACAGCACATTCTGACATCAATGTAAACATCATTTTTAGCTTGTTAGATGTAAAAAAGGGACTCAGCAGAGTTCTTACGTTCCGCCATTTTTCTCCATCAAGAGAAAATAAATTATTTTTAAATAAAGGTTCATTCAAATCAGAAAAACCTATACGATTTGGAAATGACTCAAAATTCTTAACAAAGATACTCTTAATGAGTTCCGGATCACGAAGAAAGAAGATTGGAGTTGTCATGAAGTAGAGACCAATATATTTTGCATTTGGTTTGAAATTATATATCTTCAGAAGGAAATCGGCGAATGATATTCGGTGAAATATAATCGACATTATGGATCCAAATATTGGAGCAGGCGATACATGTAGAATACCATGTCTTTTAAAGAAATTAAAATTTTTAAAAAGGTAATGAATACTTATTACACCGATCACTATAGATAACAGTATCAACCGATATTCCATGTTACTGGAAATTTTATTATTGATTCCTAAATATAAACTGTAACTGACTAAAGAGCGTATGCGATATAGCCGCCACGAATAGTTGCATATAACTGTTTGTACAACTTCCTCTGTTGTAATATATCAATAATCATTCTGACGCAAATGTTTTTGAATCAGCTTTTGTACTTTACTCGTTGCAAATTAATAAATCTTCGCTGTATTTGTTATATGTTCGCAAAAATATGTAGCGTACATATACAATATATGCATTTGTATAATGAATTGCTTATATAATCCGTAGAAGATAACTAAAGCTTACATAATCTTATTCACATTTGCAATATGTTATAAATTTACAATTTGAAGACGCATATATATATATAGGTATATAATTTTTGTTCTTAACGTTGTTATAATAGAATTATTTTTAAATGATAGGAAACACGATTTTGGAAATTAATCTTTGCTAAAATTAGTAATTGACATGATATAAAATAAAATAAAACGAAAAGAGAGATTAATTATGTATCAAAATATGTTGCTTCGAGTTCTTGTATAAATTATTATGTTGTATTGTATATTTAAAACTAATTTTATCAAAAGAAAACGTACTAACTTGACTAAAAATATTATATTTTTATTTGAAGTTTATATGAGAATAAAATTTTATAAAATCTTATAGATTATAAAATTATATTATATATAAATATAATTATATATTATATATAAATATAAATTTCTTCTTATTTTATTTTATCTTGCATTTTTTATGTATATGATTATCCATTACATTTATTATTATTATTATGTCGATTTGAAACGAATATTGTGAATAAAAGCATCAAAATTTACGTAATAACTTTACACAGTATGTCATTTATATCAATTTGATGAAACTGCATCGCGATAGCTTTAATTTGATATTTATAATTATATAGCTTATAATTTATTGCCGATACAAATATTTGGTTTTTTATTTTATCATTAGTTACAATAAATAATATAGAATAATTATATAATATTTACAATAAATCATATAGAATGATTACATAATTTTTTTATCGTAGATGTGTATGAAACTAATGAAATACACATAGTTATATTGCACTGAAGTATAATTTACATATATAAATATATGTTAACTATAGTCTCGAGTCGATTACGTAATGCATAATTATTAATTTATTATAAATGTATATTCTTATAAGTAAAATTTAAAACTATAAAAAAATAATTCAAATAAGAAAAAGAATCCTTTTTCGATCAAAACCGATTTCGAAAACGGTTTTTAATAATGGTTTTTAATAAATTTGATATTTGTAAATAATAATACGGTATGTGTTTGATAACAATTAGATAAAATATATATATATACTCAACTTCGGTATTATTATATATATATGTATATACAGGGTAAATTTTTTAACCTGAAACTTTCAAATATCTCGAAAACAAAATAGACAAAAATGTTTCAAATAAAAATGGAACGGTGTCGAGGAGAACACGTTTTAGTCACGTTGTTTTTTTCCTAAGTGGAGGCGCTAAAAAGATATGAAGGTCACCTCCACTTTTTTAAATGGAATTATGTAATTTTTTTTAGATAACGTGATTCCTCTAATTATTTTGCATATAAAAGTATTAAGGTACTATATTATACTATAATATCCACTACTGCTTGGTAATTCCTAATGATTCTCAATTAATGCTTTAAATAATTTCCTCAGCGGTTTACCCCTCGCACAATCGTGAGTTATAAATCTGGAAATAATATACAAAATTATGTTAATCGTTAATTCAATAACGATGCTAAAACACACTTTAAAACATTTCAAAGAACTGAAAACTATATAATATTTTTTGTAACAACTACATTATTATTATTTAAAATGTTTTCTCAAACTTACCTATTCATCACTACAAGATTCTAGCATAGGATGCACATCTTTTCTACGCTGAATATTTAACCAAAATCCATTCTCCGGAATTAGCATTCCATCTTTGGAAAATTTTATTGGGGAAGCAGTTTTCGTAGAAGGCTTCAGGTCACATCGTGCTAATAACTGAAACAGCAAAACTTTGGTTTCAAGCATGGCAAATCTGTTAGCTATGCACATTCTCGGTCCTAATCCAAACGGCATGTAACACGAAGAATTCTGCATTTTGTTGTCTAAAAATCTTTCTGGATCAAATTTCTCCGGATTATCGTAATACTTTCCATCACGTTGGATTGCGAAAACCGGAATCCAAACAGACATACCCTTTCTCAGGATAAAAGGTTTCTCGTTCGGCAATGCAGGTGGTAATTCATAAGTTTTTTTGCATGTCCTTTCTAAGGCGGAAACTGGTGGATATAATCTAAGAGTCTCATTTATCACCGCATCTAAATATTCGAGCCGATTAATGACTTCATAAGACACTTCTCCATTTGACTTCTGCAAAACCATGTCGATCTCTTGTTGCAATTTTGTTTGAATTTCTGAATTAGCTGCGATTTCGTGAGCTGCGAAGCACATTGCGGTTGAACTGGTCTCGAAACCACCGAGGAAAAAAATAAAGGCTTGCGCAGTCATGTCGTCGATGTCTAGTTCTCTACGACCTTCTTTACCTCTGATATCCATCATTAACTGTAGCATATCGGGACGTGTAATATGTTGTGCATCACGAGTCGTGATTGTAGTCTTTATTATATCTTTGAAGAAATGCGACACATCATCGTTTAAAATCTTTATATTGAGAATTTGACTGAGTTTTGGAAAACTTCCAAGAAAAAGAAACTTTAAACCGCGTACGATTCCTGTGAAGTTACTCGCCTCCTTGCCGTAAATATAGAATTTATTTGTTGGATCCTTTATGGAGTTGATTTTGATTCCAAATGCACATGTAGCGATGACGTCATTTGTGTATTTAGAGAAAATATCTTTCATGTTTATACTTTCTTCATTTGACGACGACGTCGATAAAAATTTTGCAAAATCCACAGCACATTCTGACATCAATATGAACATCATTTTCATCTTGCTAGATGTAAAAGAGGGACTCAACAAATTTCTCACGTTCCGCCATTTTTCTCCATGAAGAGAAAACAAATTTTTCTTGAATAAAGGATCATTTGAATTGAAAAGACCTTGACGATCTGGAAATGCTTCGAAATTTTTGACAAGAACGTTTTTAATAAGTTCCAAATCGCGGAGTAAAAATACTGGATTTGTCATGAAATAGAATCCATGATATTTCGAGTTTGGATTAAAATTGTATATCTTTAGGATAAAATTTACGAATGGTGTTCGACGAAATAGAAACGATATTATCAATTCGAATATTGTAACAGGTGATATGTGTATAATACCATGTCTTTTAAAGAAATTAAAATTTTTAATATAAAGGTAATGAATGCCGCTCATACCAATTACTATCGACAATAATATAGACCAGTATTCCATGGCACAGATAGATTTTATGAAAATTTCTACAATTTTATTGTAGATGCTTGATAAGATGTGACTCACTACAAAACACTAGCAACACTGTCGAGGCAAGTCGTAGCGTGGAACTACTGGTACAGTAGGTATTATCTCGTAATATACCAGTAATCGTTAGGAAACGAATGTTTTCAAATTACTTTATGCAGGGCTGGATTAAATATTTTGAGGCCCCGGGCCATTTCGTCGATGAGGCCCATGTAAGGACACTGATTTTTCCATAAAATGAAAAAGCAATAATAATAATTCATATATTCAAGTTTTTTAAAAATATTCGCTAATTTATTGCATTAATATTATGTTACACACAGCTCTGAAAAAATAATTTAGTAGGAAAAAAATTGTTAAATTGTTAATCGAAGACATTTAGAAACATTTTCGCCTCACTTTTTGTCATTCTATCTTTATTTAATGAACGATAAAGATTGAATGACGTAAACGGCATTAGTAGCATCTTCATGAACGCATGTTATGTAAGATATATTAATCAATGTTAGTACTTTGCTCGATTCTAATCAATAAATCTTTGTTGTGTATATTTTATATTTGTGCGTACATAGTGTGCACGTGCATACACACACAGTTAGATAAGCAAAATTATATTGCTTATGTAATACATAGAAAATATAAATGAAGAAACTTATAATATATTATCATATTTAATTTGCATGTCAAAGATTGAAGCATATAAATTCTTTATTTAACGTTGTAATTATAAGAATATTCCTAAATACAATAAAGCATTGTTAAAAAAATATTTCTTCTTGAAATTACCATTTCATCATATAAACCCAAATAAAATGAAAAATGGATGATATATGTAAATATACTATTTATAGACTTACTTTGGATAGGATATTGTCTACACTTCAAACGAATTTTATCGAAAGAAAACACACTCCAGGGCGCTCTTTATCATTCACGTCAAAAACATTGTTTTTAAATCTTCTAAACCAATCTGTGCAAGTTGTTTCTGATAGAGCATGCTTCCTATATAAGCCTCTACTAGCAAACGATGACTTTCAGCAGCAAATTTCTTGAGGTTAAAACAGAAAAGTAACGCTTCCCGCGAATACTCTTCTTTTGGTACGAAACCGGACATTTTTAACCCTAAACGTACCGAGATTTAATATATGCCTATTTGTATTGTAACCGGTCAAATGACCTGTTGCGATAAATAATGTTAGGCTACACGTGTTTATCAGATTTAACAAATAAAATTATAAATAAATGATGTAAATTAATTGTATAATATATATTTAATAGAAAAAGTCATGAAGTCAAATGTGAAAAAGCGATAATATTTCATGCGAATTTTCTAATCAAAAGTTTACAATCGGTCATTTGACCGGGTTATGGTACGTTTAGTGTTAACGCGATAAAAAATTGTGTTTTTTGCATCCGATTAAATGTTTTATACTAATTATTAAAGCCTATTGATAGTATTTTCATATACATAAGCAGTTACTTTCGGCCATGTTGAAACAGTACAAATACTGACCTTTCCCGGTCAACAGCGAGATTCAAGCACTTAATGTACTCGATAAGATGAATGCAACATATAGATATACACATAAATGCTACATGTTTGCATTTGTAACACAGTATATACAGGGTGCGTCAACTAAATTGGGATAAAATTAAATTCGAATTTTTCGTTATATATAACTTTAGCAGTAGATGATAAGTCCATGTAAGCCCACAACTTACGGTTAACTCTTAACCGATTTCTCATAAAAAAATAAATTGAATCTCAGGGTTAAGAATTAACCGTGAGTTGTGGAACTGCATCTAAGTCAGATGTTTATATACGTATGTATAAAATGTGTATAACCTCAAATCATCGTAGTTAGTAAGATCAAGTATGGAGTACAACCGAAGAGTGACGATAATTGAAGCGCTTCGTATCGGACGTACGCAGACTGAAATTATTCGGTTCTTCGGATACCCGCGATCGATCGTTTACATTTAAATCGCACAAAAATATGCAGACGCGGAGAAATGCGAACAAGATTCGGTGAGGCAGAATGTTCACGTCTTAAGAGTAGTCTTCAATGAGGATGACATCATGTCGTCTTATTTTTTTAAAATAGAAGAAGCCATAGCAAAGAGGTTTCTGAGAACTGTAATGAAGCTATGGATGAAAAATATAGCTTTCGGAAGGCCGTACATTTTTTAACAGGACGGCATATCTGCTCACACAAGCCATTTAATGCAAAATTGGCTTTCCGACAACGTGGACGCATTTTGGTCCAAGAAATTTTGGCCTCCCAATAGTTCAGATTTAAACCTCCTAGATTATTTCGTTAATGGCATTACTAAAAAGGTGTCTAACAATCCAAGCATCTTAACATAGTCTTCAAATCGCTATTGAGGCAGCATTCATGAATTTAGACAACGAGCTGTTAAAGAGAGTGTACTGACGCTTTAGGCAAAGAATAGAGGCAATGATCGCAGCAAATGGGGATTATATTGGGTATTAGAACTCAGAGAGAATTCCTTCAAGCGATGTACAAAAAATTTTTGTGTATTTTCAAGATTTTTCTGAATAAAATGGCGTTTTAATTTTTAATAAACTGTTAGTCTTTTGTTCGGATTTAGCTGACGTACCCTGTAAGCAGAATTGGGCACTATTCGAAAAATTTTTTATTTAGAATATTATTCAAATAGAATTTTATTTATTATTTGCATTATTTATTAATTATATTATTCGTTATTCGTACTATTCGTCATTGTATTATTGATCATTATTCGTTATTTGCATTGACATTATTTGTTATTCACATTGTTTTATTTTAAATTATATTGTTCCCAGTTCACGAGTCTTCCACGAGCCTTTTACATAGAAGATAAATGAGACTGCATTATTGTATTCATTTTGTAATTTAAAGACTATCTCATATGTACAGCGTGTCTCTAGAAAAAAGCACCGTTTAAAAAAACTCGAAATTTGTTGATTTCTGAGACATACAAAGATGTTAAAATCAACACAAAAATGTTAATTTTAAAATTTTTGCATGTCTCAGAAAATCTACTCAACGTCTTTGAATTAAAATTAACATTTTATATTTTACAGTGTAAATATGAAATTCATTCATTGGTATTAAAAACATTAGACGAGTAGAGGAATGATTGGTGGATTCCATAGTTTGTCTGTAAAAGACGCTAGCTTTGATACGTTTCTGGATATATTTGCGGTACTGACGGTCATGCTTTTCTTATATATATATCTAGAACTCTAATTTGTTATGTTATTTTCCTTCTAAGTAAAGATGCCAAAAAGGTATGAAGATCATCTTCTCTGATATGATAATATGTCAGACTCCTCTAATTATTCTACCATACATATAATACAATTAAAAAATATATAAATATACAAAAGACATATTCTAATAGACATATTCTACATGTACAAGTATTAAGGTGGAGATATTAGAAAACAAATAGTTTCCGAGTTACTATATATATATTTCTGATACATGTTGATATAAATATTAAACAATAAAATCTTATAAAACCGTGAGGATTTAAACTAATAAAAAAACGGTTCATAATGGTTAAGTTGAATCTTCTATGTAATTGCACATAAACTTATATACTATGTATGTAAATTTTTAATTGGATGCTAAATTTTTTTTATTTAAAAAAACGTAAGCTTTACTAAACTACCGTTGTAAGATCACAAGTTAAATTGACCACCAATTTAACAATTTTTTGCTCTTTACGTATCTTAGATCGATCTTAATAATGTTGAACGACATATTAAAATCTGTAAAAAATTAATATTTATTACGAAAAATTTTTATTTTTATTTATAAGTAAATGTAAACTATGACACACGTTGTGAACAGAAAATGATAATTTTTAAGAATTAGAAATTAAGAGATTCATAAAAATATTTCTTTACACACACAACATATACTATATATTTTAATTAGTTCACATAACTGCACTGAAAAACAATTACTATATTTTAATAAATATTTCTCTGAATATTTGTAAGTGAACATTTATTTTTGATAAATGAAAATTTAGTTAATGAAGAAAAATGATATTTAAATTAACTAAATGGTTTTGGTTTATATAAATATATGTCAATGCAGTAAATGTTACAAGTATTCAAAAAAATATTTACTAACATGAGTTTTTTTTAGTGCAACTTATGCAGTAATGCAAATAGTAAAAATTATCGAAAAAGGTTTAATTATTATTATTAACTTAAAGTACATATATATATATTTTGTGTATTCGTGCACTTTATATATATACGTGAGTATTATATAAATAATGTGATTGTTTTGGAACAAACAATAACTAATTCTGAAAATAATGTAATATGTATTATATCGTATCATTTTTTTAACATAAAATAACTAATATAGTTTCAAAATCGAAAAATTGTTCGGCGCATGTTTTGAAAAACTGCATACGTAATATATAACTTTATACGGAACTATTATTTTAACAATATAATAGCACTTAAGATCCAGCTCGAATTAACGGCAATTTCTTATTAATTGTGTTTCTCACATGTACGGTCCTATAAGATTTATTAGTATTTAAATATTGTTAAAATAACTAAGTTTGTTCATATATAAAAAATTTTAATAAAATGTAATTATTTTTTATAAGTGGAATTTAGAACAATAAGAAATAAATCAATTCATTGAGAGAAAGAAATTTCTTTTTCAGTTGAAACGGATTTTGGCAATAACGATTGATCAGGCTCATATTTGCAAATAATACAATCCTTTATAAAATTACATTTGCAAATTACTCTCTCTCTCACACACACACATGCACGCTCGCACACAGTTCGAAATTATAAATACATTATACAATTTTATAAACTGTGCATCCATGCGGTTTGTCAGACTTGAAAAAAAATCAAGAAAATGGACATAACAATACACATTACAATAAAAGTCAATTTAATAATGATGATAAAAATGATCTTTGAAACACTCCAAAGAACCGATAACTGTATTTATTTTTAATTATAGCTGCATTATTATTATTGGAAATGTTTACTGAGGCTTAGTTATTCAATATAGTAGACTCCAAAATAGGATGTATACTTTTTCTACGCTGAATATTTAACCAGAATCCATCTTCTGGCATTATTACAAAATCTTTGGAGAATTTCATTGGTGACATAGTTTTCACAGATGGTTTTAGTTCACATCGCGCTAATAAATTAAACAACAAAACTTTAATCTCCAACATGGAAAATCTATTAGCTATGCACATTCTTGGTCCTAATCCGAATGGCATATAACTCGAAGAATTGTGCATCTTGTTGTTTAAAAATCTTTCTGGGTCAAATTTGTCCGGATTATCGTAATATTTTTCATCACGATGGATTGCAAGAACAGGAATCCAAACAAGCATACCTTTCTTCATGATAAAAGGTTTCTCGTTCGGTAATGCAGGTGGTAACTCAAAAGTTTTTTCGCACATCCTTTCTAAGACCATGGTTGCTGGATATAACCTAAGAGTTTCATTTATCACCGCATCTAAATATTCGAGCCGATTAATAACTTCATAAGATACTTCTCCATTCGACTCTTGCAAAACGTTGTCAATTTCTTGTTGTAATTTGGTCTGAATTTCTGGATTAGCTGCAATTTCGTGAGCAGCGAAGCACATTGTATTTGAATTGGTCTCGAAACCACCAATGTAAAAGATGAGCGCTTGTGCAGTCATGTCGTCGATTTCTAGTTCTCTTTGACCTTCTTTGCCTCTAATATCCATCATTAACTGCAACATATCCGGACGTTTAATTTGTTCTGCATCACGAGTGGCGATTGTAGTCTTCATAACGTTCTTAAAGAATTGCGACACATTATGGTTCACAAACTTTATATTTAAAATTTGTCCGAGTCTGGGAAAAGCTGCAAGAATAAAAAACTTTATCCCTCCAAAGTTACTTAATTCCTTGCCATAAATATAAAACTTATTCGTTGGATCCTTCATTGAATCGATTTTGATTCCGTAAGCACATGTGACGATGACATCATTGGTATATTTAGAGAAAACATCTTTCATATTTACACTCCCTTTATTCGTTGGCAATATTGATTTCATAAAATCTTTTGCACATTCCGACATCAACGTGAACATCATTTTCATCTTACTACACGTAAAAGATGGACTTAACAGAGTTCTTACGTTCCTCCATTTTTCTCCATGAAGAGAAAACAAATTTTTTTTAAATAAAAGATCATTCAATTCAGTAAAACCATTACGATTTGGAAATGACTCAAAATTCTTAATTAAGATATTCTTGATGAGTTCTGGATCGCGAATCATGAGGATTGGAGTCATCATTACGTAGAATCCAACATACTTTGCATTCAGATTAAAATTGTATATCTTTAATATAAAATCGAAGAATGACATTCGACGAAATGTAAACGAAATCACTGATCCTAATATTGGAATAGGTGATAAATGTATAATATTATGTCTCTTAAAGAAATTTAAATTTTTAAAAAGGTAGTGAATACTGATCACACTAATCACTATTAATAAAAATATTGTCCAATATTCCATAATAAAAATTTTATTAAAAAGTTTCTCTAGAATTCGTTACAAATGTTTTTAACGACTTAGCGATATTATCGTCACGAATTACGATAAACAACTGTGTTCTCAGAGTAATTTCTTATCTCATTATATATTATATTTTCTGACGTAACAGATTTTTTTGAGATGCAAATGTTTTTAAACAAACATATAAGATGGATGATTTATATGTATGTACCGGAATATAGATAAGTCCGATTAGATGAATGCAGCATAAATTGTTATATATGTACTATATGTTTGCATATATGTAGCACTTTTTTTTATTTGTATATAGAATTAAATTGCTGATGTAATACTCTTTATAACTTAGAACATAAATGAAGACGACATACATTAAGCGTTTCTAGTTTTAAACAATCACATTACTTAAATAATACTGACGTATTTTGTGTGTGTGTGTGTGTGTGTGTGTGTGTGTGTGTGTATTCGTACTTTAAGTTAACAATAATAATTCAAACTTATTTGATAATTTTTATTATTTATATTTACTGTATAAATTTCACTGAAAAAAAACTTATCTTAGTAAATATTTTTTCGAATACTGGTAATATTTACTGCAATGACATATATTTATTTAAACAAAAATCATTAAGTTAATTTAAATATCATTTTTCTTCATTGAGAAAATATTTATTTACTGTAAGTAAATGTTAACTTACTAACATTTAAAAAGATATTTATTAAAATGTATTAATTGTTTTTCAGTGAATAAGTTATGTGAATTGTAATCAAAATATTACGTAAAGAATATTTTTATGGATATAAATTTCTCTTAATTTCTAACTCTTAAAAATTATCATTTTCTGTTCACAACGTGTGTCATGGTATACATTTATTTATAAATAAAAATAAAAATTTTTCGTTATAAATGTTAATTATTTACAAATTTTAATATGTTGTTCAACATTATAAAGATCGATCTAAGATGCGTAAAGGGCATCAAGATAAATTACTGATAAATTTAACTGGCGATCTTACTGCGGTAGAGTTTGCGTTTCCAAAAAATTGTTCGGTGCGCAGTTTAAAAGGGCTACGTACATAGTATATAAATTTATATGAACTTATACACGCACCTAAGATCCAGTTAGATCGTTAAAACTTTGTTTCTTAGTGGTCGTGTTTTTCACATGTACTATGAGATTTAATATTTAATATTAAAAATACGAATATTGATTTACATATAATAAATAAAGAAATTAAAATATATATTAATTAACCTCTACGCGAGCAATTACGTTAAAAAAAATCACAAATGTTTAATCGTAAAAGAAAAATATCCTGTAGCCTATACTCATAAATTATCATGTGTGTTTTTATTTTTTATTTCCAAACGAAGTCAGTATTATTGAATTATAAAAAAAATTTGTATAAAGAAATCAAATTCGATCGTATAAATAAATTAAAATTGTTATAATCTGTCCTGATTTAATTTTTATAAAATCATATTTTAACAATTTCCAAGAGATTAATTATTAATCCAAAAAAGTGAAACATTTATACCAATCTGTAATTAATTTTATTTGATAAGTATATTGGTAGTTATTCAAGTTTCATCGCCTTTTATAAATAAAAGGAATTTACGCACTAACAACTGCAGGAGTTCATATAGGCGTTTTATTTGTATTGAAATTATTTATAAGGTTATAAAGCTATTAACTCATTAATGAATTATTAACATTCGTAATAAATAATTTTAATATAATGTCTTTGATACTTCCATGAATATTATCTTTGAAAATATCAGAAGGATTATCTCTCTCGCCGTGTTTTTATCCATCAGTAATGAAATAATCTTACTATATAATGTTTATTTCTTTATATATATATATATATATTATTCCATAAAATACCATATATAATGTGAACACTTCGCTAAAGATGCATGTGTAATTTTAATTATAAAAATAATTTTTAATGAAAAGTTTAATTTTTTTTGTAGGTGGAATTTTTAAAACAATAGGAATAACTCATTAAATCAATGAGAGAAAAGAATTTCTTATTCAGTCGAAATGGATTTCGACAATGTCATATTTTATAATACTCACATTTGTAAATAACACATTCCTCGATAATATGTTACCTTTTGCAAATTTAAAGTTCAAATTTTGTAAGTACATCATTCAGTTCTGTAAACTGTGCATCTACATGGTTTATCATACTTGGATTAACATCAGGAAACTGGAAATAACAATATACATTACAGTAATGGTCAATCTAATAATGATGGTAAAAATGAACTTTAAAACACTCCAAAGAACATAACTGAAATTTTTTTTTAATTTTAGCGGCATTATTACCATTGAAATGTTCTTTAAGACTTAGTTATCCATTATAGTATACTTCAAAAATTAAAATATAATGCATATTTTTTCTGCGCTCAATATTCAATCAGAATCCATTCTTCGACATCATTACTAGATCGTTGGATAATTTTATTGATTATAAAGTTTTGACAGATGGTTTCAGTTTACATCGGACTAATAAATGAAATAACTTTGACCTCCAACGTGTCAAATCTAATGAATTTAAATATTTTATTTGATAATATGAAATATCTTACGTTACAATATCCTAATTTACAATATCACTATGACTACGTTTACAAAAGGATCTGTGAGTTCCGAACCGTTTGATATATATATTTCTTTTTTATGTTGTTTCTTAGTGGCTACGTTTACACCGTGCGCTTAGTCCGCGACATATACGATAAGTGTCTTTATTTAACCTAAGGATAAATAAGAACACCTATCGTATAGGCCGCGGCCTAAATGCACGGTGTAAACGTAGCCACTAAGAAACAACATAAAAAAGAAATATAATATATCAAACGTTTCGGAACTCACAGATCCTTTTTCAACGATCCATGAAGATGATTCGATGTCAACGAGATAAACGCATAATCTTACGGTCACAGTGAACATGGAGTGGTATGGTGTGACAATTTGTTTCAAGAGAAATGATCTCCTGTTTTTGTGTAGTGAATGTGGAAATTGTATAAAATGTATGAAAACAGGAGCTCCATAACTTATTCGTCTGATTCTGTTAATCACAATTGTAACACTTGCGCTTAATAGAATCAGACGAATAAGTAATGAGGCTTCTGTGCAGTCAATATTTGCAAATAACAGTTTAAAATTTGTAAATATATTCAGTTCTATAAATAGCACGCGAATGCAGTTTGTCAGACATAAAACTATCATAAATTAAAGTTGGAAATATTGTAACGCATTACAGTAATTGTCATTTTAATAATAATGATAAAAATAAATTTTAAAGCACTCTCTTCAAAGAAATGTTAACTGCAATTTTTTAAATTAACTGCATTATTACATTTGAAATGCTTTCTTAAGCTTAATTATTAATTACTGAAGACTCCAGTACAGAATGCATATTTTTTCTACTCTGAATATTCAACCAGAATCCATTTTCTGGAATTATCATTAGATCTTTGCAGAATTTTATTGGTGACGTAGTCTTCACAGATGGTTTCAGTTCACATCGCGCTAATAAATGAAACAACAAAACTTTAACCTCCAACATGGCAAATCTATTAGCTATGCACATTCTTGGTCCTAATCCGAATGGCATATAACTCGAAGAATTGTGCATCTTGTTGTTTAAAAATCTTTCTGGGTCAAATTTGTCCGGATTATCGTAATACTTTTCATCACGTTGGATTGCAAGAACAGGAATCCAAACAAGCATACCTTTCTTCATGATAAAAGGTTTCTCGTCCGGTAATGCGGGTGGTAACTCAAAAGTTTTTTCACATATCCTTTCTAAGGCGGCAGCTGGTGGATATAACCTAAGAGCTTCACTTATCACCGCATCCAAATATTCAAGTCGATTAATAGCTTCGTAAGATACTTCGCCGTTCGACTCCTCCAAAACTTTATCGATCTCTTGTTGTAATTTGATCTGAATTTCAGGATTAGCTGCAATTTCGTGAGCTGCAAAGCACATTGCGGTTGAAGTCGTTTCGAAACCACCGAGAAAAAAGATGAATGCTTGTGCAGTCATGTCGTCGATGTCTAGTTCTCTACGACCCTCTTTGCCTCTAATATCCATCATTAATTGTAGCATATCCGGACGTGTAATGTGTTTTGCATCACGAGTCGCAATTGTGGTCTTTATAATGTCTTTGAAGAAATCCGACACGTAATTGTTCATTATTTTTAAATTAAGAAATCGTCCAAGTTTTGGAAACGTTCCAACAAAAAAGAATTTTATACCGCGAATGACCCCTCTAAAGTTACTCGCCTCCTTGCCGTAAATGTAGAATTTGTTCGTTGGATCTTTCATAGAGTTGATCTTAATTCCGAAAGCACATGTGGCGATAACGTCAGTCGTATATTTAGAGCAGATGTCTTTCATATTTATATCGCCTTTATCCACTAATGATGTTGACAGAAATTTCGCAAAATCCACAGCACATTCAGACATCAACGTGAACATCATTTTCATCTTACTAGAAGTAAAAGATGGACTTAGTAGATTTCTCACGTTCCGCCATTTTTCTCCGTGAAGAGAAAACAAATTTTTCTCAAATAAAGGATCGTTAAAGTCAGCAAAACCACGACGATCTGGAAATGCCTCGAAATTTTTGACAAGAACAGTTTTAATGAGTTCCAGATCGCGAAGGAAGAAAACTGGATTTGTAATAAAGTACATTCCAAAATATTTTGCGTTTGGATTGAAATTGTACATCTTCAGTAAGAAATCGAAGAATGATGTTCGACGAAATATAATTGATATCGAGGATCCGAATAATGGAAGAGGCGGTATGTGTATAATTCCATTTCTTTTAAAGAAATTAAAATTTTTGAAAAGATAATGAATGCTTATCACGCCGATGACTATCGATAATAGTATCGACCAATATTCCATGGCACAAATAGATGTTATTATATAATAAATTCTTCCTATAATTTCTTTGTAAACGTTTGATAAAATGTGACGAACTATACATAGAGCACTAACGATACTGTTGGCACGAGTCGTTGCATACTACTGATCGTCACAGCAGTTCCTACCTCGTAATATACTAGTAATCGTTGTGAGGTAAATACTTTCAAGCTACACTATGGGTGTGTTTGAAATGACTCTATCAGCACTATTTTGTCATTCTATCCTCGTTTTACGTTTAATGGACGATAAAGGTAAAATGACACAAATAGCACTAGAAGCGTTTCCTCGAACGTATATACCTTATGTAAGATCAATCAGTGATGTAATTTTGCTCAATGCAAATCAATTAATCATTGTTGTGCATGTTGTATATTTGCACATATGTAACACACACATACACACACACACACACATACACACACACACACACACTACATATATCAAGTTAAATTGTTTTTTTAATTCGTAGAAAATTTATGAAGTAGCTAATACTGATCATATTAAATGTGCCATTTAAAGACGGAAGCGTATACTTATATCAATTTTATATTTAATGTTATTTTATTATTCAATTATTTTTGATAGAAATATAAAGCGGTGTTTGAATATATATTTTTTACTGATATCAATATTTCATAATGCATTGAATAAGATAAAAAATAAATAATATGTATAATAAAAGTATGTTGCTTTGGATTTACTTTACAAATTATTGCATTGTGTATATTAAACATCAATTTTATAAAAAAATAATGTATCGATTCTATAAGAAGTGTTATGTTTTAATTTGAGAAATAATGAAAACTTTCAGTTTATATGAGAATGAAATTTTATATATAACCTTGTATTTTAAAAGAAGCATCATTATACGTATAATCATGTATAAATGTAATATTATTCTATTTTATTTTATGTTTTTAATCTTTATGTTTGCATTTATTTTCATTACTGTTTGTTGAAATGGATAATGATATCATGATATTTAGATATATGTATAACAAACAAGCCATTGATTTTTTTGATAAAACTGCGTCACACGTTTCAATTGGATATCTCAAATGTCTATTCTTTTATATACTGTTCATACTAATACTTCATCGTTGACTTTATCAATACTGAAATGACAAATTATGTGTAGAATGATTGTACAATTTCTCATAGACGTGTATAGAGCTAATAAAATTCATGTACATGTATATTGCATCGAAATATAAGTATGTGTTAACTGGTCGTCAGCAGATTATGTAATATATACATGAAGTATATATGTCAGAGCGTACAAAAAGAAGTTCTTTAAATATGCTGCTGATAGCATACCTATCTGGTGATTGATATCTTGATATCTATTATCATCAGTAGTTTTTACTGATTTTTGATATAATCTCATTATAATTCTTAATTTTGTAATTTTCACTTTTTTATTTATATCTTTGATTCTATCATGATAAAGTTAGCAATTATTTTGACCTTGGTTCCCATTACATCATACTGATGAGAATATATCATTCTAACAATCATGCGATTGACTCGATTACTTGACAAAGATTGCACTCAAGAAGAGAAGTTGAAAACAAATCTGTCATAACACATGTTAAAGTGAACAAGTACCTTATGTACAGTTGTATCATTTTCGTATACTGTATTGAAAAATTTATTTAAAAAATATTATTATTAATACGTATATAATCGAATATATGGCATATAAATATCTAGTGTTTACCTGTGTTTAGTTAGAAAAATAGTTTTGAAATAGAAAATTTATATTTACAGTGTAGGGAAAAATGAAATAGATTCAATAGAAATATGCTTTTAGAAAATGTGTCCATAAAAATATAATTTGAAACAACTTTTTGCGTAGTAAATATTTTGGCCTTCAATGTTTTTGAGGGCCAACGCGAAATTCGGTCTGCCGCGGCATATTGTCGCGGTCCCCACTACAGAACTCGTCATTGCAAGGCATTGTAGTGGGAGCTTATCTTAAAAGCCCGTGTTACACTACGGACTGTGGACGCGGATCGGACTGAGGTTGCGGATCGAGCATTGGAATTCATCCAATCAAAGCAAAGCAGATTTATTTTAATTGGCGCATTCCGATGTGCGATCCGCATCCACAGTCCGTAGCGTGACACGGGCTTTAGACGCCTGGGAGATTTAGATCGAGGTTTTACATAAAGAGTATTTCGTGTGTCTCGAATACTTGCGAGAATTGGCGCGTGTCCTGTTGGACCTCTGGTGGTGAGTCGCCACAATATGCGAAAGTACTTATTACAATATTTACGTCAACATTTATTGAAGTAAGGAGTCTATTTATATTGAATTTATTCTTGGAGTGATACAATACTATTAACTTATAAATTAAATATTAACATTTGAAATAAATAATTTTAATATATATATAATGTCGATTTCATTATTATTTCATATGGAACGATAATACATATTAAATATACCGATATATATGTAATTTCTATTACAAAAGTATAATATTTATTAAAACAAATTTTTTTCAAGAATTTATATCGATAAAAATAAATTAAATAAGAGGGAGAATTCTTTTTTGGTCGAAATGAATCATTACAATGTTTCATAATACTTGTTCGTACATAACACAGTTCATCCTGTAATGTTAATATTAGCAAATCACAATGGATTTTTTGTAAATACATTATGTAGTTTAATCAGAGCTGGGCATGTATTTAAAATATTTATTTGAAAATAGTATTATAAAGATAATTGTGTATCATGTATTTTCAGCGGAGTACATGAAAATATTCTGTATTTTATATTTTATGAAAGTATATAAAGGTATTTTATATTTTGTATTTCAGTATTAATAATAAAAAATTGAATGTGTTTTGTATTTTGTATTTTAAATACTAAGATTGATGATTAATGTTATTATTTACATTATGAAATACATAAACATTTCGATCTTCTAATTTTAAATACAAAATACGTAATACTTTCATGTACACTGCTGAAATATAAAATATAAAATCTGCTTTTATTGCGAAACTGTGTTTTAAATAAAAGTATTTTAAATCCCCAGCCCTGAGTTTAATTTTAAATTATACGCTGACGCGGTTTATCAGACTTGAAGCATCATCATGAGCTTGGAAATAACATTATACATTACAATAATTGATAATATAATAATGATGATAAAAATGAACTTAAAAACACTCCAAAGAACTGATAATTGTAATTTTTTAAAATAATAGGTGTATTATTACCATTTGAAATGTCTTTTATTAGCTTTCCATTAGTTCAGACTCCATAGCAGGATGCATGTTTTTCCTACGCTGAACATTCAACCAGAAACCATTTTCCGGTATTAACATGAAATCTTTGACAAATTTTAATGGGGATGTAGTTTTTGCAGAAGGTTTCAGCTCACATCGTGCTAATAAGTGAAACAGCAAGACTTTGACTTCCAGCAATGCAAACCTGTTAGCTATGCACATTCTCGGTCCTAATCCGAATGGCATATAACTCGAAGAATTGTGCATCTTGTTGTTTAAAAATCTTTCTGGGTCAAATTTGTCCGGATTATCGTAATATTTTTCATCACGATGAATTCCAAGAACAGGAATCCAAACAAGCATACCTTTCTTCATTATAAAAGGTTTCTCGTCCGGTAATGCGGGTGGTAACTCAAAAGTTTTTTCGCATTTCCTTTCTAAAGCTGGAAGTGGTGGATATAATCTAAGAGCCTCACATATCACCGCATCTAAATATTCAAGTCGATTAATAGATTCGTAAGATACATCTCCATTCGACTTTTGCAAAACGTCGTCGATCTCTTGTTGTAATTTAGTCTGAATTTCTGGATTAGCTGCAATTTCATGAGCTGCGAAGCACATTACGGTTGAGCTGGTCTCAAAACCACCAAGGAAAAAAATGAACGCTTGCGCAGTCATATCGTCGATGTCTAGATCTCTACGACCTTCTTTGCCTCTAATATCCATCATTAACTGTAACATATCCGGACGTGTAATGTGTTCTGCGTCACGAGTGGCGATTGTAGTTCTTATAATGTTTGTAAAGAAATTTGACACATCATCATTCATTAATTTGATTTTAAAAATTCGCCCTAGTCTTGGAAACGTTCCAACAAAAAAGAACTTTAGAGCGCGAATGGCCCCTCCAAAGTTAGTCGCCTCCTTGCCGTAAATATAGAATTTATTCGTTGGATCCTTCATAGAGTTGACTTTAATTCCAAATGCACATGTAGCGATGACATCATTCGTATATCTAGAGCAGACATCTTTCATGTTTATACTGCCTTTATCCGCTGATGTCGATATAGATTTTGCAAAATCCACAGCACATTCAGACATCAACGTGAACATCATTTTCATTTTACTAGAAGTAAAAGAAGGACTTAGCAGATTTCTCACGTGTCGCCATTTTTCCCCGTGAAGAGAAAACAAATTTTTCTGAGATAAAGAATCGTTGAAATCGGTGAAACCACGACGATCTGGAAATGCTTCGAAATTTTTGACGAGAACAGTCTTAATGAGTTCCAGATCGCGAAGGAAGAAGACTGGAGTTGTCGTGAAGAATAGTCCATAATACTTTGCGTTTGGATTGAAATTGTATATCTTCAACATGAAGTCATAAAATGATATTCGTCGAAGTACAACCGACGTCGTGGATCCAAGTAATGGAACAGACGGCACTTGTATAATACCATTTCTTGTAAAGAAATTAAAATTTTTGAAAAGATAATGAATGCTGATCACACCGATGACTACCGATAATAATATCGACCAATATTCCATGGCACAAATAGATGTTATTACAAATTCTTCCTATAATTCTTTGTCAATGTTTGATAAAATGTGACGTATCATGTATAAGGCACTAGCGATGCCGCTAACACGAGCGATCGCATACAACTGCTTGTCACAGCAGCTTCTACTTCGTAATACCATATACTATATAGTAATCGTTGTGAGGTAAATGCTGTTAAGTTACGTCATGGTCTGTTCGGGATGATTCTGTCAGCGCTATTTGTACATTCTATCTTTGTTTTACGTCTAATGGGCGATAAAGATAGAATGACACAAATAGCGCTAGTATGATCGATACCTCGAACGCACCTTATGTAAGATAAGTCGGTGTTGATACTTCGCATGATGCAAATCAATGAATCATCGTTGTATGCGCTGTACATTTACACTTATATCGATATATAAGATTAAATTACTTTTGTACTCCGTAAAAACTAAACAATAAAGTTTTCATAATATATTGAATGTGCAGTTTAAAGTCTAAAGTATATGCCTAAATAAATTTTGTATATAATGTCTTATTTTACGATTATTTTTAAAAGATATACAAAACGTTGTTCAAAAAGTATATAAAATGTATTAAGAAAGTATATAAAATGAAGAATAAATAATTTATAATTTATGAAAGTGTTATGTTGCTTCGGATTTACTTTTCAAATTATTATATTGTATAATATATGTTGAACATCACTTAAAAAAAAAGATGTATCAATTCTATTGGAAATATTGTTTTAATTTGGCAAGTAATGAGAAGTTATTCAATTTGTGCGTGAGTGTGCGTGCGTGCCTATGTGTGTGTGTGAGAATAAAAAGTTTCAGAAAATTTTATATTTTGCAAAGTATCATGATATCGTGTATAGACATAAAACTTCATTTATCTTATATTTCTTATCTTTATGTTTCTTTGCCGTATCTATATTTCATTATTGTTCATTGATATGTAATGAAAGGTTTTGAAAATTTTAGTATACATTGAATATATCACTGATAAATTTGGTAAAACTATGCCACTATGTTCAATTCGATATGCCAAATGATTTTTCTCATTATTTATTGTTATTATAAATTATTAATGACTTTATTAATATTACACCGGCGTCTAAGGTAGGTTTCCATTACAATGCATTACTGATGAGTCCAGTAGTGGAAACCGGGACGAAACGCCAACTTGTGATATTCTTCGCAAATCTTATTTTTTACAGATTTTAATTTAATTTATCATTACTTTAATAATACATCCTTAAATTTTAATATATGTCTTTCAACATATTATTAAGATCCAATAAGATGCTATAAGCATCAAATTGTTAGATTGCTTGTCAATTTAACCTAGTGATATTATTGCGGTATAGTGAATATGTATGCGTCAATGCTGAAAATCTATCAGCGTCGCGGGGGGGACTACATACGCAGTATATAAAATTCACATTATTATAATAAGCACTGTGATCCAGCTTCGACCGTTATAGGCTTTCTTCTTCTAATTTGTTTATTAATATTGAAATGACATATTATGTAATATAGAATAATATATAGAAATCGAGGAAAGTGTAATGTGTAAAGCCTAATCGAGTCTTGAAAACAAGATGTTAATGTTTATTATATTGTGTGAAATTTATATACTGCGTATGTAGTCCCCCCGCGACGCTGATGGATTTTCAGCATTGACGCATACATATTCACTACCGCAGTAATATCACTTTAGTTAAATTGAGAATCAATTTAACCACTTTTTGATGCCTATAGCATCTTATTAGATCTTAATAATATGTTGGAAGACATATATTAAAATTTAATAATAAATTAATAATTTAAACTCAGAGAAGCTGAGATTGTGAAGAATATCACGAGTTGGCGTTTCGTCCCGGCTTCCACTACTGGACTCATCAGTAAGGTAATGTAGTGGGAGCCTACCTTAGACGCCTGGAAAGATGTTAGAAAGAAGTTCTATATAAA